>NC_057805.1:253713111-254043388 GCF_018294505.1 Triticum aestivum
GGGCCATGACAAGAAGCAAGAAGACGATGATCATGACGAGGATGACGAGTCCGGCGAGAAAGAGTTCCAGAAGGCTACAGAGGCCATGTGCGTCGATGGTGGCGCCTCGCTGCATACTTCTTACCGCCTGCTCAAGCAGTGGGCGCGTGAGACTACAGCAGCGGAGCCGTCGTTGGACGCTTAGAAGCCGCTGAAGTGGTCCAGCACGCACCTCATCTTTGACGCCGAGGACCACCCTGACCACACAAACGTGGTCGAGTGTTTGCCGTTGTTGGTCTCCCCAACAATACGCAACCTCAAGATGAACAAGATGTTGGTCGACGGCGGGGCTGGCCTGAACTTGATCTCGCCCGTCGTGATCAAAAGGCTGCAAATCCCTGATGGAGACCTCGAGGAAACGGGCACGTTTCAAGGGGACAATCCGGGGAGGAGCCAGTCGAAAGGGAAGGTCACGCTGCACTTGACGTTTGGAGGGGAGTTGAACCACAGGACGGAGAGGATCGTCTTCGACGTGTCCGAGATCCCTTTGCCCTACAACGGGGTCCTCGGCCGCCCGGCAGTAGCCAAGTTCATGGCGGCATCGCACTACGTCTACAACATGCTAAAGATACATGGGCCGTTGACCATCATCTCCGTCCCCCCCGACAAGAAGGATGCGCTGATTTGCGCCGACCAACTCTACCGGGAAGCAGTTGCAGCAGCTGCCGCCAAGGCACTTGCTCCTGCCGCTGAAGCCCCGGGAGGTAACAAGAAGCCCGGCAACACCTCTCGCACCCACTCCGGCAACCGCACCTCCTCGGAGTGTTGTGCTACCGTCGAGGACGTGCCAGAGAGCTCTACCGGGAAGAGCAAGAAATCCAGAGCTTATCCAACGCAGACCAAGAAGGTGCCCGTCAGGGAGGATGGCACGGGAGGGGCTTTCACCATAGGCTCCACCCTCGACAGCAAATAGGAAGGCGTGCTCTTCACCTTCCTGCGGGCGAATGTCGACATGTTTGCATGGCAAGCATCCGACATCCCCGGTGTTCCCAGGGAGGTGATTGAGCACCACCTAGCTGTCTGTCCTCATGCGCGGCCCGTCAAGCAGAAGGTCAGAAAGCAGGCTCTGGAGAGGCAGGAGTTCATCACAGAGGAGATCAGGAAGTTGGAAGCGGTGGGCTTGGTGAGAGGAGTGCTCCATCCGACGTGGTTGGCCAATCCGGTAGTGGTGCACAAGGCAAATGGGAAGTGGAGGCTGTGTATTGATTACACAGATATCAATAAGGCTTGTCCTAAGGACCCCTTCCCGTTGCCGCGCATCGACCAGATTGTCGACTCCACGGCCGGGTGCGATCTGCTGTCATTCCTCGACCCCTACTCGGGCTACCACCAAATCTTCCTGACAAGAGAAGATGAAGAGAAGACAACATTCATCACCCCCTGTGGTACGTATTGCTTTTTACGGATGCCTTTCGGGTTGAAGAGTGCTGGCTCGACATTTGCAAGAGCAGTCCAAATTGGTTTTGAACCCCAGTGTCACGCCCAATATGCGACCCTATCCGCGAGGAACTCGAAGGTCCCACCAAGGATAGACCCGCATATTGAAACACTTTTACAAGGTGGATATCATTACATCAACATTACATTATAGTTGGGGATACATACAAGGCATACACATGCCGCAAGAATACATCAATACATCATACATAAGATCAACATCCGACTACGGATGAAACACAAACAGAAGCTCAAACGACATCCACCCTGCTAGCCCAGGCTGCCGACCTGGAACCTATCCCCTGATCAAAGAAGATGCAGAAGAAGAACTCCAAAGCAAGAAACATCGCTCTCGCGTCATGATCATCGCATAACCTGTACCTGCAACTGGTGTTGTAGTAATCTGTGAGCCACGAGGACTCAGCAATCCCATTACCATGGGTATCAGGACTAGCAAAGCTTAATGGGTATGGAAAGGATAAGTGGTGAGGTTGCAGCAGCGACTAAGCAAGTATGGTGGCTAACATACGTAAATAAGAGCATGAAGAGAAGCAATGGAACGGTCGTGAAACTAGCAATGATCAAGAAGTGATCCTGAACTCCTACTTACGTCAAACATAACCCATAAACCGTGTTCACTTCCCGGACTCCACCGAGAAGAGACCATCACAGCTACACACGCGGTTGATGCGTTTTAGTTAAGTCAAGTGTCAAGTTCTCTACGACCGGACATTAACAAATTCCCATCTGCCACATAACCGCGGGCACGGCTTTCGAAAGATAATACCCTGCAGGGGTGTCCATACTTAGCCCATTATAAGCTCTCACGGTCAACGAAGGATATTCCTTCTCCCGGGAAGACCCGATCAGTCTCGGAATCCCGGTTTACAAGACATTTCGACAATGGTAAAACAAGACCAGCAAAGCCGCCCGATGTGTCGACAATCCCGATAGGAGTCGCACGTACCTCGTTCTCAGGACACACCGGATGAACACTACGTACAACTAAAACCAGCCCTCATGTTTCCCCGAGTGAAGGAAATATGCCCTAGAGGCAATAATAAAGTATTATTTATTTCCTTATATCATGATAAATGTTTATTATTCATTCTAGAATTGTATTAACCGGAAACATGATACATGTGTGAACACATAAACAAACAGAGTGTCACTAGTATGCCTCTACTTGACTAGCTCGTTAATCAAAGATGGTTATGTTTCCTAGCCATAGACATGAGTTGTCATTTGATTAACGGGATCATCTCATTAGGAGAATGACGTGATTGACTTGACCCATTCCGTTAGCTTAGCACCCGATCGTTTAGTATGTTGCTATTGCGTTCTTCATGACTTATACATGTTCCTATGACTATGAGATTATGCAACTCCCGTTTACCGGAGGAACACTTTGTGTGCTACCAAACGTCACAACGTAAATGGGTGATTATAAAGGTGCTCTACAGGTGTCTCCAAAGGTACTTGTTGGGTTGGCGTATTTCGAGATTAGGATTTGTCACTCCAATTGTCGGAGAGGTATCTCTGGGCCCACTCGGTAATGCACATCACTATAAGCCTTGCAAGCATTGTGACTAATGAGTTAGTTGCGGGATGATGTATTACGGAACGAGTAAAGAGACTTGCCGGTAACGAGATTGAACTAGGTATCGAGATACCGACGATCGAATCTCGGGCAAGTAACATACCGATGACAAAGGGCACAACGTATGTTGTTATGCGGTCTGACCGATAAAGATCTTCATAGAATATGTGGGAGCCAATATGGGCATCCAGGTCCCGCTATTGGTTATTGACCGGAGACGTGTCTCGGTCATGTCTACATAGTTCTCGAACCCGTAGGGTCCGCACGCTTAAAGTTACGATGACAGTTTTATTATGAGTTTATGTATGTTGATGTACCGAAGGAGTTCGGAGTCCCGGATGAGATCGGGGACATGACGAGGAGTCTCAAAATGGTCGAGACGTAAAGATCGATATATTGGACGACTATATTCGGACTTCGGAAAGGTTCCGAGTGATTCGGGTATTTTTCGGACTACCGGAGAGTTACAGGAATATGTATTGGGCCTTATTGGGCCATACGGGGAAGAAGGAAAAGGGCCTCAAGGGTGGCCGCACCCCTCCCCTTGGTCTGGTCCGAATTGGACTAGGGAAGGGGGGCGCCCCCTTCCTTCCTTCTCTTTTTCCCTTCCTCTTTTCCTATTCCATATGGGAGGTGGAATCCTACTAGGACTAGGGAGTCCTAGTAGGACTCCACACTTGGTGCGCCCCCTCCTAGGGCCGGCCTCCTCCTCCCTTGCTCCTTTATATACGGGGGCAGGGGGCACCCCATGGACACAACAATTGATCCTTGAGATCTCTTAGCCGTGTGCGGTGCCCCCCTCCACCAAATTACACCTCGATAATACCGTTGCGGAGCTTAGGCGAAGCCCTGCGTCGGTGGAACATCATCATCACCACGCCATCGTGCTGACGAAACTCTCCCTCAACACTCGGCTAGATCGGAGTTCGAGGGACGTCATCGAGCTGAACGTGTGTAGAACTCGGAGATGCCGTGCGTTCGGTTCTTGATCGGTCGGATCGTGAAGACGTACGACTACATCAACCGCGTTGTGATAACGCTTCCGCTGTCGGTCTACGAGGGTACGTGGACAACACTCTCCCCTCTCGTTGCTATGCATCACCATGATCTTGCGTGTGCGTAGGAATTTTTTTGAAATTACTACGTTCCCCAACAGTGGCATCCGAGCCTGGTTTTATGCGTTGATGCTATGCACGAGTAGAACACAAGTGAGTTGTGGACGATATAAGTCATACTGCTTACCAGCATGTCATACTTTGGTTCAGCGGTATTGTGAGATGATGCGGCCCGGACCGACATTACGCGTACGCTTACGCGAGACTGGTTTCACCGTTCAGAGCACTCATTGCTTAAAGGTGACTGGCGGGTGTCTGTCTCTCTCACTTTAGTTGAACCGAGTGTGGCTACGCCCGGTCCTTGCGAAGGTTAAAACAGCACCAACTTGACAAACTATCGTTGTGGTTTTGATGCGTAGGTAAGAACGATTCTTGCTAAGCCCGTAGCAGCCACGTAAAACTTGCAACAACAAAGTAGAGGACGTCTAACTTGTTTTTGCAGGGCATGTTGTGATGTGATATGGTCAAGACATGATGTGATATAATTTGTTGTATGAGATGATCATGTTTTGTAACCGAGTTATCGGCAACTGGCAGGAGCCATATGGTTGTCGCTTTATTGTATGAGATGCAATCGCCATGTAATAGTTTTACTTTATCACTAAGCGGTAGCGATAGTCGTAAAAGCAATAAGTTGGCGAGACGACAACGATGCTACAATGGAGATCAAGGTGTCGAGCCGGTGACGATGGTGATCATGACGGTGCTTCGGAGATGGCGATCACAAGCACGGTGCTTCGGAGATGGAGATCACAAGCACAAGATGATGATGGCCATATCATATCACTTATATTGATTGCATGTGATGTTAATCCTTTATGCATATTATCTTGCTTTGATTGACGGTAGCATTATAAGATGATCTCTCACTAAAATTTCAAGATAAAAGTGTTCTCCCTGAGTATGCACCGTTGCAAAAGTTCTTCGTGCTGAGACACCACGTGTTAATCGGGTGTGATAGGCTCTACGTTCAAATACAACGGGTGCAAAACAGTTGCACACGCGGAATACTCAGGTTAAACTTGACGAGCCTAGCATATACAGATATGGCCTCGGAACACAGAGACCGAAAGGTCGAGCGTGAATCATATAGTAGATATGATCAACATAGTGATGTTCACCATTGAAACTACTCCATCTCACGTGTTAATCGGACATGGTTTAGTTGCTTTGGATCACGTAATCACTTAGATGATGAGAGGGATATCTATCTAAGTGGGAGTTCTTTAGTAATATGATTAATTGAACTTAAATTTATCATGAACTTAGTCCTGATAGTATTTTGCAAATTATGTTGTAGATCAATAGCTCGCGTTGTTGCTTCCCTGTTTTATTTTTTATATGTTCCTAGAGAAAATTATGTTGAAAGATGTTAGTAGCAAAGATGCGGATTGGATCCGTGATCTGAGGATTATCCTCATTGCTGCACAGAAAAATTATGTCCTTGATGCACCGCTAGGTGACAGACCTATTGCAGGAGCAGATGCAGACGTTATGAACGTTTGGCTAGCTCAATATGATGACTACTTGATAGTTTAGTGCACCATGCTTAACGGCTTAGAATCGGGACTTCAAAGATGTTTTGAACGTCATGGACCATATGAGATGTTCCAGGAGTTGAAGTTAATATTTCAAGCAAATACCCGAGTTGAGAGATATGAAGTCTCCAACAAGTTCTATAGCTAAAAGATGGAGGAGAATCGCTCAACTAGTGAGCATGTGCTCAGATTGTCTGGGTACTACAATTGCTTGAATCAAGTGGGAGTTAATCTTCCAGATAAAATAGTGATTGACAGAATTCTCTAGTCACCATCACCAAGTTAGTAGAACGTCGTGATGAACTATAGTATGCAAGGGATGACGAAAGTAATTCCCGAGCTCTTCGTGATGCTGAAATCGACGAAGGTAGAAATCAAGAAAAACATCAAGTGTTGATGGTTGACGAGACCACTAGTTTCAAGAAAAGGGCAAAGGGAAGAAGGGGAACTTCAAGAAGAACGGCAAGCAAGTTGCTGCTCAAGTGAAGAAGCCTAAGTCTGGTCCTAAGGCTGAGACTAAGTGCTTCTACTGCAAAGGGACAGGTCACTAGAAGCGGAACTACCCCAACTATTTGGTGGATAAGAAGGATGGCAAAGTGAACAAAGGTATATTTGATATACAGATTATTGATGTGTACTTTACTAGTGTTTATAGCAACCCCTCGGTAATTGATACTGGTTCAGTTGCTAAGAGTAGTAACTCGAAACGGGAGTTGCAGAATAAACAGAGACTAGTAAAAGTGAACAAAGGTATATTTGATATACAGATTATTGATGTGTACTTTACTAGTGTTTATAGCAACCCCTCGGTAATTGATACTGGTTCAGTTGCTAAAGAGTAGTAACTCGAAAACGGGAGTTGCAGAATAAACAGAGACTAGTAAAAGGCGAGGTGACGATGTGTGTTGGAAGTAGTTCCAAGATTGATATGATCATCATCGCACACTCCCTGTACTTTCGGGATTAGTGTTGAAACTAAATAAGTGTTATTTGGTGTTTGCGTTGAGCATGAATATGATTTGATCATGTTTTTTGCAATACGGTTATTCATTTAAGATAGAGAACAATTGTTGTTCTGTTTACATGAATAAAACCTTCTATGGTCATACACACCAACGAAAATGGTTTGTTGGATCTCGATCGTAGTGATACACATATTCATAATATTGAAGCCAAAAGATGCAAAGTTAATAATGATAGTGCAACTTATTTGTGGCACTGCCGTTTAGGCCATATTGGTGTAAAGCGCATGAAGAAACTCCATACTGATGGGATTTTGGAATCACTTGATTATGAATCACTTGATGCTTGCGAACCGTGCCTCATGGGCAAGATGACTAAAACGTTGTTCTCCGAAACTATGGAGAGACCAACAGATTTGTTGGAAATCATACATACAGACGTATGTGGTCCGATGAATGTTGAGGCTCGTGGCGGATATCGTTATTTTCTCACCTTCACAGATGATTTAAGCAGATATGGGTATATCAACTTAATGAAACATAAGTCTGAAACATTTGAAAAGTTCAAAGAATTTCAGAGTGAAGTCGAAAATCATCGTAACAAGAAAATAAAGTTTCTATGATCAGATCGTGGAGAAGAGTATTTTAGTTACGAGTTTGGCCTTCAGTTAAAACAATGTGAAATAGTTTCACTACTCACGCCACCTGGAACACCACAGCATAATGGTGTGTCCGAACGTCATAACCGTACTTTATTGGATATAGTGCAATCTATGATGTCTCTTACCAATTTACCACTATCGTTTTGGGGATATGCATTAGAGACAGCTACATTCACGTTAAATAGGGCACCATCAAAATCCGTTGAGACGACGCCTTATGAACTGTGGTTTGGCAAGAAACCAAAGTTGTCGTTTCTTAAAGTTTGGGGTTGCGATGCTCATGTGAAAAAGTTTCATCCTGATAAGCTCAAATCCAAATTGGAGAAATGTGTCTTCATAGGATACCTAAAGGAGACAGTTGGGTACACCTTCTATCACAGATCCGAAGGCAAGACATTCGTTGCTAAGTATGGATCCTTTCTAGAGAAGGAGTTTCTCTCGAAAGATGTGAGTGGGAGGAAAGTAGAACTTGATGAGGTAACTGTACCTGCTCCCTTATTGGATCACAGAAATCTGTTCCTGTGACTTCTACACCAATTAGTGAGGAAGTTAATGATGATGATCATGTAACTTCAGATCAAGTTACTACCAAACCTCGTAGGTAAACCAGTTAGATCCGCACCAGAGTGGTCCGGTAATCCTGTTCTGGAGGTTATGTTACTAGACCATGACGAACCTACGAACTATGAAGAAGCGATGGTGAGCCCAGATTTCGCAAAATGGCTTGAGGCCATGAAATCTGAGATGAGATCCATGTATGAAGAACAAAGTATGGACTTTGATTGACTTTCCCAATGATCGGCGAGCCATTGAGATTAAATGGATCGTCAAGAGGAAGACGGATGATGATAGTAGTATCACTATCTACAAAGCTAGAATTGTCGCAAAAAGGTTTTCGACAAAGTTCAAGATGTTGACTACGATGAGAGTTTCTCACTCGTATATATGCTTAAGTCTGTCTGAATCATGTTAGCAATTGCCGCATTTTATGAAATATGGCAAATGGATAAACAAAACTGCATTCCTTAATGGATTTATTAAAGAAGAGTTGTATATGATGCAACCAGAAGGTTTTGTCAATCCTAAAGATGCTAACAAAATGTGCAAACTCCAGCGATCCATCTATGGACTGGTGCAAGCATCTCGGAGTTGGAATATACGCTTTGATAGGTTGATCAAAGGATATAGTGTTATACAGACTTGCGGTGAAGCCTGTATTTACAAGAAAGTGAGTGGGAGCACTACAGCATTTCTGATAAGTATATGTGAATGGCATATTGTTGATCGGAAATAATGTAGAATTATTCTGCAAAGCATAAAGGAGTGTTTGAAAGGAGTTTTTCAAAAGAAAGACCTCGGTGAAGCTGCTTACATATTGAGCATCAAGATCTATAGAGATAGATCAAAACGCTTGATAAGTTTTTTCAATGAGTACATACCTTAACAAGATTTTGAAGTAGTTCAAAATAGAACAGTCAAAGAAAGAGTTCTTGCCTGTGTTACAAGGTGTGAAATTGAGTAAGACTCAAAACCCGACCACGGCAGAAGATAGAAAGAGAATGGAAGTCATTCCCTATGCCTTGGCCATAGGTTCTATAAAGTATGCCATGCTGTGTACCAGATCTATTGTATACCCTACACTGATTTTGGCAAGGGAGTACAATAGTGATCTAGGAGTAGATCACTGGACAGCGGTCAAAATTATCCTTAGTGGAATAAGGATATGTTTCTTGATTATGGAAGTGACAAAAAGGTTCGTCGTAAAGGGTTACGTCGATGCAAGTTTTGACACTAAATCTAGATGACTCTAAGTCTCGGTCTAGATACATATTGAAACTGGGAGCAATTAGCTAGAGGAGCTCCGTGCAGAGCATTGTAGACATAGAAATTTGTAAAATACTTACGGATCTGAATGTGACAGACCCGTTGACTAAAATTATCTCACAATCAAAACATGATCACACCTTAGTACTCTTTGGGTGTTAATCACATAGCGATGTGAACTAGATTATTGACTCTAGTAAACCCTTTGAGTGTTGGTCACATAGAGATGTGAACTATGGGTGTTAATCACATGGTGATGTGAATTATTGATGTTAAATCACATGGCGATGTGAACTAGATTATTGACTCTAGTGCAAGTGGGAGACTGAAGGAAATATGCCCTAGAGGCAATAATAAAGTATTATTTATTTCCTTATATCATGATAAATGTTTATTATTCATGCTAGAATTGTATTAACCGGAAACATGATACATGTGTGAATACATAAACAAACAGAGTGTCACTAGTATGCCTCTACTTGACTAGCTCGTTAATCAAAGATGGTTATGTTTCCTAGCCATAGACATGAGTTGTCATTTGATTAACGGGATCACCTCATTAGGAGAATGACGTGATTGACTTGACCCATTCCGTTAGCTTAGCATCCGATCGTTTAGTATGTTGCTATTGCTTTCTTCATGACTTATACATGTTCCTATGACTATGAGATTATGCAACTCCCGTTTACCGGAGGAACACTTTGTGTGCTACCAAACGTCACAACATAAATGGGTGATTATAAAGGTGCTCTACAGGTGTCTCCAAAGGTACTTGTTGGGTTGGCGTATTTCGAGATTAGGATTTGTCACTCCAATTGTCGGAGAGGTATCTCTGGGCCCACTCGGTAATGCACATCACTATAAGCCTTGCAAGCATTGTGACTAATGAGTTAGTTGCGGGATGATGTATTACGGAACGAGTAAAGAGACATGCCGGTAACGAGATTGAACTAGGTATCGAGATACCGACGATCGAATCTCGGGCAAGTAACATACCGATGACAAAGGGCACAACGTATGTTGTTATGCGGTCTGACCGATAAAGATCTTCGTAGAATATGTGGGAGCCAATATGGGCATCCAGGTCCCGCTATTGGTTATTGACCGGAGACGTGTCTCGGTCATGTCTACATAGTTCTCGAACCCGTAGGGTCCGCACGCTTAAAGTTACGATGACAGTTTTATTATGAGTTTATGTATGTTGATGTACCGAAGGAGTTCGGAGTCCCGGATGAGATCGGGGACATGACGAGGAGTCTCAAAATGGTCGAGACGTAAAGATCGATATATTGGACGACTATATTCGGACTTCGGAAAGGTTCCGAGTGATTCGGGTATTTTTCGGACTACCGGAGAGTTACAGGAATATGTATTGGGCCTTATTGGGCCATACGGGGAAGAAGGAAAAGGGCCTCAAGGGTGGCCGCACCCCTCCCCTTGGTCTGGTCCGAATTGGACTAGGGAAGGGGGGCGCCCCCTTCCTTCCTTCTCTTTTTCCCTTCCTCTTTTCCTATTCCATATGGGAGGTGGAATCCTACTAGGACTAGGGAGTCCTAGTAGGACTCCACACTTGGTGCGCCCCCTCCTAGGGCCGGCCTCCTCCTCCCTTGCTCCTTTATATACGGGGGCAGGGGGCACCCCATGGACACAACAATTGATCCTTGAGATCTCTTAGCCGTGTGCGGTGCCCCCCTCCACCAAATTACACCTCGATAATACCGTTGCGGAGCTTAGGCGAAGCCCTGCGTCGGTGGAACATCATCATCATCACCATGCCGTCGTGCTGACGAAACTCTCCCTCAACACTCGGCTGGATCGGGGTTTGAGGGACGTCATCGAGCTGAACGTGTGTAGAACTCGGAGGTGCCGTGCGTTCGGTACTTGATCGGTCGGATCGTGAAGACGTACGACTACATCAACTGCGTTGTGATAACGCTTCCGTTGTCGGTCTACGAGGGTACGTGGACAACACTCTCCCCTCTCGTTGCTATGCATCACCATGATCTTGCGTGTGCGTAGGAATTTTTTTGAAATTACTACGTTCCCCAACACCGAGGTGGCGCTGCAAGTGGCTCTAGTTTGGACCAACACTCCGAGGAGCACTGGCCCGGGGGGTAAAATAAGATGACCCTCGGGAGCGCGACTCCCAAGGGAAAAAGGCTAGGTGAGGCAAATGTAATACCAAGGTTGGGCTTTGCTGGAGGAGTTTTATTCAAAGCGAACTGTCAAGGGGTCCCATAAATCACCCAACCGCGTAAGGGACGCAAAATCAAGGAACATAACACCGGTATGACAGAAACTAGGGCGGCAAGAGTGGAACAAAATACCAGGCATAAGGCCGAGCCTTCCACCCTTTACCAAGTATATAGATTCATTATTAAATAAGAGATATTGTGATATCCCAACATAAACATAATCCAACATGGAGCAATCTTCATATTCACCTGCAACTAGCAACTCTATAAGAGGGGCTGAGTAAAGCGGTAACATAGCCAAACAAAGGTTTGCTAGGAAGGGTGACAAAGGTTAGAGGTTCATGGCAATTTGGAAGGCTTGAAGAGCAAGTGATAGGTGGCGCAGCATAGCGATAGAACGAAGCTACTAGCATAGAAATGATAGTAATGAGATCCAAGGTGACGGTCATCTTGCCTGAAAATCCCACTAGGAAGAAGGACGAGTCCATGAAGAAGATGAAGCCACGAAGACGAATGAATCCTCACGATCGCAACGACACGGGAATTATCGAGAAGAAGCACACAACATGGTAAACACACCACACATGAACAAGGCATGATTCTCAATCTAGTATGATGCATGACAAGGCTATATGAAGCTACTCATGGCAAGAGATGATGCATACAAGGTCGACACATCAAAGCAAGTTTAAATGAGGCCGGAAACAACATATAACAATTCCGGTAAGACCTCATATACAAATTTCGAAATTGGTCCAGATCTGAATAAACCTTATGTTCAAGTTGTTAAACAGCAAGTTAAGATGCACCAAGATGATGTACATGAAATTCTAGTCAAGTTACATATAAAGTTCATTAGATTCGGAGCTACGGCCTAGAAGATATGAGCAAAACAAGTTAAACATGGCATTGATGCGAAATGTATTCAAACATCAAGCAAACACACTCAAAACATGGATGCAACAAGGTAACATGAAACTAAATGCAAAACTAAGCAAGTTCTATATAGAGCACACTGCAAACGGAGCAACGGTGCAACACATACACTCCAAACAAGATATAACAACAATCTGTCCATAACAGCAACTAGGCATTTTGCAAGCATCAAAACAACATGGTACAGCACCCTAACATGAAATAAAAAGACATGGACATGAAGTACAGGTAAAGAATCAAAAAACATGAACACTGAGCTATCTCCAGAAATCTATAGAACATGCTCAAAAGGACATGGAGAGATTGCAAATAATAACAGATTCACAGACTTGGCAGAAATCACTGGACATGGCAGAAACAACATGCTACAGGGACATATCATAGCAAACAAAGGCATGGCAAGAATCTACTAATTTCATAGAACAAAAGTCCCTTAATGGACATGAGCTAAAAAGGCACATAAGATATGATGGCACCCATGTAAACATAGCAAGTAATATGACAGATTCAGACGGTGAAAATAACAGGACATGGCAGAAACAACGATAAGTAGGCATGTTGGTGAGCTTGAACAACTCACCACAGAGCAATACATGGCATGACAAGGTAACCAGTAGTAAAATGGCACAAATATGAAGCTAAGCATGGCAATATCATAGTCATAGGGTGCATGGATCACTAGTAACAACCTTGGCAAAATTGATTAACATGTAAACAATCTGCCAGGAACATTTTATAGGAAAAGTAGAGCAAGGTTAAGACATGCTAGAACACTCCATAATTGCAAACATGGGCATGGATGGATAGACCATACCATGTGTAGAAAAACATCCTAAGTGAACATCTCCAGATCATGCATAGAATGACTTGTAACAGCAGGTTTACGTGGCATCACAACATAACAGACTCAGACTTGGCAGAAATTACCAAGTCACAGAAATCGGCAACATCATGGAGGCTACTTTGCATGCTTGTGCTAGTCACCACAGAGATCCTACAAATACAAGACTAGAACTACTGTAAAGATGGCATGATTTAGTTAAAAACACATGTAGAGCTCATGCTCATAGGATGCACACACAAAATGCAATGAAAAAGATAAATCACCAAGTTCTGTAAAAAGACAGCAGTTAACAGCATATAGCACTCTTGCAACGATGATTAGGGCATCAACATGACCTCAAACAAGCATGGCACAATGCAGAAAAATGAAGAGCATGTCATGACGAACATTTCTATATATTACACGCATTAATCGGAGGATCGAGCACGAAGTTATGGCATCAAGAACAGAGCAACATAATGCAACAATTTCGGGACTTGGCAGAAATTTACCACTCCGAAAACTGGACGGGACGAAGCGGGACGGGGAGATCCGGTCGGGGGAAGGCGTGTTAGATCGGTGGTCGGGTGGATCTCATCCCACCTGACCAGATCCGATGCGGGGCGGCGGCCGACGCCGGCGAAGTCGCCGGAGACGGCGCGGTAGGTGAGGAGCTCGGCGAGGGAGGCGTGGGTCGGTGGGGACGGGAGGCGCGGCGCTGGGGACGGCGTGGAGGGGCGACGGAGCTCGCGTCCGGTGAGGTCGTCGGCGGCCGGCGTCGCGGAGGGGCGGCGGGGGCGACCACGGCGGCGGGCGACGGCGGCGGAGCACGGGGACGCGGGAGGCGCAGGGCGATCCGGCCCCGATGGGCTGCGACGGCGCGGCCTCGGGCTGGGCGGGCCTCACGCGGGCTTCGGCGGGCCCGCGGCGGCTGTGGGGGACCGGCGAGGCGAGCAGGACACGTGGCGCGATGCCACTGGCCGGGAGCGGCGGCGCGACTACGTCCGGCGCGGACGGACATGTCCGGCGGCGCGGAGGGGAAGTTTGCTAGGGTTTTGGACGAAAAATTCGGGGGAAGGCACCTATTTATAGGTAAAGGGAGCTAGGAGAGTCCAAACGGGGTGCGGTTTTCGCCCACACGATCGTGATCGAACGAGCGAGAGCATGGAGGGGGTTTAGATGGGTTAGTGGGCTGTGGTGGAGGGGTGCTGGGCTGTAAAGAGAGAGGGGTTTCGGGCTACGCGGTTAACCGTTGGGGCAACAAACGACCTCCAAATGGAACGAAATTTGACGGGCGGTCTGTCGGTGCTATACCAAGGCCACTCGGCAAATATCGGCCCATTCTGAGATCTTTTTTTCTCCCACTCACGAAACAAGGTCTGAGAGGGGCGACGGGCGCGTGTGGGAGTGTCGGATCGCGAAACGGACAACGGGGAAAAGGACCGGATGCAAGTTCTAAAAAACATGATGATGCAATGCAGATGATGACATGGCAAAATGCAACACGCAAGCAAATGACATGGCAACATCGGCGAATAAACGGAAGACATGTGGCGCATCGGATCCGGGGCGTTACACCCAGCTCCGTAGAAATATGGAGGCATACATAGATGACATAGTGGTCAAAACCAAGGATGGGGCAACTCTTGTGCAAGATCTGGAAGAGACATTTGCCAACCTGCGCAAGATCAACCTTAAGCTGAACCCTGAGAAGTGTGTCTTGGGTGTTCCGTCCGGCAAGCTTCTCGGATTCTTTGTCTTGCAGCACGGGATCGAGGCAAACCCAGACAAAATCAAGGCCATTGAACGTATTGAGGAGACCAAGTGGATCAAGGATGTGTGTCGGCTCACCGGTTGCATCGCCGGCATGAGCCGGTTCATCTCCAAGTCCGCCGAGCGCGCCCTTCCCTTTTTCCAAATCTTGAAGAAGGCAGGCCCGATGGAGTGGACCCCGGAAGCCGAGGCGGCGTTGCAGGATCTGAAGAAATACCTTTCCTCCACGCCAATACTGGTTGTGCCTAAACCACAAGAACCGTTGCTGCTGTATTTAGCGGCGACAAATCAAGTGGTCAGCGCCGCACTGGTGGCACAGAGGGAGGTCGACGAGGAGGCAGTGGCGACGGCAGAACCAGCGGACGGCGAGCCAAAGATTCCCCCGGCAGGGCCTGGTGCCGGCAAGGCAATGCCCTCGGCAGAGTCTGACGCCATCAGGGCAACGCCCGCACAGTCAAGCAAAGTGGTTCAGAAGAAGAAGATGATGCAGCACCCGGTCTACTTTGTCAGCTCCCTCTTGCAAGGGGCTAGGTCGAGGTACTCCGGTGTGCAGAAATTGCTCTTCGGCCTCCTTATGGCCTCGAGGAAGCTGCGTCATTACTTCCAAGCCCACGAGATCACTGTCGTCACCCGCCTCCCGCTACAACGGATACTGCACAACCCAGATGCAACTGGAAGGATTGTGGAATGGGCCTTGGAGTTGTCGAGCTTTGGGTTGAAGTTTGAAAGTACCTCAACAATCCAGAGCAGAATCTTGGCAGAGTTCATTGCGGAATGGACCTCAACACCTCACGAAGAAATCCAAGAGACTGTTCTCCCCAGCAAGGAAGCAGACCGTGACTGGATCATGTACTTTGTTGGGGCCTTCTCGCTGCAAGGCGCCAGTGCCGGTGTGCTGCTTGTCGCACCCACCGGAGAGCACCTCAAGTACGTGATCCAGATGCACTTTCCCAGGGAGATGTCCACAAACAACACTGCTGAGTACGAGGGGCTGCTTGCCGGTCTCAGGATCACGGCAGTCTCAGGTGACTCGCAGCTTGTCGTCAGACAAGTCAAAAAGGATTACCAGAGCCCATTGATGGAGGCCTACGTAGATGTAGTGAGGAAGGTGGAGGAGCGCTTTGACGGTATCCAAGCGGAGCACGTTCCCCGAGCGGAGAACGACATCGCCGATTACCTGCCGAAGCGTGCTGCATTCAAGCTACCTGTGGAACCAGGTACCTTTTTGCTCCGGTTAACTCAGCCATCCGTCGAACCATCAACGGGGCGGAACAAGCGAAGGAAGTTATGTCTCGGCAAGTACTTTCCCGCCGAGCCCCCTGGGGCTGCCGGCAAGGATGCTACCATGGGCGCTGACCCTGCAAAAGAGCAGCTGGCTCTGGCAAGGCGTCAAGCCCTGGCCGTGGAGACAGCCGCTCCCATGGCCGAGGAAATGCCTTTGGTCCTCGCCATCGAGCCCCAGGCTCTGGCGTGGGCACAGCATACTGTCCGATTCCTCCGAACAGGGGAACTTCCTGAGGAGCAAGAAGAAGCAGAAAAACTAGCCCGTCGGTCTGCCCTGTACCAGTTCATCGATGACGTCCTGTACAGGAGAAGGTCGAACGGTGTGAAATTGAAGTGCATCCCCTGGGAGGAAGGACTGGAGCTGTTGGCAGAGATACATGGAGGCATATGTGGCTCCCACATAGGGTCGAGGGCCCTTGCCGGGAAGGCGTTCCGGCAAGGTTTCTTCTGGCCCACCGCCCTCCAGGATGCGACGACACTAGTAACCAAGTGTGAAGCGTGTCAGTTCCATTCAAAGAAGCTTCATCAACCAGCTCAAGCCCTTCAAACGATCCCTCTCTCCTGGCCATTCTCGGTCTGGGGCCTCGACATACTGGGCCCTTTCCCCCGTGTTGTCGGGGGCTTTGAGTACTTGTACGTCGCAATCGACAAGTTCACAAAGTGGCCAGAGGTGGAACCAGTGAGGAAGGTGATAGCACAGTCAGCCGTCAAGTTCTTCAAGGGACTAGTCTACCGTTTTGGTGTGCCAAACAGAGTCATCACTGACAACGGCACGCAGTTCACAAGCCACACCTTCATGTAGTACATTCAAGACCTCGGCAGCAAGGTCTGTTTTGCTTCTGTGGTACACCCCCGGAGCAACGGCCAAGTAGAGAGGGCGAATGCTGAAGTGTTGCGAGGCCTGAGAACGAAGACCTTTGACAGGCTGCACAAGAGCGGAAGGCACTGGATTGATGAGTTTCCAGCGGTTGTCTGGTCGATCAGGACGACGCCAAATCGAGCCACCGGTCAGACACCCTTTGCCCTAGTATACGGGGCGGAGGCAGTTCTCCCCACGGAACTCATATACGGGTCACCTCGAGTGCTCGCTTATGATGAGCTTGAACAAGAGCAGTTGCGGCAAGATGACGCGACGCTCCTTGAGGAAGATCGTCTTCGGGTGGCTATGAGAGCAGCATGCTACCAGCAAGCCTTGCGCCGCTACCATAGTCACAAGGTTCATGCCCGAAGCTTTGAGGAAGGCGACCTTGTTCTTCGGCGCGTTCAGTCGGCCAAGAATTCCAACAAGTTGACGCCGAAGTGGGAAGGCCCTTAGCGGGTAATACGAGTCACCAGGCCTGGCGCAGTTCGCCTAGAGACCGAAGATGCCGTTCCAGTGAGCAACTCCTGAAACATCGAGCATCTTCGCAAGTTTTACACATAAGGCGCGGCTTGCCGGGCCCCCCGACAAGCCACCTTTTGTATAAGCCTTGCCAGCAAGGCATGTAACCCTTTGTACAAAGCCAGGCACAGTTCCTGAGCACAAATAAATGAAGCGCTGGCGCCCTAAGTTATAGCATGCATGCTAGGTCGATTCTCTTCCTTGGTTAGGGTTGATAGTGCTTAGCGGCGACTAACCCCTAGCCTAGAGGTCGAGTGCGCGTCTCGCTGTTCTTTTCTATCCTCCTTTGGTTCGCAGGGCACATGAGCACTTCTGCTGAGCTACTTGGAAGAAAGGGAACGGACCGGCGTCCCGACCCCGGCAAACTAGAGTTGCCGGGGGCTGCAAGTACAAGGATCCAACCGCGGCAAGACAAGGTTGCCGGGGGCTGCAGATCCAGATAAGTCTTTCGTCCTCTGTCATGCATTTCGGAACGGAACTGGAGCATGTGAAACCTCATTTTATCTTCAGGCTATCGTGCTCCCCTTTTTCCTATACCTAAGGATTATCTCCTGGGTCCGGATTTGGTTGTAGCCGCGGCGGCAAGGAGATAGAACGAGGAGCCTAAGCCCACTTCATCCCTGCCTCCGCCAAGAGCGTGAGAATGGTCGAGCGAAGTGAGGGGGACGGCAAGGCCTGTTGCCGGGCGAAAAACGTTTATCTTAAATAGTAATAAGGATTTGCTGCTTGTCGCGGGGTCTACCCGCGAACGAAAAACCCGGCAAACATCCCTTTTTCATTAAAAACATCCCATACAGGTACAGTTCATACAGAATTAAAAACATGAGCAAGGGGATTACAAGTTCTAAATTTAACGAAGGCCCGAAGGCTTACAAACTAAAAAGAGATGAGATGCCCGTGATCCCTTTCTTGTCCCTCTCCTCAGGAGGTAGGTCAAGAAGGCGAAAGGGCAAAAGGGGCGCCTAGGCGAGCTACGAGCAGCAGAAAGCACCAAGAGAACACCTCGGTGGCTACCCAAGGGTGGGCCGGTGATGACGGTGCCGGGAAGGGAGCTGGAAGACGAGGCGGCAGGACGCCGGACACGCGACGAAGGCATCGGTGTCCGCGTACTCCGAGTTGACGGCCTTGCCACCCGCCCACTTCCTCTTCCGCGGCCTCCCGGCGCCAGCCGCCCAAGGAGACGGCCCTGAGAAGTTCAAGGAGGTGGCCCCTCCCCCGGCAGAACTCCGCTGGAGGAGCGGCCAGGTGCAGATGCTGCTGCTGCCACACCCGCCCAGGCGCGGGGCGTCCGACGCCTAGTCGGACTCGTCCCCGTCATCTGCCCCGCTGTCCTCCTCGTCACTCTCGCTCGAGGAAGAGCTTCCATCATCGGAGTCTCCATCGGAGGAGCTCTCCACGCAGCACTTCAGGCGAGTTCTAAACTCTCCGAAGACCTTGACGGAGAGCAACCCGTCCTCCATTAATTTGAAGTAGAGGACGAGCCCCGCCGTCAGTCTATGGATGCGAGCAAACGTCTTCCATCCACAGCGGAGGTACATGGCCCGAGGAGCCCGGAAATCGACATCGACCCACGTGCCCACATTCCCACAGCCCCTCATGTGCAACCTGAGGGTCTGGGGCGGGTCACGCTCCATCACCCGAGCAAACGGGACGGGGAGACAAAGACGACGACGCGGAGGCCGGCGCAGCCTGATGAAGAACTCGCAGGGCTGGTCTCCAACGTGGCCCTCCATCAGGAAAGGCATCATTGGCGGGGGCGAGGCCGGTGCGCCGCCCCGTCCTCTTCTTCCCCGAGCACCACGATCTCTGCCATGGCTTCGCCCACGGCCTCGCCCCCTCCCCCTTCCCCTCACGGCCAGCTCCGCCACCACAGGCTCAGGAGGAGGGTGGACGCGCTGTCGAGCGGCGACTCTCGCCGCTACCGTCGAAGGGCCGGGATTCCCTTTCTCCATGGCGGATGAGAGGAAGAAGCAGAAGCAGGAGGAGATAGAAGATAGAAGAATGCAGGATGCCATCCACCCTTCCCTCTCCTTGTAAGGGGGCGGGGTCGGCGCTCGGCTACCCTGCTCGACCAATCCAGACACCAGAGGCGCAGGGAATCGAGACCGACCCACTGCCCCAACCAGCGACGGCCCGGTTTCCCGCCTCCACCGCTTGCCACCCTAGGCGCATGAAGGACGCGTGGCGAACGTGCAGAACCGAGGGGACGGGTGAAGCGACCTCTCCCCACCCCGTGATCGTGGGGTGTGGATGCCTTGAAGACCGCAACCCGGCCCCATTCAGTAAATGGGCCGCGCCTTTACGCCTCTCCCTTTTCATCGGGAAGGCGCGAGCCGCCCCTGTATCGCGATGTGACGCATGCCTACGGAAACCGCCCCGCGCATGCCGCCCACGTCACGCACGCCCCCTTTCCACGTCGCGCATTCAACGCGGGTCGTGGGGAAGCGCAGCGGACGAAGAGTTACTGTGGTGAAAAACCGCCCCGCCTGCCCGCGCACCGTTTTGGGCCTGGCCCAACAACGTGTCGCGCTTATGTGTGGCCCAGGCCCGAGGGCTCCTGTCGGTGTACAAAATAAGGGGCGCATCTTTGTACCCCTTTACCTGTGCACGGACAGTCAGAGCCGCCCCCGCGGCCACACCAAGCAGAACAGGGGAGGTGAACCGAGGTAAAACTGAAGCCCAAGACATCCAGAGCAACGCCAAGACCGAGACCACAAAGAAGCAGAGAGGCGAAGCAGGTTCCCCCGGCAAGATCCTTGCCAGGGGCAGCCTTAGCGGCCCCGGCAAGGCCCTTGCCGGGGCGGCTAGCCCACACCAGCGGAGTGAGCCACCTTCGAGCCCACGAGTTCCAACTCAACCAACCACGTTGGAACTAAGGCTCGGGAGGCACCTCCATGGTGGCATGCAGATCTTTGTCAAGACCAAGGAATATTCAAGATCAGATGAGGATTGAAAGACGACGATCCTCGGCAAGATCCTTGCCGAGGAGAGCCACAAGACCCTCGGCAAGATCATTGCCGGGGACGACAGCGCACCACGGCGAGACCCTTGCCGGGCCACCCGGCAAGGCTCTCACCAAGGGCGCCAACGGGGCCACTGCCAGGCCCGCACCAGCCAAGTCTCCACCGCCGTTCGCATGCAGCTGCCAGCCCAACCAACTGGGCAGGCACCTGCATGGCAACATGTAGCTCCCAGGCCAAGTCATCAAGCTCCTGCGTGGCGGAATGCAGATCTTCGTGAAGACCCTACCACTGCGCCACCTCAGCTGCCTGCCTGCCTACACGGCGCCGCATGCATCGCTGGCCAGGGCGCGTGTCGAAGCGAGGAGGAGCAGCGACGGACAGGACAGGCCTCGCTCCCGTCCCCGATAAAGCTAGGGGACACCTCAGCAGCGCATTAAGTGTGCCTTGTCCTGTAATACGAGTGATAAGCTCGTGGCACTGTAGGCCTTTTCCCCTTCTATGTGGCACTGTGGCAGCCCCTTTCGACTATAAAAGGAGGCCCATGGCGTACTGGAGGGGGATTCGGCTCTTTGGAACCACGCACCCCCCATAGCTAGTTCGAGAGCTCAAGAATTCTCTGAAATACAACCACCAAAGCAGGACTAGGGTTTTACGCATCCTCGCGGCCCAAACCTGGGTAAACGATCCTTGTGCTGATTACTAATCCTGCTCCTCTCGCAACCCTGCGCCCTGGCAACCATAGTAGGGATTCTTGTGATCCCATAGGTGTCGTTCCACACCGACAACCAGATACCTATCCGGCACACCGGAGAAAGATTCCGAAGAGTGGACCTCCGAGTGGTTCTATATAGATGACGTCGTACTTCTAGATCCAGTCCGGAGAGGTCTCCCCGAGTTCGCGAGTGTTCCTCTGAAGAAGCGCCACAGCTGGCGCCCTCAAAGCCCCGAGGAGGAAGATAGTGCGGAAGTTCGCCAACTCCTGAGAAAGATCAAGACGCTTGCCCAGTCAGGGTATACAATAGTCGAAGTGATGGCGACCTCCATAGTACGGGGAGTTCAGCCACTCCAATACAGAGGACTTCCCATGTGGAATTACAATGGGGAAGATGACGCCTCGCGCTGCAGCAGGAATGGTCCAGACACCCCTGCCGCCCTAGCCAAAATATTGGCCGAACTGTTCAAGGGTGAGGAAGAGGAGTTCCTGCGCATCACGCACAGAGAAGGATATTCCATGTACAATCCTCCGAGCTAGGTGAGCCCCCAACTTTTTTGCTCCACTCATTCCTCTCCCTGAGCTTTATTAACCAGTCCATTTATAATAGCACGGACGAAAGACATCCGAGGGGCTTTACAGCCCCGCCCCGCAGCCCGAGGGCCACAATCGGGATCTTGACCCCAGATTCGAAGAGGATCCGGATATATTTGTGGTGCTGGAGAATGGCATGTTTTACCAGGCGAGCTACGACGGTACCGAAGTGGCCATCATCGCCGATTACCCTGGTCTTCTCCCCGCTTCACACGTAAGTAGTCAGGAGACATCTTCCCCAAAAGTATTCCCTCGTTCCGCCTCACCCACTGCACTGTTTTGTTCTTCAAAGGGGAGGCATTCGACATACCGTGCTACTCCAGGAGCGACTCCAAAGAGAGCGGCTCCCGCACCGGGCAAGCCTTCGAAGAGGAAGGCATGCGAAGACACGGTCGGGCCCTCGTTAAAGAGGTATGCGTTTGCAAATATGTTTTTAATAGTCGCATCCAACTGTGACTTTCATGTTCATCCCGTATCAGGAAAAGGGTCCGCCGGACTATGTCCGTGGGTCCGTGCAGTAATACTCCCTACAGCCAGGATCCAGCCCCAGCCGAGGGGGTGGGGGCCGATATGGGAGTGATGCCAGACTGTCCTTCGGCCGAGGGCTCGGAAAATATGTCCGTCACCAACTCGGAAGTAGAGAGCGCCATGAATCATCGGCACTGGAGGGCCATTTTACGAGACCCCCGCTATTCGAAAGAGGCGTTTGATGCCTTCAGCTCGGCTGACGCATACATCCGAGCTGTTCGAGATGGGCTTAGCAGAGCCATAAAGCAGCATTTAACGGATGTGCGGGTAAGGTTTATTTTGTCCGAAAAGGATAAGCACGTGCTAGTAGCCCCCGAGACTGAAAACAGTTGGCACAAGTGATTTATGGATCGATGTATAACCAGGTTCTGACGGAGAGGAACAACCTACTAGCTGAAGAGCTGAAGCAGTATCGGACACAGCTAAATGCATCTACCGCCGCACTGAAAGAGTCCAAGAAGGCATCTTCTGGTAAGGATCCCCTCCATCGAGGAATAACAATTATACAGTAGCTCTGCTAATACCGTTGCTTATCTCATAATAGGATCATCAGGTCAACTGGAAGAGAAGTTGAAAACCGCTCAAGCGGGAGAGAAAGAGGCAAAAAGACTACACGCCACAGGCGAGCGTATCCTGGCCCGAGTCAGAGAGGAGAAGAACAAACTCCAAGATTCAAACACCAAACTGGGCGAAGAACTGAAAGATGTACGAGCCCAGCTAGCCGACTCCGTGAAGGAGAACAAAAAACTGCGAGGCGGCATATTCAGTATGTTGCCGTATTTACCTTATAACAGTTTGGAAGTAAAAGTAGCTGATATAGCTGTGATTTCAGGTATATTGACGGGTCGTCCCGAAGAGGAGGTGTTCGGATCATCAAGTGTTCTTCTGCAAGGGCTATCGCAGTTGCATGACCAAGCTCGGCAGGCAATGCAGAGTGTACGCAAGGCCTTATGGCCATCCCACTCCCCTCCAGGGAATATGGAGAAGCTTGTAGAGCTGTTCAAGGGTGTGTAAGAGGCCTGGGCCATGGTAAACACACAATATACCAAGCTGGATCCGAATCACATGGCCCGGGTCAGACCGCTAGGGTCAAATGGGGAAGAAATTCCCGTTAGTTTAGTATATAACCAAGTAGAAGTAGCCGCCAAGTATTCCCAGCAGGATTGTAAGTTAGATAGCCTGCTGGACGGCATAGAGGAGGAAGTTTTTGAGTCCAAGTGACTATGTATTTTCCTTTGCATATGTAGCTCTAGCTAAAAATGATTGTCATGGCGGACCTTTTCGCTTCAACCTCTCGACCCGAAGGTGCGGAGTGTTTCCGAATACCAGAACAGCCGATTAGACCGGGTATGCATGGAAACCAGACGTAGGGGTCATAGTTGCTTGAACAGACAATTATCCGGCTAGTTATGTTATATTACATTAAGAGTGTAAGAAACATATTCCAGAGAGAATAGTTCTGTTAAGGGTTCCTTTCCCTGGGTGTGCATGCATCGATGTGCATGTCCGAACTGTGATGAAGAAATCACAATGTGTATAGCTTCTGGGGGTTCACGATGGGACGAATGCAAAAACATCTTTAGTTCACCGACCGAATATTCCCTTAAGAACGCTAGCTTTCGGCTTCACCCAGTCTGAGGTACACATCCGGATGATCCGGCAGTAACAATCGCAGAGGTGCTCCTTTTATGCCCTAGCCAAACTAACGGGAACATAGGACATAAGCAGAGGAGCCAGGCAACCCAGCTTGGCCAAAACTTAAGTCATATCGATGCATATAATGGCGAAGAAAAGGTACATATGGGAGAAAACGCATATGTGAGGAGCTTGATGCTCGGGAAATAACAATAGCAAGCTTCTGTCCAAGAAGCCCCCAGGTATAATAGACGTACATACTTGAAGACATATGCGTTGGGGGTGTACGGTCGAACCTCACAAAAGCTTTTTAAAGCTAAAAATAAAAACAAAAAGAGAGAGAAAAAATAATGGAAACAATAGGGGGAGGAGACGAACAAAGATTTCCGCGCTAGGCATAGAATCTTCGGAGTCAGGCCGCGTTCCAGGGTTCGGCTCTAATCGATTGTCTGACGCATCACGCAGGCGGTACGCCCCACCAGTGAGAACTTCATCGATGATGAAGGGACCCTCCCACTTGGGCTTGAGTTTGTCCTTTTTCTTCTCCGGCAGGCGCAGAATGAGTTCGCCAACGTTGTAAGTTTTGGCCCGCACCTCTATGCTTTGATACCTGTGAGCCTGCTGTTGATAAAATGCGGAACGGGCTTTTGTGATGTCGCGCTCCTCCTCTAGGGCATCTAAGCTGTCCTACCGATCGAGCTCAGCCTCTCTCTCTTCTTACATGCACACTCGAGGTGAGTCATGAATAATGTCGCAGGGTAGTACTGCCTCTGCGTCATACACCATGAAGAAAGGTGTGAATCCAGTAGTGCGATTGGGCGTGGTCCGGAGCCCCCAGAGTACGGAGTCGAGCTCCTCAACCCAGTGCTTGTCTGACTCTTTCAAAGACCGCACTAGTCTAGGCTTAATGCTGCTCATAATAAGACCATTGGCTCTTTTGACTTGACCGTTTGTTTGTGGATGATATACAGAGGCGTAATCGAGCTTGATGCCCAGATTAGCGCACCAGGTTTTCACTTCGTCGGCTATGAAATTGGAGCCGTTATCAGTGATGATGGTGTGCGGAACACCGTAACGGTGTACAACACCGGATATAAAGTCTATTACTGGCCCGGACTCGGCCGTTTTAACTGGCATAGCCTCTATCCACTTGGTGAATTTGTCCACCATGACTAGCAAATATTTTTTCTTATGGCTTCCTCCTTTAAAGGGTCCAACCATATACAGTCCCCAGACCGCAAAAGGCCAAGTGATGGGGATTGTTTGTAGGGAGATGGGGGCATATGGCTTTGGTTGGCGAAGAATTAGCATCCAACGCAACGTTGGACAAGGTCCTGTGCATCCGCTCATGCCGTCGGCCAATAGAATCCTGTATGGAAGGCCTTGCTAACAAGGGCCCGAGCTGCGGCGTGGTGCCCGCCGAGACCGGCATGAATCTCAGCCAGTAGCTGCCGCCCCTCATCCTCGGAGATACATCTTTGAAGGACTCCGGTAGCGCTTTTCTTATAGAGCTCTCTGTCATGAACCTTGTAGGCCTTCGAACGCCGGACAATGCGGCGGGCCTCATTCTGGTCCTCAGGAAGCTCCTTCCTGTTAAGGTAGGCCAGGAAGGGTTCGGTCCACGGGGCAATGACTGCAATGATGAGATGCGCCAATGATGTTATTTCGGTGGCTGAGCCTCCGATGATGTCGGTGTTTTCGGAATCTGGGATTATGTTTGGATCCGGACTAGTGTTGTTGTTTTCCCCTTGCCACACCACGGATGGCTTAAAAAGCCTTTCCAGAAAGATATTAGGCATGACGGGGTCGCGCTTGGCGCCGATACGAGCGAGAACGTCCGCCGCTTGATTACTCTCTCGAGCCACATGATGGAACTCGAGCCCCTCGAACCGACCCAACATTTTTATGACGGCATTACGATAGGCTGCCATCTTCAGATCTTTGGCATCGACGTCTCCATTTATTTGAGATATTGCGAGGTTTGAGTCCCCGCGCACTTCCAGGCGTTGTATGCCCATGGAGACAGCCATCCGGAGACCGTGCAATAAGGCGTCGTATTCAGCTGCGTTGTTGGAGTCTGTGTATAGTATTTGGAGTACGTACTGAACAACGTCTCCAGTAGGGGACGTTAAAACGACACCCGCTCCTAGCCCTGCCAGCATTTTGGAGCCATCGAAGTACATAACCCAATTGGAATATGTGACGTACTCTTTAGGGAGTTCGCCCTCTGTCCATTCGGTGACGAAGTCAGCCAGTACTTGGGATTTGATAGCTCGACGTGGTTTGTATGTAATATCAAATGGAAGGAGCTCAATGGCCCATTTGGCAATCCGGCCCGTGGCATCGCGGTTGTTTATTATGTCGTTGAGCGGTACTTCGGAAGCCACCGTAATCAAGCACTCCTGGAAATAGTGATGGAGCTTTCGGGATGTCATGAAGACCGCGTATGCTATCTTTTGATAATGGGGGTACCGGGATTTGCATGGTGTGAGGACAGTGGATATGTAGTATACTGGCTTCTGAAGTGGGAATTTGTGTCCATCCTGTTCTCGTTCAACGACGAGCACGGCGCTCACCACTTGATGTGTTGCTGATATGTATAATAACATCGGTTCACCGACGTTTGGTGCGACCAGGATTGGGTTGCTCGCAAGAAGGGTTTTTATTTCCTCCAGCCCGGCTGTTGCCGCGTCCGTCCACTCAAAGCGACCAGTTCGCCGTAGAAGGCGATAGAGTGGCGGTGCCTTTTGTCCTAATCTGGAGATAAAGTGGCTTAGAGCTGCCACACAACCCACGAGTTTTTGGACTCGTTTAAGGTCTGTTGGCGTAGCCAATTGTGACAGAGCTCGGATTTTGGCTAGATTTGCTTCAATTCCTCTGTTGGAAACAATGAAGCCCAGCAGTTTTCCAGCAGGCACGCCGAAAACGCACTTTTCCGGATTGAGCTTAATGTCATACGCGGGAAGGTTGTCGAATGTGAGACGTAAATCGTCTATTAGTGTCTCGACGTGCCTGGTTTTGATGACGATGTCGTCGACATAAGCTTCAACTGTCTTGCTGATCTGTTTCTCCAGACTTGTTTGAATCATGCGTTGGTATGTGGCACCGGCGTTCATAAGCCCGAAGGGCATGGTGTTGAAGCAGAATGGCCCATATGGGGTAATGAATGTTGTTGCAGCTTGATCGGACTCCTTCATTTTGATTTGATGGTATCCGGAATATGCATCAAGGAAACAAAGTGAGTCGTGTCCTGCGGTAGCATCGATGATTTGATCGATGCGGGGGAGAGGGAAGGGATCCTTAGGGCTAGCCTTGTTGAGGTCTTTGAAATCGACGCACAGGCGCCAGGATTTGTCCTTCTTTGGTACGATCACCAAGTTTGCCAGCCAGTCCGGATGTTTTATTTCTCTAATGAATCCGGCCTCAATTAGCTTGGCTAGCTCCTTCCCCATGGCTTGCCGTTTGGGTTCGAAAAAGCGCCGTAGTGCTTGTTTGACTGGTTTATATCCCTTTAATATATTGAGACTATGCTCGGCCAGTTTACGTGGGATTCCAGGCATATCCGAAGGGTGCCAGGCGAATATATCCCAGTTTTCGCGAAGGAAATCCCGTAGCGCGGCGTCGACCTTTGGGTCTAGTTGTGCTCCAATAGATGATGTCTTCTTGGGGTCCGTTGGGTGGACCTGGAATTTGACTATTTCTTCTGTCGGCTTGAAGGAGGTGGATTTGGGTCGTTTGTCTAAGATCACATCGTCCTTATCCACCGTAGAGCGCAGTGCGGTTAATTCTTCGGTCGCGAGGGCTTCAGATAATGCCTCAAGGGCCAGGGATGCGGTTTTGTTTTCGGCGCGGAGTGCTATGTCCGGATCACTAACTAGAGTGATTATGCCGTTTGGTCCGGGCATTTTGATCTTGATATACCCGTAATGAGGTATTGCTTGGAAGCATGTAAAAGCGTCCCGCCCCAACAAAGCGTGGTATCCGCTACTGAAAGGAGCCACTTGTAAGGTGATCTCTTCAGACCGCTAATTCTCCGGTGTGCCGAATACTACGTCAAGTGTGATTTTTCCCGTACACCGCGCCTCCCGACTAGGAATGATTGCTCGCAAGGTCGTGCTGCTTTGCTTGATGTGGCTCCTGTCTATTTCCATTTTGTGTAGTGTATCCTCATATATGAGGTTTAGTCCGATGTCACCGTCCATGAGGACCTTGGTGAGTCTAAAGCTGTCCACGATGGGACTAAGGACTAATGCGGCTGGCGCTCGGACTGTCTTGTATTGTGGTTCGTCACCAGCATTAAATGTTATAGCCATGTCGTTCCAAGGGTTTATCACGGCGATTTGGCAGACTTCAGCAAGGTCGCGGAGTGCCCTTTTGCGCTTACTATTTCACGTGAATGTCTCGAAGACCGTCAATACTCTAGGGCCGTCGTCTTCTGGAGGGGGTTGCTCTGGGCGTTTTTTATAAGGATGCCCTCACCGCTCTTGGCTACCTGCCGGAGTATCCAACATGCTCTAAGGCTGTGGGTTGGTATGGTGTCCGGTGTTGCATGTATTTTGCATGGGCCATCAAGCCATCCCTCCAGAACGGTTCCATGCCGCGTAATGGGTTTATGTTTCTTGGCTATTAGACTGGGCGTGTCACGAGGATGTGCCCTTTTCGTCTGGACCAGCGATTGAGTTCGGACCGATGGCTCCCAGCAAGCTGCCTAATCTTTCCAGGCGCTTTCCATTGCGCTGTACTTCTGTACGATAGTTTCCAAGTCAGCGAAGTGTAGTATACGGCGGCGATTAATGGCGTTGAGGATTCCTTTGTTCATGCAATTGTTGGAGAACGCAAATATCGCGTCCTCGTCGCGGCAATCTTTAACCTTGTCCTTGACAAGGAGGAATATGGCCCAGAAGTGGTGGACCGTTTCCTGAGACTGCTGTTGTATTCTCATGAGAGCGCTTATGTCTGGGTGGGTGGGTGGAATTGGATTTGGGCCCTGACCCGATCGATGATCTGGAGTCTGAAGGTTTTGCAGACTCAAGAGTCCGGGCTCCGGAGTATCTTCTGGTTGCCTGTGCCCGCCGTCCGATTCTATGTTCGGAAGGCCAGTCACCTCCTTTTGCTGGTGGGTGTCCGGCTCTGCAGGGTTGGCGACCCGGACATAGTCCGTCTTCAGTATAGGGGAAGAGTCGCCGTCTTGCTCCTCGACTACCGCTATCTGGTGGGTGACTAGTGGAGATTTGATTTCTCTTTGGTCGGGTTTAAGCCCGATCCGATCGTAATCTGTGGCGATTCCAGGGCGGCGATGCGATCAAGGAGCTCGTTTAAAGATGAAAACTCTGCCGGATCCATCTTCTTGGAGTGTTGGGGGTCGATACGAAGGGGATTTTCGATGGCCCGAGAGGTCATTGTCAGCTTAGCGGCCGAACGGGCGGTCATGGTAAAGCCGCCCAGCCGGAGGGTGTAGCCTAGGGCCAGTTCTCCTCCAGCGGTGATATTGTCTTTAAGGACGAGGCGAGTCATCAATCCTGTCATCGACGGCACAGTGGAACTCTCAATGAAAGTACCAACGTCGGTGTCAAAACCGGCGGATCTCAGGTAGGGGGTCCCGAACTGTGCGTCTAAGGTCGATGGTAACAGGAGGCAGGGGATACGATGTTTACCCAGGTTCGGGCCCTCTCTATGGAGGTAATACCCTACTTCCTACTTGATTGATCTTGATGGATATAAGTATTACAAGAGTTGATCTACCATGAGATCGTAATGGCTAAACCCTAGAAGTCTAGCCTGTATGACTATGGTAATGAGTATATATCTTTCCGGACTAAGTCCTCTGGTTTATATAGACACCGGGAGGATCTAGGGTTACACAAGGTCGGTTACAAAGAAAGGAATCTATATATCCGGTCGCCAAGATTGCCTTCCACGCCAAGGAGAGTCCCATCCGGACACGGGTGCAGTCTTCAGTCTTCGTATCTTCACAGCCCATCAGTCCGGCCCATGGCTAATAGGCCGGACGCCCGAGGACCCCTTAGTCCAGGACTCCCTCAAGGATACCCACGGGACCCCCGGCAAGACCCTTGTCGGGGACAACCACGACGCCATGGCAAGACCCTTGCCGGGGCTTCGACAAGACTCTTGCCGAAGACATCCGCGGGGCCGCAGCCAGGCCCACATGTGCCAAAGCTCCGGCGCCGTTCTCGTGCAGCTGCCAGCCCACAAACTAGGCGAACACATGCATGGCAACGTGCGGCCTCTGGTCCAACTTAGTAAGCACCTGCTTGGTGGCATGCAGATGTTCGTGAAGACCCTACCACCACGCCAACTCAGCAGCCAGCCAGCCTATGTGGCGTTGCATGCCTCGTTGGCCTGGACATGTGCCGGAGCTAGGCAGAGTGGCGACGGGCAGGACGGGCCTCGTGACCGCCCCGATAAAGCAAGTGGACACCTAAGTAGCGCATTTATTGCACTTTGTCCTGTAATGACAGGCGATAAGCTTGTACGCTGTGTAGCTTTCCACCTCCTGTGTGCCACTGTGGCAGCCCCTTTGTCTATAATAGGAGGCCCGCAGCGTACTGGGAGAGGATTCGGATCTTTTGGACGACGCAGGCACCGTAGCTAGTTCAAAAGCTCAAGAACACTCAATTATACACCAAAGCAGGGATAGGGTATTACGCATCCTCGCGGCCCGAACCTGGGTAAACGATCTTTGTGCTGGCTTCTAGACCCGCTCTTTGCACAACCTCGCGCACGCCGACTGTACAAGGGATTCCAGTGATCCCATAGGTGTCGTTTCCCCCGACAAATGTAAATAAGGGATGACTTCACAACAGTACCAAAAGTGGTGATTTATTTTCTTATACGAACGGAGCTTATGATATTTTCCGTTGAATTTTGTGTTGTGAAGTTTTCAAGTTTTGGGTAAGGATTTGATGGACTATGGAATAAGGAGTGGCAAGAGCCTAAGCTTGGGGATGTCCCGGAAGGCATCCCTTCTTTCGTCTTCGTCTATCGGTAACTTTACTTGAGGCTATATTTGTATTCACCACATGATATGTGTTTTGCTTGGAGCGTCTTGTATGATTTGAGTCTTTTCTTTTTGGGATAATTAGATTTATGCCCCTAGTTGTGTCCCACTCGTCTGTTTTACCCCTAATTCCCAAAAGTCACCGGTTCTGTCCGAGTCACTTTGCTCCTCTTATGCTTTTGCCCTTTGACCGTTTGACCGTCAGTTTGAAAACTTCATAACTAATTCATACTGAATCAGAAAAATGCAAATAAGATACCAAAATGTTCAGAAAAACATCACCTATATGTCAGTGTCATTTGCATTCATCAAAAAAGTGTTGGAAAGTGCACATCCGAGTTTTAGCTCTTTTGATACCACCATGAATAGTGAACTCGAAAAAAATCAAAAAAAATATGGTGGTGAAGAACAACAAATGTTCTAAGTGCTTGCCAAGTTTCATTAGGGAACGACATTCGTGGAAGTCGTGGCAAAAAAAATCTATTTTGGAGTGCTGATTGTTTTTTTTGCCACGGCACCCACGAATGTTATTTCCTGATGAAACTTGGCAGGCACTTAAAACATTTGTCATTCTTTGCCACCAATTTTTTTTCAATTTTTTGAACTTTTTTAGATTTTAATATTCATGGTGGTAGCATAAGAGCTAAAACTCGGATGGGCACTTTCCAACACTTTTTTCATGAATGCAAATGACACTGACATATAGGTGATGTTTTTCTGAACATTTCGGTATCTTATTTGCATTTTTCTGATTTAGAATGAATTAGTTATGAAGTTTTCAAACTGATGGTCAAACGGTCAAAGGGCAAAAGCATAATAGGAGCAAAGTGACTTGGACAGAACCAGTGACTTTTGGGAATTAGGGGTAAAACAGATGAGTGGGACACAACTAGGGGCATAAATCTAATCATCCCTTGCTTTTTAGTTTTCCACAATCATCCTTGCTGTACACACCTTTTGGGAGAGACACGCATGAATCATGATTTATTAGAATACTCTATGTGTTTCACTTATATCTTTTGAGCTAGGCAAATTTGCTCTAGTGCTTCACTTATATCTTTTTAGAGCATGGCGGTGGTTTTATTTTATAGAAATTGATGAACTCTCGCACTTCACTTATATTATTTTGGGAGTCTCTAAACAGCATGGTAATTTGCTTTGGTTATAAAATTAGGCCTAATATGATAGGCAACCAAGAGGGATATAAAAAAACTTTCATAAAAAGTGCATTGAATACTATGTGAAGTTTGATTCCTTATGATTGTTTTGAGACATGAGGATGGTGATATTTGAGTCATGCTAGTAAATAGTTGTGAATTTGAGAAATACTTGTGTTAAGGTTAGTGAGTCCCCTAGCACACATATGGTGAACCATTATGTAACGAAGTTGGAGCATAAGATGTTTTTTGATTGTCTTCCTTATGAGTGGCGGTCGGGGACGAGCGATGGTCTTTTCCTACCAACTATCCCCCCAGGAGCATGCGCGTAGTACTTTGTTTTGATGACTAATAGATTTTTGCAATAAGTATGTGAGTTATTTATGACTAATGTTGAGTCCATGGATTATACGCACTCTCACCTCTCCGCCATTGCTAGCCTCTCTTATACCGCACAACTTTCGCCGGTACCATAAACCCACGACATATCCTTCCTCAAAACAGCCACCATACCTACCTATTATGGCATTTCCATTGCCATTCCGAGATATATTTTCATGCAACTTTTCACAGTTTCGTTTATTATGACACGCATCATCATTGTCATATTTATTTGCATCATCATGTAGTTTTCATCGTATTTGTGGCTAAGCCACCATTCATCATTTTTTATACATGTCGCTCTTGATTCATTGCACATCCTGATCCGCCGGAGGCATTCATATAGAGTCGTATTTTGTTCTAGTATCGAGTTGTAATTTTTCAGTTGTAAGTAACTAAAAGTGTGATGACCCTACCCTAGGTACATGTCATCTTCATTAGCCCCCAATTGGATAGAGGTCTTAGTGAGGGAGGGTTGAAGTTGGTTCCAACACGATTCTATGTTTCGGAGGCATTTCATCGGAGTCTGGAAATCATACTGGAACTTTGACCCTGCATCAGTTGCCTTGATCGATTCTGAGGTCATCGAGTGAATCATGTCATAAATCTTCGAGTGAATTACAGTGTGAAATCTTTGGCGCGATTGATTGCTCTACTGTTCCCGGATCTGACGGGATTCAAAAATTTGGAGAAGTGAACGGAGCGAGTAGACAGGGACGCCTCGATCTCGGTGCCGCCTTTTTTGCCCCATATCGGGTGAGCGACTATTCTGGGATATGATAAGATTGCTCGGGCCCACAGATCAGCCACTCGGAAGCAACCCCATAAAAGGCGTCGAAGCCGATGCAATGTATAATGCTCCTCAATCGATCCCCTTCTTCTCTGCCTCTCTGCCTCTCTTCTCTCTGCTCTCGACGCTTCCGCCTGCCCCGCTCGCACTCTACCGCCATGGTGAAGAAGAAGACCGCGGCCATGTAGCGCGCAAAGAAGGCGGTGGCGAAGGGCAAGAAGACAGCTTGGGGGTCGTCGTCGCGGTTCGGTCTTCCGCCTGGTTCGATCCAGGGGGACTGGATCCGCTCCACCGTCGAGCAGGAGGATTTGGAGAGTCTCGTTGCCGACGGCATGATTGTTCCTGGATCTTGGAGATTGCCTGAGGGGGAATCCGAGCCCCAGCCGCGTGAGGGTGAGCGCGTCCTCCTCACCACCCATGTCGATCGAGATTTTTCTCTTCCCCCGCATCCGTTCTTTCGGGGTTTCTTGAACTTTTCGGTGCTCAGATTCACCATTTCCCCCCAACACAATCTCGTATCTTGCTGCGTTCATCTCGATGTGTGAAAACTTCTTGGGGTGCCAACCTCATTGGGGCCTATTCAAACACATCTTCACTTGCCATTCTCACACAGTGAAGAAGGCTAACCCGACTGATAAAAAGACGCACGTGGTCTAAATGTGCGGGGGGGTGTTAGGGATTCAAATTAGGGGTAGAGGTACTTTTACTCCCATGACCTTTCCCGAGTCATTCAGAGGATGGCAGTCGACCTGGTTCTACTGCAAAGACATCCCGACTCTTAGTCAGTCGACCGGCCTCCCCCCTTTCACTATGGAGAGACTCCACCAACCTTCTTCACTGATTGTGAACCCAGAGGAGAAAGGCGAGGTGTCCCTTTTAGTCAACGAAGTCGTTAACTTAGTCTCGGAGGGTGTGACTGGCATGGATCTGGTGGAGGTGTTCCTCAGTCGACACATCCAGCCTCTCCAAGCTCACGATCATCCGATGTGGATGTACTCGGGCCCCGAGGACACTGCTCGGATCCACCCAGAGGAGGTTGCCGAGGTGACAGTACCTCAGTGGCTGTGGAGCATCACTGGGAACAAGGATAACCCCAGGGGGTCCAGGAGGGTTCTGCCATTCGACGCCGACCATGAGCCAGAAGAGGTCAGGCTCAATATACCGAGTGTTTTCTTCTTTCGATCTGCAATTGCTCTTGAATCCAACTGATACTTTTAGCTTATGTCTTTCAAATTTATACCAAGATGTACTCAAAGCCAAACGGGGAGCAGCACCACGAGGGAGTGGAGAGCGATGGAGGAAGCGTCGACTGGTAATCTGAAGATGAAAGCGAAGGGGACAGCGATGATTCTGGTAGCAGTGAGGAAGTCGAATCGCCGCCCCACTCCGAATGTCATTCCAAACAGTTGCAAGATCCTGCTGGGGGACGTGGCAAGGCGGCCATGTCGAGTGCAAAGATTCCAAACCGCACTCGGACGTCCACTCCCGAGCCATCTAAGAAGGCCCCGAAGCAGGCCAAAGTTGTCGCGCCCAAACCTCGGAAGGCCCTGCCTAGGATCAAGGTGGTTGTGCCTGTTGCCTTAGCATGAGTATTTCTTGTCTTTGTTTTCGTTTTCATCGTGAACTTCTTTTCTTACTTGACCGGGTAAAGTTGGGAACTTTCAGTGCTGCTACTTTTGGGACGTCTATGGACATTTACAAGGAGCAGGATGACGCGAAAACCGCAGACGCATCCACTTCTCGAGAAGGTACGACTCCACAACCATGCTCTTACTTCCCCAACTGTTTTGATGGTCGACTGAATTCTTATGGTCGAGTGTTTTCCAGTGCCAACAAATGTTATCCAACTTCCAGACGAGGAAGATGATGAAGAAGTGCCTCAAAGGAACACAGGGACAAGGGGTAGGGCTCTGAGCAAGAGGGTGCCTGCCAGCAAAGCGTCTCACTCGGCATCGGAGCCAGGCGCTCAGCAACTTGATGGTCCAGTTCAGACTTCTATTTCTTTTGCTGATCCTTTGTCGACTAGCCAGCCGTCGGCGTCGACTGCCCAGGCCCCTGCTCTAACTGTGCAACTTCAAGCTCCAGCTCCATCGGTTACGTCATCTGTTCCAACAACCCCTCTTTTTGCTACTCATCACGTCCCGAAGGACCAAGTAGGAGCTGCCAATGAGGCTATGATCCAGGCGGGTCTAATGATGGACCGACTGAAGGTGGTGTTTTACACCAACAAGGCCGCTTATGACGCCAGCTCTGCCCTCCAAACTAATGTTCGAGTAAGTGGGATTGTAGGTTGATTTCCGATTTGTTTCCAACTTGACCTTTGTTCTGTTAGGATATGCTTCTTGCAAACTGCTGCTTTATTATTCGTAAGATGTTCATGGATGAGCGTTTTGGAACCTTATGTGCATCTATCATGAGTTTGCACCTTGCATTTGTTCACCCACTGGGTGTTTCTCTTTTGCTTTATAGCTCTTTCACTTGAGTCGACCAGGTCGTGTCGAGTGACATCTTGGTCCAGTGGGGGCACGCTGAGTGCACCCACTGGGTGTAGTCCCCGAGACCCCCGTCGAATGTTTGATTCGGCAGGGGTCTTTGTGAACTGTTTGTTTGTAGTACTTCCACTTGGTCTAGACAGGTCGTGCTGAGTGGGAACTGAACTAGTGGGGGCATGCTAAGTGCACCCACTGGGTGTAGTCCCCGAGAACGCGGTCGACTACGGGCAGTACGCGGTGGTCTGAGAGCAGATGTTGTTTTTTTACTCCTTCCACTCATGCTGGGCGGACCATGTCGAGTGGAAAATCGTACCAGTGGGGGCACGCCAAGTGCACACTGGGTGTAGTCCCCGAGACCGTTGTTGAATGTTTGATTCGACAGTAGTCTTAGAACTCTTTTTGTCATAAGAATCTAACTTTGCATTTTATCACTTGGAAGTGACTGATCCTTGTTTCTGTCGATTGTCGTGTCTTGTTGGTGATTGCAGAAATATTGTGAGCTTGGAACCAAGTTTGCTAATTTGGAGAAGAAGCAGATTCAACTCAATCTCGACCTGGAGTTGGCCAAGGAGAACCTGAAGAAGTCCCAGGATGAAGCAGCTGTCATGGGAGGTAACAATTTGTCGACTGCTCGCCTTGTCATCTTTTCCTTTCATCTTTTGAACCGAGTGATTTCACTCAAACAGATGTGCGTAGTGAAAACCGTCAACTCCAAGCTCGTCTAGAGAATGTTATTTCATTAGACAAAATGAAGCAGGCTCTGGAGCAGAAGGATCTCGACCTTGCAGCGGCGCAGACGATGGCACGAGAGAGGACCAAACTTGTTGACAAGAAGCTGGCTTCAGTCAGAAAGTTGGAGGAAGAGAACGCCAAGCTGAGAACTGTTGTTGATGAAGCGAAGAAGGAAGTCGTGTAGCAGAAGGAGGATAAGGTGGCCTTGGCAGACAAAGTTGATGTTCTCACTCGAAAGAGAGACGAACTGGAAACTTATCTGGCAGTTCCTGCCAAGAAGATGTTCCTCATGCTTGAAGGTACTTCTCCTTATCCGACTGATTGCAAAAAACTTCTTCACCATGCAACTGCCAATTCATTACTTTTTTGTGCGTGCAGAATTCTGTCAGAACTTCAAGGAAGAAACTGGTAGGATCGAGACAAGTCTGGATCCTATCAACTCCCATGTCAAGGACAAAGCTGCGATGAATGTGTTGTGACTGGAATCTCGCCTTGCCAGTGTCTTGGATTACATCGCTCGACTGAAGGTCGCACTGTCCCGGATCAACAAGGAGTTATGGCCAGAGGATGTGCTTCTGAACAATCTCGAGCCGCTGATGACTCGAGTCAATAGCATCCCCAGACCGAGTGCAGGCGTGGAAGAAGTCATCTTCCCGCTGCGATGCTGACGTAGCTTTATCACTCGTATGCGTTCATTGAAAGGAAGTCAAAGAAGAGAAGCTGATGACTCTTAAGGTTGCCAACACTAAGAAGCTTCAATTCCAATCTTTCATGGAGACCTTCATCACGCAGCCACTCGCATCGCAGATGGCATCGACTTGGACAGTCTCATGGAGCCAGCAAGTCCTCCTCCTGCCGAGTGAAAAACTTGATATCTTGACTTTATTTGCCTCGGAATGCCGAGTGATTCTGTAATCGTTAAACTCTTTCGGGCTTGGTGCTCAAGTATTTTTTCTGGTGCTTCTGAACTTTGCTAGATTTATCTGAACTTGGTCGTTTCTAGATTTCTTGACTCGGGCGGATTTTAGAATCGCAGCTGAATCTCCGAGTGAGAGGATCACTCTTCACTCGGAATAGACGTTGTACTTGTGGCGCAGCTCAGAGTGCAACCATACGTTGTACTTGTGGCGCAGCTCAGAGTGCAACCAGACATTGTACTTGTGGCGCATCTCAGAGTGCAACCATACGTTGTACTTGTGGTGCAGCTCAGAGTGCAACCGTATGTTGTACTTGTGGCGCAGCTCAGAGTGCAACCAGACGTCGTACATATGGTGCAGCTTAGAGTGTGAGGCCAAGCCTCCGAGTGAGATGGTTTCTCTACACTCGGAGTGTGTTTTGAAACTTAGGCGAATCGGGTTCGCAGCTAAGCCTCCGAGTGTGAGGGTTGCTCCTCACTCGGAGTTATTTTCGAAACTTAGGGGAGTACGCGGTCACAGCTAAGCCTTCGAGTGAGAGGGTTGCTCATCACTCGTAGTATGTTTTGTAACTTAGGTGAGTACGGGGTCACTGCTAAGCCCCCGAGTGAGAGGATTGATCTGCACTCGGAGTATGTTTTGTAACTTAGGCAGGTACGGGGTCGGAGCTAAGCCTCCGAGTCAGAGGGTTGCTCTTCACTCGGAGTAAGTTTTGTAACTTAGGCGAATACGGGATCGCAGCTAAGCCCCCGAGTGAGAGGATTGCTCTTCACTCAGAGTATTTTTTGAAACTTAGACGAATCGGGTTCCCAGCTAAGCCCCCGAGTGAGAGGGTTGCTCTTCACTCGGAGTAAGTTTTGAAACTTAGGCGAGTATAGGGTCACAGCTGAGGCCCCGAGTGAGAGGGTTGCTCTTCACTCGGAGTATGTTTTGAAACTTAGGTGAGTACGGGGTCACAGCTAAGTCCCCGTGTGAGAGGGTTGCTCTTCACTCGGATTATGTTTTGAAACTTAGGCGAGTACGGGGTCGCAGATAAGTCCCCGGGTGAGAGGGTTGCTCTTCACTCAGAGTATGTTTTGAAACTTAGGCGACTACGGGGTCGCAGCTAAGCCCCCGAGTGTGAGGGTTGCTCTTCACTCGGAGTATGTTTTGTAACTTAGGCGAATATGGGATCACAGCTAAGCCCCCGAGTGAGAGGATTGGTCTTCACTCGGAGTATGTTTTGTAACTTAGGCGAATCCTGTTCGTAGCTAAGCCACCCACTGGGGGATTTGGACACACAAATTTACGCGAAAACAATCATTGGAATATTGCAAAAATCAAGTCTTTGATAAACAATTTGAAGGATTCTTCTTACTACTCGATGATCCGAGTATTTAGGTATAAAAGCGGTGGAGGAGATCCGCGTTCCATGAGCATGGCTCGTCTTCTTTCTTGGCTACGTTTTAAAGGTGATACTCCCCGTTGTGGGGCACCTTGGTGATGAGGAAGGGCCCTTCCCAGGCCGGAGCGAGCTTGTGAGGTCGTTTCTGGTGCATTCGGAGCACAAGGTCTCCTTCCTGAAATGCTCGACCTCTGACATTTCGGGCATGGAATCGACGCAGGTCTTATTGATAGATGGTTGACCGGATCAGAGCCATCTCTCGTTCCTCCTCTAGGAGATCAACTGCGTCCTAGTGTGCCTGTTCTGCTTCAGCTTCTGAGAAGAGTTCCACTTGGGCGGCATTGTGCAGCAAATCACTCGGAAGCACGGCTTCAGCGCCATATACCATGAAGAAGGGGGTTCGATCAGTCGACCGATTGGGAGTCGTTCTCAATCCCCACAAGACAGATGCCAATTTGGTCACCCAAGCTCCAGTTGCATGCTTGAGGCCGCACATCAATCGGGGTTTCGGCCCTTGTAGAATCAAGCCATTCGCTCTTTCAGCCTGTCCATTCGACTGCGGGTGCGCAATGGATGTTAATCGACCTGAGTGCCTTGGGAAGCGCAAAATGCTCTTAACTCATCAGAACCAAAGTTGGAGCCGTTATCTATGATAATGTTGTGAGGGACTCCATATTGGAATATCAGCTCTCTGATGAAACTAATGGCAGTGCTTGAGTCAAGATTCTTGATAGGCTTGGCCTCAATCCATTTGGTGAACTTGTTGACTCCTACGAGCAAATAAGTGAAGCCGCTTCTGCTGGTCTTGAAAGGTCCAACCATGTCCAGCCCCCAAACTACAAACGGCCAGGCGAGTGGAATAGTCTTCAAGGCGGACGCAGGCTTGTGAGACATGTTTGAGTAAAACTGGCAGCCTTCGCACTTGTCGACTATATCTATATCCATTTCATTTGCTCGTGGCCAGTAAAATCCTGCTCGGTATGCTTTGGCCATGATGGTCCGAGAGGACACGTGGTGACCACAGGTCCCCAAGTGAATCTCATTTAAGATCAGTCGACCTTATTCTGGAGAGATGCAGCGTTGAGCTACTCCGGTAACACTTTCTGGATGATCTTGGTGTTTTCCCAGCCTCGGTAAAACCGTTGGACCTTTATTGTGATAATTCTGGTGCCATCGCACAAGCCAAGGACCCGAGGAATAACCACAAGACCAAGACACATAGATCGGAAATATCACCTGATACGAAAGATCATAAAGAATGGTGATGTTGAGTTATGCAAAATACACACGGATGCAAATGTTGCAGATCCTTTGACTAAGCCGCTTCCACAATCCAACCATGAGGGGCACGTTAGAGCTATGGGCATTCGATGTCTATTTTATTGACCCTAGTGCAAGTGGGAGACTGTTGGAGATATGCCCTAGAGGCAATCATGTACGATGATATTTCCTGTGTGTTTATGAATAAAGATAGTCCTTGAACATTATCAATGATGTGTATCAGCAAGTGCGTGACTTTTTTGTGGGACTATGCATTCTATGATGACTGTCCTAAAAGGTCCCTAGTCGAAGGCATGTGTGGACACGCAGCCGACTAGACTAGCATATGACACAGTCGATGGCTTGGTCTCACTAGCCATGGAGCATTGGATGCTAACCGGATAATATGGACTTGGAAGGATCTGGTCGGATTCGACATAGTCGGATTGGAGTCGGATAAGGTCCGAGTCGGATAGACCCAATGATGAGACGCAGCGATATGTCATTTGTGAGTCTCTAGTACAACATATGTTCTATTTCCTAAGACCTGAGCTGGCACATGTACTCGGGATGGTGACAGACTTGCTTTGGGCCGACCAAACACTACTCCGTAACTGGGTAGTTACAAAGGTAGGTTTCAGGCTTGTCCAGACCCATGCTGCGAGACATGGTCGAGCAAAGATGGGATTTGCCCCTCCGATTAGGAGAGATGTACTCTGGGCCCCTTGTGTGATCCGACCAGGATAAGCAACGCCATGCGACAAGGATTATGAGATAATCCGGTTTTTGGTTGGCATCACTGGAACGAGAAAGAGGTCGGGCTAGCACAAGGATGACAGACTCGCCTTGAGCCCGACAACATATATTGTGTAGCAAAAGGAATGGAAATATGATGTACAGGTTCGCCATTCCTTGCTAGAGACTGCTACCAACTGTGTAGTTCGGAGGTGATCCGAACTGCGACCAAGCCGGCTCGAACCTAAGGGGCCGCGCGCTTAAGGGAAGGAACCTACGAGGTCTGATCCGGGGACACTGGTCGGATGTGATCTGAGCTGTATTCGGATTGTGGCCGAGTAGACTTATTGGCTTTAGGGTCCGTGTGAGGCCCAAGTGTTGAGCCCGCGACGGACGCCTATATAAAGTGGGGTGCGGCACACTCATGCGGTTGATCGCTTCGGCGCTGTCACTAGGGTTTGCATGTGTTGCGAATAGACACCTCCACTCGCTGCCGGTTGTGTGATCGGACCTAGCAGTCCGCCGCACGACGGTCCTCCTGCACACGCGGATACCATTAGAGGCGGTGCACGTAAGCCACTCCGGCGAACCTGTACGAGGGATCCGATGATCGGTTGTTCGAGGGAGATCGGACTAGGAGGAGACGATCCACGCGAACGCGCTGCCCCAACTCTTCTTCCGCTGCACGACACTGCGCGTCTAGTGGTAACGAACTGTGATCCATCTCCCATAGCATGTTCTTGGTTGTTCTGCGTGTAGGAAGTTTTAATTTGCAGTCGACGCACCCTATCACATTTCCGACAGTGGTATCAGAGCCTCTGCTATAGGATTTGGATTCAGATCGTATGCATATTAGATATGTGGAGGCGGCAGATGAGATCTGTTGTCGTTGATGAGATCGGCTATGTGGACGGTTGATGAGATCAACTGCACATGAGGATGGATGTGGCTATGTTTTCTGATGATCGGAGTAGATGAGGTCATGACACAACCTACCCCTACCGGTCGGTCATCCGCCATCGGGGTTAACAGTGAAACGTAAATCCGAATCGGATTCGCGATGATCGATAAGATCGGTCAGATCAGAGAATTCGGCGTGATCGGAGTTCAGATGTGATCAGTGATTTCCGAAAACGTCGGGCGCTGCCCACACCCGTGAGGGGCGCTGCCCCTTCGAACCCCGCCCGCTAACCGGTGTGTGCGTAGCGCCTTGTATTTCGTACACGATCACTCAAACCGGTAGAATGCGATTCTATGCATAACTTTATTTTGCAGGGTTTGATGTGAATAGTATGGCTCATGTGTATGTGATGCATGTGTGTAAATTATACATGGCCTGCGTGTCATGTTTGTCAGCCGGCAGGAGCCAAAGTGCTGTCATTATATTGTATAACGACCTACGTGTCGACTTGTGACTCTATGTAAAATTCATTACTAGTTGTAGTAGTTGGATTATAGAGATCGGGTTGGTGGTTTGGCGTCCCGGCGTGACAAACAAGATGGAGTTCCTAGATGGTCATCGGAGTCGGAGCCGACCTGGAAGAACGTCCGTGAAGGAGCCATACTATTTCACAATATATGTTTATTGGTGATTGTTATGCTTCTTGTTTTCTATGCATGTTAGAATGGTAGAAAGATCCCTCGTTAATATCAAGCAATTAGCCATTCCCGATGTTGCACCTTCGCACGTCAAGTACGTCTAGTAGTGGGCTCATAAAATTGGGGTGCTGCTAGGTGTCCTTGAACTGAAGGGTTCATGTCAGACACGGACATGAACTGCATCAGGTTAACTTGACAAGGATATCAAAACGGTTTTGGGCCTGGTGGCAAAGAAGGTTGTGGGCCGGGGTATGAGATACCTTCCCGGCCGGCAGGAGTCGTATAGAGATATGATTAGCAAGGAGTTGCTTACTGGATAGTCATGTTGTCTAGTAGTGATGCTAAAGCTCACTAGTCGCATGTGCTAGTCGGATCCTGAATCACTAAGAGTTTGCGGAGGGATGCCAACTTCAATGGGAGTATTTAATCAAGGCTTGAATTACTCTACATAAACACATTGCTTAGTCATTGCATATTTTCTGTTGTAGATCAATGGCACCACCTGCTCAACCCAACTTTGCATTGAAATCAATTCTGGAAAAGGATAAACTGAATGGAACAAACTTTACCACCTGGTATAGAAATCTGAGAATTGTTCTCAAGCATGATATAAAGGAACATGTTCTAGAGGATCCACTTCCGGAGGAACCTGCCGATAATGCTAATGCCACAACTAAGAATGCCTACCAGAAACTCGTTGATGAATCAACGGAGATCAGCTGTCTGATGCTGGCTTGTATGGAGCCTGATTTGCAACAGCATTTCGAAAATGTTGAGGCTTACGATATGATCGAGAGTCTCAAGAGCATGTTTCAGACACAGGCTAGGACCGAAAGGTTCAACGGCTGGCGATCCTTGATGGATTGCAAGCTGAAGGAAGGTGATCCACTGAGCCCGCATGTGATCAAAATGATTGGATACGTGCAAGCTTGGGATTGGTTGGGATTCCCGCTCTTGGATGAGTTGGCTACTGATGCAGTTCTGGGTTCTCTTCCGCCCAGCTATGGGACGTTCATCTTGAACTATCATATGCATGGCATGGATAAGAAGCTCACTGAATCTCATGGGATGCTCAAAGTGGCAGAGCAGGATATTAAGAAAGGCACGCATCAAGTGTTGATGGTGCAGAAATCGGCTAAGTTCAAGAAGAGTTGGTCTAATAAGAAGGCTAAGGCAAAGGGCACGGAGACGGTAACCTCCGCCGCTGCGCCAAAGTCTGGACCGGACTCAAAGACCATTTGCTACCATTGCAAGGAAACTGGTCATTGGAAGAGGAACTGTAGCAAGTGGCTTGCAGAGCACGGCAAGAAGGCCGGAAATGCTTCTTTAGGCAAAGGTACACTTGTTGCATATGTTATAGACATTTACCTTGCTGACATACCTAGTAGCTCTTGGGTATTTGATACCGGATCGGTTGTTCATATTTGCAACTCGATGCAGGGGCTGGTAAGAACTAGGCGTGTGGCATAAGGGGAGATTGACATCAGGGTCGGCAACAAAGCAAGAGTTGTTGCGTTGGAGGTCGGCACGATGCAGCTCCAGCTTCCTTCCGGATTCATTTTGGAATTGAATAATTGTTATTACATTCCTGCACTTAGTCAGAACATTATTTCTGCCTCATGTTTGATGGGTCAGGGTTATGAATTCAATTTAAAGGACAATGGTTGTTCGTTTTATTTGAATGGTATGTTCCACGGCTATGCACCCATTGTTGATGGGCTATTTATATCGAATCTAGAACAGGAACCGATCTATAACGTGAATGTCAAGAGGCATAAGCCTAATGAGATAAATCTGACATACTTCTGGCATTACCGGCTTGGACACATTGGTCTGAAACGCATGAAGAAGCTGCATGATGAGGGGCTCCTAACTTCGTCCGACTTCGGGTCATTCGGGACATGTGAATCATGCTTGATCGGCAAGATGACTAAGTCTCCTTTTGCAAAGAGTTGCGAGAGAGTGTCCGAGCTGTTGGAGCTTATACACAGCGATGTGTGTGGTCCAATGAGCACAACCGCTAGAGGAGGCTATCAGTAGTTCGTGACTTTTACCGACGACTTGAGTAGATATGGATATATCTATTTGATGAGGCACAAGTCGGAAACTTTTGAAAAGTTCAAGGAGTTTCAGAACGAGGTTGAGAATCAGCTCGGCAAGATATAAAGCTTCTACGATCTGATCGTGGAGGTGAGTACATGAGCCAGGAGTTTGATGATCATCTGAAAAGCCGAGGTATAGTACCTCAGCTCACACCTCCGGGTACGCCACAGAGAAACGGCATGTCGGAACGGAGGAATAGGACCTTGTTGGACATGGTCCGGTCTATGATGAGCAAATCGGATTTACCCTTGTCATTCTGGGGATACGCTCTAGAAGTTGTAGCTTTCACACTTAACAGGGTATCATCAAAATCCGTAGATAAGACACCACATGAGATGTGGACCGGGAAGACTCCCAGTTTGTATTTTCTAAAGATTTGGGGTTGTGAAGCATTTGTCAAGCGACTCATGTCAGACAAGATTACACCCAAGACGGATAAATGCATATTCTTGGGATATCCAAGGGAAACCATGGGATACAACTTCTACAACCGCGAAGAGAACAAAGTGTTTGTTGCTCGGAACGGGGTTTTCCTTGAGAAAGAGTTTCTCAGTCGGGAGGCCAGTGGGAGGACGGTCCGACTCGAAGAAATTCGAGGACCACTCGGGGACGGCTCAGCTAGTGATGAGATCATACCGGAGTCAGTTAGGGAACCCGTTGTGGAAGCGGCACCGGAACCACGAAGGTCGGAGAGATTGCGTAGAGTGCGCGATGTATTGTTGCTAGAAAGCGACGAGCCGGCTACATATGCGGAAGCGATGGTGAGCCCAGATTCCGAGGCATGGCTAGAGGCCATGAGATCCGAGTTAAAGTCCATGGATGAGAATCAAGTCTGGGTCTTAGTTGATCCACCGCCTGGTGTAACTGCCATAGGTTGCAAATGGGTCTTTAAGAAGAAAACCGATGTGGATGGAAATGTTCAGATCCACAAAGCTCGGCTTGTCGCTAAGGGTTATGGACAAGTTCAAGGAATTGACTACAATGAGACTTACTCGCCTGTAGCGATGCTGAAGTCGGTGAGGATCGTACTGGCTATAGCTGCATATTTCGATTACAAGATATGGTAGATGGATGTCAAGACGGCTTTCCTTCACGGAAATTTAACCGAGGACGTGTAATGATACAACCCGAGGGTTTTGTCGATCCGACTAGCACTAGTAAGGTATGCAAGCTCAAGAGATCCATTTATGGGTTGAGGCAAGCATCTTGGAGCTGGAACATTCGTTTTGATGAGGTCGTCACTTGTCTCGGTTTCATCAAAAGCGAAGAGGACTCTTGTTTACACAAGTTAAGTGGGAGCTCGATAGTGTTTTTTATCTTGTATGTGGATGACATACTACTGATCGGAAATGATGTTTCTATGCTGAACTCGGTCAAGGAGTCATTGAATGACAAGTTTTCGATGAAGGACCTTAGTGAGGCAACGTACATTTTAGGCATTAAGATCTATAGAGATAGATCGAGGAGGCTGCTCGGCTTAAGCCAGAGAACGTACATAGATAAAGTGTTGAAGCGGTTCAACATGAGTGAGGCGAAGAAAGGGTTCTTGCCACTCTCACATGGTATAAGGCTAAGCGAGACTCAACGTCCTTCGACATCTGATGAGCAAAGCAGGATGAGTAGGATTCTATATGCCTCGGCAATCGGATCCATCATGTATTCCATGATATGTACAATTCCAGATGTTGCTTTTGCAATAAGCCTAACAAGCAGATACCAAGCCAACCCAGGTGAGAGTCACTGGGCAGCGGTAAAGACTATTTTGAAGTACCTGAAAAGGACTAAAGAGATGTTCCTAGTTTATGGAGGTGAGGAAGAGCTCGTCGTAAGGGGTTACGCCGATGCTAGTTTCCAAACCGACAGAGATGATCTTGATCACAGTCCGGATACGTGTACGTCATGAACGGAGGAGCAGTGAGTTGGATGAGTGCCAAGCAAGATACGGTGGCCGATTCTACCACAGAAGCCGAATACATTGCGGCTTGTGAAGCTGCACAGGAAAGTGTTTGGATCCGAAACTTTCTGGATGATCTTGGTATTTTCCCAGCCTCGGTAAAACCGTTGGACCATTATTGTGATAATTCTGGTGCCATCGCACAGGCCAAGGAGCCGATGAATCACCACAAGACCAGACACATAGATCGGAAATATCACCTGATACGAAAGATCGTAAAGAATGGTGATGTTGAGTTATGCAAAATACACATGGATGCAAATGTTACAGATCCGTTGACTAAGCCGCTTCCACAACCCAAGCATGAGGGGCATGTTCGAGCTATGGGCATTCGATGTCTATTTTAATGACTCTAGTGCAAGTGGGAGACAGTTGGAGATATGCCCTTGAGGCAATCATGTATGATGATATTTCCTGTGTGTTTATGAATAAAGATAGTCCTTGGACATTATCAATGATGTGTATCAGCAAGTACGTCACTAGGTTGTGGGACTATGCATTGTATGATGACTTTCCTAAAAGGTCCCTAGTCGAAAGGGCTGTGTGGACACGCAGCCGACAAGACTAGCATATGACACGGTCGGTGGCTTGGTCTCACTAGCCATGGAGCATTGGATGCTAACCAGATAATATGGACTTGGAAGGATCTGGTTGGATTCGACATACTCGAAGTCGAGTCGAGATAAGGTCCGAGTGGGACAGACCCAACGATGAGACGCAGCGATATGTCATCTGTGAGTCTCTAGTACAACATACGTTCTATGTCCTAAGACCTGAACTGGCACATGTACTCGGGATGGTGACAGACTTGCTTTGGGCCGACCAAACACTACTCCGTGACTGGGTAGTTACAAAGGTAGGTTTCAGGCTTGTCCAGACCCATGCTGCGAGACATGGTCGAGCAAGATGGGATTTGCCACTCCGATCAGGAGAAATGTACTCTGGGCCCCTCGTGTGATCCGACCGAGATAAGCATGGCCATGCGACAAGGATTACGAGATAATCCGGTTTGTGGTCGGCATCATTGGAACGAGAAAGAGGTCGGGCTAGCACAAGGATGACAGACTCGCCTTGAGCCCGACAACATATATCGTGTGGCAAAAGGAATGGAAGTATGATGTACAGGTTCGCTATTCCTTGCTAGAGACCGCTACCAACTGTGCAGTTCGGAGGTCATCCGAACTGCGACCAAGCCGGCTTGAACCTAAGGGGTCACGCGCTTACGGGAAGGAACCTACAAGGTCTGATCCGGGGACACTGCTCGGATGTGATCCGAGCTGTATTCGGATTGTGGCCGAGTAAACTTATTGGATTTATGGTTCGTGTGAGGCCCAAGTGTTATAAAGTGGGGTGCAGCACACTCATGCGGATGATCGCTTCGGCACTGTCACTAGCGTTTGCATGTGTTGCGAATAGACACCTCCACGCGCCGGCGGTTGTGTGATAGGACCTAGCAGTCCGCCGCATGACGTTCCTCCTGCACGCACGGATACCATTAGAGGCGGTGCACTTAAGCCACTCCGGCGAACCTGTACGAGGGATCCGACGACCGGCTGTTCGAGGGAGATCGGACTAGGAGGAGACGATCCACGCGAAAACGATGCCCCAACTCTTCTTCCATTGCACGGCACTGCGCGTCTAGTGGTAACAAACTGTGATCCATCTCCCATAGCATGTTCTTGGTTGTTCTGCGCATAGGAAATTTTAATTTGCAGTCAACGCACCCTACGACATTTCCCGACAGCCAGATCATCAGCCGCTTGATTCTTGAGTCGGCGTAAGTCATGGCAGGGCTCCTGATGTCCCACTCTTTCATCACCTGATTCACCACCAAATCTGAGTCACCGTAAATCATCACGCGACGGACACCGAGTGAGATGGCCATACGCAAAGTGCTTCATACTCGTCTTCATTATTTGAAGAGTCAAAGTGAATCTAGAGGACGTAACTCAGCTTGTCACCTCTTGGTGATACCAGGACTACTCCAGCACCAGAACCGTTCAACATCCTGGACCCATCAAAGAACATAGTCCAATGTTCCGAGTGAACCTGAGTCGGTTGTTGTTGTTCAATCCACTCGGCCAGGAAATCTGCTATTGCCTAAGACTTGATCGCCTTTTTTGCTTCGAACTTGATATCCAAAGGGAGGAGTTCAATTGCCCACTTGGCCACTCGACCAGTTGCATCTCAATTGTTCAAGATTTCTGATAATTGAGCATCACTGACGACTGAAACCGAGTAGTCTGTGAAGTAATGTGCAACTTTCTTCGTGGTCAGATAGATCCCGTAGACAAGATTCTGATAATGCGGATACCTTTTCTTGGACGGGGTCAAGACTTCAGAGATATAATACACTGGGCGCTGAACTTTATAGGCTTTGCCTTCTTCCTCCCGCTCGACTGTGAGCACTGTGCTGACAACCTGTCCAGTGGCTGCGATATACAACAATAGACGCTCCTTGCTGACTGGAGCGGCAAGCAATGGCTGGGTGGAAAGCAAGGCTTTGAGCTCTACAAACGCTGCTTCGGCTCCAGGAGTCCACTCGAGCTTATCAGACTTTTTCATCAGTCGGTAAAGAGGCAATGCCTTTTTACCGAGATGAGAGATGAAACGACTCAATGCAGCCAAACAACCAGTAAGCTTCTAAACATCATGCACACGCACATGGCGTTTCATTCGGAGAATTGCTCCAACCTTTTCTGGGTTTGCATCGATCCCTCGTTTGGAAATGAGAAAATCGAGTAACTTTCCTCCTGGGACTCCGAATGTGCACTTTGATGGATTGAGCTTGATATTATATCTTCTTAAGTTGGCGAATGTTTCAGCGAGGTCACTCAATAGGTCGGAACCTTTGCGTGACTTGACCACGATATAATCCATGTATGCTTCCATGTTCCGATTGATTTGACTGAGCAGGCACTTTGGTATCATGTGCATGAACATGGCACCAGCATTCTTGAGACCAAAGGGCATGGTAACATAACAAGAACACCCGAATGGGGTGATGGAGGTTGTTTTTATTTCATCGGTTCCATACAGTCGGATCTGATGGTACCCGGAATATGCATCCAAAAAGGACAAATGCTCACATCCCGCAGTTGAGTCAACAATCTGGTCGATTTGGGGGAGAGGGAAGTGATCTTTCGGGCAGGCCCGATTGATGCGCTTTAAGTCGATACACATACAGAGTAAATCATCTTTCTTAGGGACCATGACGACATTGGTGAGCCACTTGGAGTGGTATATCTCACGGATGAACTCAGCTGCCAGAAGCCGAGCCACCTCTTTGCCAATTGCCTAACTATTCTCCACGGCGGACCGACAGAGGTGTTCCTTGACGGGTTTTGCTTTTGGGTTGACACACAAACGGTGCTCAGCCAGTCCCCTAGGTACACTCGGCATGTTAGATGGCTTCCATGCGAAGATGTCCTAGTTCTCACGGAGGAATTGAACGAGCGCATCTTCCTATTTGCTGTCGAGTGTTGTTGAGATGTGAGTCGGAGCAGCATTGGGGTCTTCCAGGTGAATATGGACAAGTTTTGTCTCTTCGGCCGACTGAAATGCAGACACTGAAGCAAGCTTCTAAGCTCACAACAAATTACCTGGATCAACGTTCTTGTTGTATTCTTCCATCTCTATTGTTGCCATCTGTTCGTCAGCAATCTTTGAGCCATTCTGGAGGCACTCTTCTGCTCTATGCCGATTCCCTGTGACTGTGATCACGCCTCTGGGACCAGGCATCTTCAACTTGAGGTATACGTAACATGGTCGAGCCATGAAACGAGCATATGCGTGCCTGCCCAGAATAGCATGGTAGGCACTATGAAAATCCACCACCTCAAATGTCAACTTTTCCTTGCGGTAATTCTTTGAATAACCGAAAACCACATCAAGAGTGATCTGACCGAGTGAATCTGCTTTTTTCCCTGGGATGACTCCATGGAATCTCATGTTGCTCTCACTGAGCTTGGACATCAGAATGCCCATCCCTCGTAGGGTCTCAGCATACAGAATGTTCAATCAACTGCCACCGTCCATGAGAACCTTGGTCAGTCGGGTGCCTCCAATGACTGGGTTGACCACCAATGCTTGTCGCCCAGGGGTAGCAACATGCGCTGGGTGGTCGGACTAGTCGAATGTAATGGGAGTCTGTGACCACTTCAAGTACATCATAGTTGCCGGAGCAACCATGTTCACTTCTCTGTTGATAACCTTCAGTCGACTTTTGCTCTCAACGTTAGCAAAAATCACCAAAGTAGCGTTAAATTGCGGTAACCATCATCCCCCTCTTTATCCTCTTCCTTACTAGATTCCCTCCCGCTGGGCTGACCTTCCTAGAAACTCTGAATCAGGAGTCGACATTGTCGAGTGGTATGCTTGGGCAGAATCAAGTTGCCCTCTCCATCTTTTTTCATGTGAATGTGACAAAGAAAATCAAGGACGTCGTTACCGGCCTGATCTTTCACTTTCTTGGGGACCCACGGCCCCTTAGGTTGTCCTTTAAACATCCCTTGATTCAGGACTGTGGCCTCGGTGGGACCTGCAACTTCAGCTTTGCGCTTTTGCTTCCGACTGGAATTTCCACCTCCGGTGTCCTAGGCGACTGGTTTTCCCTTGCCAGTGCGGAGTCGGTCTTCCTCTTCGCCGTTGGCCTATCGAGTGGCTATTTCCATCTTTCGGGCCAGAGACATGTCTCCAGACCGACGGAATTTCAAGTTGAGCTCTCTGTAGCGGACGCCCTCTTTGAAGGTGCAAATTGCTTGATGCTGTGACACATTTTCCACTGTATGATTAAGGGTAGTCCATCTCTGGATGTAGTCTCTCAAAGTCTCATTCGGTTTCTGAACACAATGCTGCAATTCAGTCAGCCCAGCAGGTCGCTTGCAAGTGCCCTCGAATGTTTTGATAAACACTCGGGCTATCTCTTCCCAACAGAAAATACTTCCGGCGGCCAACTGATTCAACCAAGCTCTGGCCGAACCTTCGAGCATCAAGGGGAGGTGCTTCATGGCTACTTCATCATTACCTCCACCAATCTGCACTGCCACTCGGTAATCCTCTAGCCACGTGTCGGGCTTCGACTCACTAGTGAACTTAGTGACGCATGTCGCCAATCTAAAGTTGGGAGGGATCTCTGCGGCTCGGATAGCTCTACTGAAACATTCGGGCCTAGAAACAAATGATCTGCCTCCACTCGGACGGTCTCTGTCTTGTCCTTCTCTGTGTGCTCGGCCTCTGTCGACCAAACCTTGTACGAGAAGTGATCTCGCATTGAACCCAGGCTCTCTTGGGTCGACTGGAGCTCTCCGCTCATCACCATACGGAAGCCTGTCATCATACCGCCGGGGCGCGTACAATCCGCCCCTCAGAGGGGGCGTAGGCACTCGACGGTGGTCATCATGGGCATATCTTTGATCATACTGTCCGTGGCCTCGACCCAGGTACTGATCCTGGCAGTGACCACGATCGTCACGCCGCGAAGGCGATCTAGGACTGTGTGCCGACTGAACTGTGTCTACAACCACAGATCTATTATGTTTTTTGTTACGCGACTGAGAAACAGGCGAGTTGTGTTCCGCCGCTGCTCGGAGCAGCGCTCGGATCTGCAGTAAAACTTTACCAGCTTCCGAATGAGATGGTTGAATTGACTCTGCTATATGTGTTGCAGCTGTAAGGTTTTGGACCGCAGTGCGGTATACCTGAGGTTCAGGCGGAAAAAATTGCCGATGTCGTCGACTGGATTCGGGGATTTGCCGACGGGCGCATTGTCGAGTGAATGTTGGAGGTTCTCCAGACGCGTGCGCTCAGCCAAGGTGGCTAGGCGCGCAGCCTCCAAGGCCCGAGCCTCGGAGGTCTCCCCTATGATGGGGGTCTGGAGGGACTCCACGTTGCGGTGATGCAGCTCTTCCCTCTATTCTGAAGTGAGGGCTTGGGGATGGTACTCATCATGAACATACGACGGGCCATCGCCGCCATCACCATCGCCACCGCGATGGAACCCAGGCGGGCTGCAAGGCGAGTTGACCATGAGGACTTCCGCCACAGGGTCGCTGCTCCCACACTTGGAAAGAGTGTCCACGGAACCAGTCGACAGGTCGAATCGTCCGTAGAGAGACTCATCGAGCTCGATAGCCGTAACTTGAGGGGTGGCCGATTGGCAAGCCACTGTTGGAGCCGCGATCAAACGAATCGCTTGCGGTGGCATACAACGGGGAGAGCGGATGACGCGGGGGCGACCGATACTGGGTCGACGGATGCCGCAGGAGGACGCCGCAGGCGCTCACGTGGAAGTGCGCCGCCCCTCAGATGGGAAGGGCCTCGACATCGAGGGGGGCTTCTTGGAGCCAGGTGGAATCATCTGCGATGAAAATGAGCGCACCGAGACGTATCTCGCATCCCAAAGCCAAACCATTGCCGGAAACCATGTTGATGGAAATCAGAAAAACTGCAACCTCACCGGAAGTCGCTAAGACACCTGCCCCACGGTGGGCGCCAACTGTCGTGGGAGTAAGTCTGACAGTAAGAATAGGGGTACGTTGGAGGAGGCAAGGCCCTCGCTACGGCAAGGTTGTACACGCGAGTTTACGAGTTCAGGCCCCTATCGGAGGAGGTAACAGCCCTACGTCTCGGTGCTCGGAGGCTTGTCGACTAGAATATGCGTGTGAGTTACAGGGGGTGCGAACCATTGTGCCAGAGGAGGGGGTGGCTTATATAGAGTGCGCCAGGCCCCTTCAGCCCTCGGTTACACCGGGTTCAATGTGAGTTAAGACAGGGGCGTTACTGGTAACGCCAGCTATAAGTGACTATTAATGACCTTTAAGACTACAGGGTGAACGCCTGACCGTTGCCATACTGGGGCGACTATACGTCTTCTGTGCTCCGAGTGATTCTTCAATATGGTCGAGTGACCCTATCTTGGTCGAGTGGAATTGGGGTATCCGAGTGGATTAGTTGGTCGAGTGGATTGCACTCCAAGTTGAATTCAGTCGTTATCTTCTGTTGTATTTCGAATGCCTTTGACTCTAGGGAAGTGTCCTTGGGTAGGGCATCTAGGTCAGGCCTATGACCCTACCTTAGGTACATGTCATCGTCAACGATAGCACGGGCAATTGATTTATAACATAGGTATGCAAAAACTATTAAGACTAAGTTCATGATAAATTAAGTTCAATTAATCAAATTACTAATGAGCTCCCACTTAAATTAACATCCCTCGAGTTATCTAAGTGATACAAGATCCAAATCAACTAACCCATGTCCGATCATCACGTGAGATGGGATAGTCATCAATGGTGAACACCTCTATGTTGATCATATCTACTATATGACTCACGTTCGACCTTTCGGTCTTCAGTGTTCCGAGACCATGTTTGTACATGCTAGGCTCGTCAAGTTTAACCCAAGTATTCTGCATGTGCAAAAATTTCTTACACCTGTTGTATGTGATCATAGAGTCTATCACACCTGATCATCACGAGGTGCTTCGAAACGACGAACTTTGGCAACCATGCATACTCTGGGAGAACATTTTTATCTTGAAATTTAGTGAAGGGATCATCTTATAATGCTACCACTGTTCTAAGCAAAATAAGATGCATAAAGGATAAACATCACATGCAATCAAAATATGCGACATGATATGGCCATCATCATCCTGTGCTTTTGATCTCCATCTCCAAAGCATCGTCATGATCTCCATCGTCACCGGCTCGAGACCTTGATCTCCATCGTTGCGTCGGGGTCGTCTCGCCAACTATTGCTCCTACAACTATTGCTAACGCATAGTGATAAACTAAAGCAAGTACATGTCGCTTGCATTTCATACAATAATTAAGAGACGATCCTAAAGCTCCGGCTGGTTGTTGATATTACAAAACACGATCATCTCATACAATAACGTGTATCACATCATATCTTGACCATATCACATCATAACATGCCCTGCAATAACAAGTTAGACATCCTCTACTTTGTTGTTGCAAGTTTTACCTGGCTACTACGGGCTTCTAGCAAGAACCGTTCTTACCTACGCAGAACCACAAGGTGATTATCAACTTTGTTGTTTTAACCTTCTTCATGGACCGCCCGTAGTCAAATTTGATTCAACTAAAGTAGGAGAAACAGACAACCGCCAGCCACCTTTATGCAAAACAAGTTGCATGTCAGTCGGTGGTACCGGTCTCAGGTGCGTGGACATGTAAGGTTGGTCCGGGCTGCTTCATCCCACAATGTTGCCAAATCAAAATAAGATGTTGGTGTTAAGCAGTATGACCATCACCGCCCACAACTCCTTTTTGTTCTACTCGTGCATATCATCTACGCATAGACCTGGCTCGGATGCCACTATTTGGGAACGTTGCATGGAAAACAAAAAAATTCTACGCATATGCAAGATCTATCCATGGAGATGCATAGCTATGAGAGGGGAGAGTGTGTCTAGAAACCCTCATAGACCGTTTAGCGGAAGCGTTTATCAACGCGGTTGATGTAGTCGAACACCTTCGTGATCCAATCGATCAAGTACCGAACGTACGGCACCTCTGCGCTCAGCACACGTTCAACTCGATGACATCCTCGCCTTCTTGATCCAGCAAGACAGACAAAGTACTAGATGAGTTCCAGCAGCACGACGGCGTGGTGACGGTGGTGGTGAACTTGTTCCCGCAGGGCTTCATCGTGCACTGCGGAAAACTAGACGGAGGACTAAACTGTCGAGAGGGGCACCACACATGGCTAAGAGTTTGTATTAAGTTGTGTGGTGCCTCCACCCTCTAATATATATAGGTGGGAGAGGGGAGGCAGCCAGGGTGTGCCCCAAGGTGGCCGGCCGCCCCCCTTGGGCGCCTTCCCTTTGCCGCCCCCCTTCCTTGTTTGCTTGCGGGGGGCAAGGCAGGAGGTGGTGCCCCCCTTTCCTTCCTCTTAGGTGGAGGGAAGGAAAGAGGGGCTAGCCCACCCCCTTTCCCTGCATAGGGCTGGCGGCCAAGAGGAGGGGAGCGCCAACCCCTTATGGGTTGGTGTGTTCCCCTCTCTAGGCCAATAAGGCCCATTAACCTCGTGTGGCTTCCCAGAACCCCTTCTGGGGATCCGATGACTACCTCATACAACCCAAGACCTCTTTGGTGACCAAATAGCATCGTCCCATATATCAATCTTTACCTCCGGACCATTCCAGAGCTCCTCGCTGTCTGTGATCTCATGTGGGACTCCAAACAACATTCGTTCACCAAATCACATAAATCACATAATACTATATCGTCAATGAACCTTAAGCGTGCGGACCCTACGGGTTTGAGAATGAAGTAGACATGACCGAGATGCCTCTTCGGTCAATAACCGATAGTGGAACCTGGATGCCCATATTGGTTCCTACATATTCTACGAAGATCTTTATCGGTCGAACCTTTATGACAACATACGTAATTCCCTTTGTTTATCGGTATGTTACTTGCCCGAGATTCGATCGTCGATATCTTCATACCAAGTTCAATCTCGTGACCGGCAAGTCTCTTTACTCGTTCTGTAATACATCATCTCGTAACTAACTCCTTAGTCATTTTGCTTGCAAGCTTCTTGTGATGTGTATTACCGAGAGGGCCCAAAGATACCTCTCCGATACATGGAGTGAGAAATCCTAATCTCGATCCATGCCAACTCAACAGACACTTTTGGAGCTGCGTGTAGAGCATGTTTATGATCACCAGTTATGTTGTGACGTTTGATAGCACACAAGGTATTCCTATGATATCCAGGAGTTGCATTATCTCATAGTCAAAAGAATATGTATTTGACATTAAGAAAGCAATACCAATAAACTGAATGATCATATGCTAAGCTAATGGATGGGTCTTGTCCATCACTTCATTCTCCTAATGATGTGATCCCATTATCAAGTGACAACACATGTCTATGGTTAGGAGACCTTAACCATCTCTGATCAACGAGCTAGTCTAGTAGAGGCTTACTAGGGACACGGTATTTGTTTATGTATCCACACATGTATTTAAGTTTTTGATCAATACAATTCTAGCATGAATAATAAACCTTTATCATGAATAAGGAAATACAATAATAACAACTTTATTATCGCCTCTAGGGCATATTTCCATTAGGTGGGACCGACTGGAACAACTCGGTGGGACCGATGTGCTAGGGCTTAGGGCAAACTTCCTCTCGGTGGCGCCGATTGCATCAACTCGGTGAGACCAAAGTGAAGCACTAAGGAAACAGAGATTTGGTCAACCCATCTCGGTGAGACCGATTGCAATTTCGGTGAGACCAAAATAATTGCAACTTATGACAGTGAGTTGGCAAGGCCATCTCGGTGAGACCGAGATCCGTATCGGTGTGACCGAACTGTTAGGGTTTCCGACTGTAGCTACGTCATCTGAACTCGGTGGCACCGGATAGTAAGAATCGGTGGGGCCGAGTTGGAGTTTAGGGTTTTTGACATATTTGTATGGAGAAAGTGGTTGAGGGATTTTGAGCAATATCACTAAGCATTTGAGCAAGCAAGCCATTAAGCAACACCTCATCCCCTTTTAATAGTATTGGCTTTCCTATGGACTCAATGTGATCTTGGATCACTAAACTAAAGATGAAGAGTCTTGAGATTTTTGCAATATGTGTCCTTAGCATTTTGAAGGGGTTCCACATCCTCTAGTCCTTTCCACACCACTGTTGAACTCATCTAAAATACACTAGATGACACAATTAGTCCAACAAGAGATATGTTGACATTAATTACCAAAATCACCCAGGGAGTACTTGTGCGTTCACCATATGCTTATTGCTGTCAATCTAGGATGCTCAATGATCCACTATCTACTACATCAGTCCAATGCTATCTCGGTAACATGTATCTACTTCATGCATAAATTTCTTACATTCAACCTTGTGTAGGTTGTGTCATGGCATGAATTCCTTGAGTCATTCTTGTGATACTTGTTTCCTTTATCAAAGTATCCCAACAATGATCTCTTGTTGCTAGGTGTGATATGTTTGATGTTCTTGTGGTTGGAGTTCAATAATATACAATAATATAATATTAAGCCATGTGATATGCTTTCAAGCAAAGATCTCATTGCCATATTTTATGACTCCCATTTGGATATCTTAGTCATTCCTTTTGTAACTATTTCGTTTGTACATCCTTCTTTGTGGATATATATCATAATGATTGTCATCTACCTAGAATCTTATACACGTGTGAGAAGTTACATCTCTAGTTGATATCCCTATTCTTTCACGTCCACTATTTCATTTGATTCCTTGGTGGTTCCATGAAAGGATTTGTCTTGAGTGTGGGCCTTATATCCTTGCATCTTGATTAACTCATTTTTGGTGAACATTGTTGTCTTCATGCTTGTCTTGACAAGCCCATTATCTCATATCTTCACTATGGGTTGTCAGAAGCTTTGGTTTTTAATTTTCTTTTTAGTAAGCTTGTGAACCCATTTGCTAGTTGTGTGTGTGGGAAGGGCATATCATGCACCTTGTGTCTCATTTCATTAAGACTATGTCGATTCTTAATGCTCATCCTTTTATTAGTCTTTATCAAGTGCTTTGCCATGACTCACACACATTAATTTGGATTTGAGCCTCTTCTTAGGTTGCCTTCTTTACATGTTGCTCAACCATATGTTTGTTGCAAGTGCTAGACTTATTTTCTTAGCTATGCTTGCTTGCAAATTTTTTTGTATCTATTGATTATGGGGGAGCGATTATCCTATTTTGTACCACATACAAAAATTCTAAATAGTGCACAAATCATGTGGAGCTTCTCTAGTGTCTTTAGAACACTCTTTTGCCCATATCATAATTTCTTTCATCCATTCCGTTCGTCGGATCTTTTGATTGCTTATTTCAATTGATGTCTTTCGTTTGCTTGCTTCACTCTTTGGTATGTCTTTGTGCCATATCATTCTTTTGCAATCTATTGGATCCTCAATATAGTTTGTCTTCCTCCTACTATTTATCATTGGATATGTGTATTTTATTCCACTCTTTTTTTTTTTGAGAATACACAATTTAGTTAGGGACACATATTATATTGGCCTTCCAAGTTTTTCGCCCATTTTGGCAATCAATTCCAAGGGGGGAGTTTGGAGAGTTTAGAGGGTTTTTGCTTCCTTCTTTGGTTTGGTTCTTAAGCATTTGCATCTCGTCCTCATGCATTATTGGTTGTTGCTTTGCATGGGGGTGCTTAATTCCTTATATAAACTCTCCTGAAAGTGATTGTCATCAATTACTAAATGGGGGAGATAGAAAGAGGATTGTGCACCATGTTTGGTTTTGTTATTTGATGACTATCCCTATGGACTAATGGTTGGCGTGAGTTTTGAAGGTTTTGTCCATATGCTTTTATTGAAGATCACTTATTGGTTTCAAGGCAATAAGTAGAATATTATGTCTTGCCAAGGTGGTATTCAATGAGTCATCCAAATATTGGTCTTGTGAAAGTTGAACTTATTGCAAGCATGTCTTGAAGAAGAAGATTGTGTGAACACTCATGTTTACCTTCACTGGTACAGCGAGGTGCTATACAAATGGTTTTTAACCCCTTTCCGCGACGGTGTTTCGAACCGTCGCCAAGTGAGTGACTGCGATTGGTGGGTCCTTCCCACATGACCCAGAAACCGTCGGGGTTAGGCCCTCCTGGCACACACGCTCGACAAAATGAGGTCGTGTGCAACGGCCGAGCGATGAAATACGATTATACAGGCCCAATCGGTTCCGACCGTAAGTACATCCCACACAGTCAGTCCCTAACAAATGTTTCCGTTTGTTATGTACATCCGACATAGTCAATCCAGGGAAAACGTTTCCGTACTGATGTACATCCCACACAGTCAATCCAGGGAAAACGTTTCTGTTCGTATGTACATCCCACACAGTCAATCCAGGGAAAACGTTTTTGTTCGTATATACATCCCACACAGTTTTATGTATAGCCTTGTGTGCGATAGGTGTAACTATCACACACGCTCTGCCTCGGTTAACCTTTTGCTTTATTCAACTACATCACACATGATTTGATGAAGAAAACTATATGGCATCAGGCTATCCATCACAAGCGCTTTTACTGCTAGAACCGTTTGCAAAGTTCCATGACCCATTTAGCAGGTTTATTAGTTTATAATTAATAATTCTAGTATTACACAAATTCACATTTCATATCGAACGGTTATTTGCCAATTTCATATCAGGCACATAAATATATTTTAACATCACAGTACGATAGCAAATTGAAAATAGCACAGTACAACATATAGCTAGTTCACCTTCATAAGAACAATATTAGAACAATATATTCATTTCCCTAATCGAGATCATCCAGGCTCGTCTTATGCACCTCTGCTTTCAGTTCAGTAAGAACCTATTTTGCACTGGCCAAATGGGAAAGTGCCTCCTCCTTCGCCAACACCATCTTAGCAAAGTATGATTTACAAAATCTGAGCTCATTCTCCATCTTCCTCTTTTTATCCCGCATCTTCAAATATTCTTTAGCGTTGACAACACTTTATCTAAGCTTACCTCTATTCTCTTCCTCATACATGCTCCAGAGCTTTGCTAGGCACATCTTCAAAGATTGTGGCAACTCTTGATCAACCCACTCCACGTAAGAACACTTCCATTCATCCTATAATATTTAAAACTAGAGCAGTAACAATTGTAGGGGAAATGGATTTCTAGCAACATAGAAAATCACCAAATACATATTTTGATAAACTGAAGAAACAGGTTAATTATGACATATCTTATCACAAAGATCAATGTGCAAACGAATTAATTGCTACTGAGACAACAACCAAATTCTGAAACATCAGAAGCTAAAATTAACTACAACAACACTACAAGTTCTTAGTCATGTACTATAAATAACAAATTGAACATTTTATGAGGAAGCTAAATATAACTGCAATAGCATAGCGACAGTGTTTGGATGACATCAAATTGATACTAACATGTGTGTACCTTCACAAATTTAGTAACATAGAACTAATAGAACTAAGGTCGACCAATGTGTATGCCAAAACCGGTTTAAAGACAACTCTTGCTACATTCGGCACCGGTGCCCTGCATTAGCGAGCCAATGCGGCGGAAAAAATCAGGGACCCGGACTGCGGAGCACCTAGTTGCTTCGATGCCCAGTTCCTTCGTGCCATAAAGATTTAGTATTTTACTGCTTGGCTGCTCGGATGTGTGGACCAAAGTTGGCTGCACAAACTGTTGAAGCAGTGCCAAATAATTTTCTAATGGCACCGCTGATGGGGCAACATTTTTAGATACTAGGTACAAACTGTGACATTGTCTTAACATCCACAATAACATAGCACAGTGACACTGTCTGAATCACATCTAACAAATGATTTGTAACGACCAAAGTGGGGATAACCTTCTCTGCACATGCCAGAAACTTCCTCCCACTGTCCACAGATTCAAACGCAACAAGGTTCATGCATGGAGATTGATGGTGACAGCGAGCAGGCAGATCTTCAGCCACCCTGCTCCATTCGTTGCAACTGATGGTCATAGTGAGCTACAAGAGGAAGAAATGGCTCAAATCGGCCGCCGGGTTAAAATCCTTCATTCCAAGTCATAGGAGGGTGCTGAAAAATTCGTCGTCGGAGGAGGAACCGCTGGAGACGTCATTGAAGAAAACCATTGTCGGTGTCAAAACCGTCGGATCTCGGGTAGGGGGTCCCGAACTGTGCGTCTAAGTATGATGGTAACAGGAGACGGGGGACACAATGTTTACCCAGGTTCGGGCCCTCTCTATGGAGGTAATACCCTACTTCCTGCTTGATTGATCTTCATGAATATGAGTATTACAAGAGTTGATCTACCACGAGATCATAATGGCTAAACCCTAGAAGTCTAACCTGTATGACTATGGTAATGATTGTCCCCTCCAGACTAAGTCCTCTGGTTTATATAGGCACCGGGAGGATCTAGGGTTACACAAGGTCGGTTACAGAGAAAAGGAATCTACACATTTGATCGCCAAGCTTGCCTTCCACGCAAAGCAGACTCCCATCGGACACGGGTAGAATCTTTGGTCTTTGTATCTTCACGGCCCATCAGTCCGGCCCATGGCTAACTGGCCGGATGCCCGAGGACCCTTAGTCCAGGACTCCCTTAGTAGCCCCTGAACCTGGTTTTAATGACAAGGAGTCCGGCGCGCAGTTTTTTCTTCGGCATTGCAAGGCGGGTTCCCCTTTTTGAATACTCCACAATGGTCTTCGGACCTAACGAACGTGTCCGGCTCTGCAACATGAGTTTCGTATATTTCCTCAAAGGGCATAATAATTTATAAGTCCAATCCACTGGCAACTGTTCATAGCGTGGCGCCACGTCACCACCCGGTCGTTATTTTGAACCGTTTGTTGGCCTGCCGCCCCGCATTCTCGGGCGCGGCTTTATAGGCACGTCTTATCCAAGCTGAGATCGTGTCCCCTTATTAAGGGATTCTTATCAACACGGATGTGGGTAACCCAACCGTCTCTTGGGTAAAACTCCTTGGGAATAGGCAAGTTTTAAGGCCCAGGAGGAGGCGTTTGATACTCACAGCCTTTATAAAGGGGTGCAGACCCGTCTCTCTCTTCCATGCTTGCTTCTTCCTCAGCCTTCGCTTCCTCGAGTTCTAACACCCAAGTTTCGATCGCCACAATCCTCAGTCATGTCCAGATCCAGCCTCGAAGGCTGGTGGGTGGCTTCTTCTGTTACAGAGGAGGATATTGCGAAGCTTAGGGCGATAAGATATCTGACCGCAGAAATCCTCCATCGTCTCCCTGCTGAAGGGCAGGTTATCCCTACCCCAGATCCGGCGAGAGGGTCGTGTTTGTCTCCCACTTCCTCCGAGGGTTAGGATTCGCCCTTAATCCCTTTGTCCATGGGCTCATGTTCTATTACGGGCTGGATTTTCACAATCTACCCCCGAACTCTGTTCTTCTCACCTCGGCGTTCATCGTCACGTGTGAGGCCTTCTTCCGGATCCCTCCACACTTCGGCTTGTGGCTCAAGACCTTCAATGTGAAGCCGCAGGTGATAGTGGGGAAGCAGGCGGAGTGTGGTGGTGCCACAGTGAGCAAGCTCAACAGCGCCCTTTGGCTAAAAGGATCCTTCACAGAATCATCCGACTTATGGCAGTAGGAGTGGTTCTATATCACCGAGCCCCGTGGTTCCAATTGGGCTGCTACGCCCGCGTTTTGATCCAGCCCTGCGATTCAGCTCGCATCATGGATTAATAAGGGATTGGACTGGGGATCACTTGACGAGGTGCAGACTCTGCAGAGCCGCATCCGGAGCCTCGTCGAGAGGGACATTGATCTCATCAATGTTATTCAAGTAATGTTGGTCCGCCGGACCTTGCCGTGCCAGAGACGGCCTCTCCGCCTGTGGGAGTTTAACCCAGAAGGACCACGGACACTCCAACACTTCTTCGGCACTACGCACAAAGGGATGTGGAAGTTATTTTTCGGGAAACGAAACAGTGGCTGGATACCACCGAAGACATCGGCCTTGACTGCAACCATCCGAATACCACGGTAAGAGCTCGACCTCCGTACACCTTTTAGTCAGGTATCCTTTCATAAGATACTGAGTAAACCATCCTTTTCCAGGGCTGGATAAAGAAAACAGAATGAATTAGGTGTCCGGCCCCCCTTCCCGAAGACTCAGCCGATCCCGTGCTAACATGGATGCTGGCCCCGGCACCGTACCAGGTGCCTATGAAGGAGGGCAAGGCGGAGAGCGGGAGGACCAGAGGTGGCCTTCATCCCGATGGTAAATTAGACACCAAGTCCGGAGAAATCGAAGTTTTCTTGCCCGAAGACAAAGGTAAAGGAGAAGCAAGCATCCCTTCTCCCCATAGCAAGAAAAGGGCCGCCTCCGAAGGTTGGGAGGAAAAGGCTCCCAAGAGAGGCAGAATGCCATCGTCGGGCGGCTCGGGATTGGAACGCGACACCGTCGCGTAGCTCCGCTGTGAGGACAAGCCTCCGACCAAATCGTAAGTGAACCAGGGGGCTTTAAGCACATCCCGTTCCTTTCCTGTTACCGAAGTAACATGTAATATATATATATATATATATATATATATATACATATATATATATATATATATCTTCGCAGTTCGGCGCATAGTTTTCCTCAACAATCCTCTTCCTCGGGAGATCTTCTCCCAAAGATGATGGAAAGCGAGACGACTCCCCTGACCTCCTCGCCCAATAAGGCGGACGACTTCGAAGTGTCGTCCCGGAGGGTTTCTCCCGATCAACAAGCAGCGTGAGAGATGAAGAAGACATTACCCGAAGGTGGACCCCCGATCGCCGGGGGTTCGGGGGCCGACAATGAAGGCCCCGGACTATCCGATTTACAGCTGGAGATGATTCTGGAGACGGATAAACGGATTCCTTCAAAGGAAGGCCGTGCACCTACAGTGGCTTCTGAAGATCCGGAGGCACCGGATATGTTGAGGGTATGCTGCAACAATCATCCGTCTCAGAGGAACAGCGTACCTTGATGGGTACGGTGGTTGAGAGGATTCTGTCCGCGAAGAGCAGATTGAATGAAGCCTTCGTGAGCCTGCTAAGAGGCTTCGAGGTTTGTGATGTAATATTTTCAATTGTATTTTATTCACAAAATGTACCTGTGTATAGATAGTAGCCCCTGAGACTCGGGTTGGCTTCCCATGGGAAGGCGATCAGAGGATCAAAAAGATATTTTCAGGGAATAATCTGGTTAATTGGAACACATGCTGTTTCTCCCCTGATGACTGCCCGGACTGCAGAAGTTCCCGAGCTGCAGCGGAAGCTTGATATGGCAGGGGATGATATTGCGTTAATCAATAGGCGTCTTGACGAGTCGCAAGGTATGTATTTGGAGCAGTCATTACACATACGTGTTTGTAGGATAAGCATGACGCTGAAAATTGTATACTGGGATATGCATGGTTGTAGATGGTGCCGCCGACGTTGAGATTCTTCGGGCGGAGCTGGCCCGGGCCAAGTAGCAGGCCCGAGTTAGTAATGCGGCTGTCAAAAAGGCATCGGCCAAGTTAAAGGCTGAACAAGCTGCTCGGCACCAAGACGAGGAGAAAATATCCACGATGGCGCTCAAACTAAAAAATGCTGCTAGTCGCTGTGAATTCCTTGAGAAGGAGAATAAAGCCAAAACGTCTGATCTTGATAACGCCTTACGAGAGGCGAAAGAAGCGCGGTCTGAATCTAGAGCGGCCCGTGAGGAGATCCGGCAATCTTGGGAGATTGCGGCTGGTAAGCCCTTTTTATTACAGACTAAGTTCGGTGATCCAAATTATGCTCAGCTTAACCAAGTGTGGAGCTCTCCAGACGTGTTTTTGGACCTGCCGAAGAGTTTGTCCGATGCGGCGCAGTTTTACCAAGCGCAAGCGGGATATACAAAGGAGAAGCTTTTCTGGTCACAGTTTGGTGCATCAAAACGGCCTTTGCTGCATAATGAACAGATGTCCCAATGGGCTGAGCTTCATAGGATATCCGGCGCTGCCATGAAGAACGTCATAATCCAGCTGTGGCCGACTGAGCCTATTCCAAATAGCTACTTCGGCTTGGTGCAACGGCTTGCTGATGCGGTGCCACGTATCGACGCCGTTAAGCGGTCGGCGTGCATTGAAGGTGCACGGATGGCCTTTGCCCGTGTCAAGACATACTGGGGGAAGATGAAGGCCATCGATGTTGCAGTGAAGGGTCCACCCAAGGGCAAGAACCATCACGCACCAGAGCATTATTTTGAGGACGTCTTAGAGGCTGCCCGCTTGATAGAGGGTCAATGTTCGAAAGGCATAATATTCGAGCGAACTGTATGCGAATTGTAACAGACAATTTTTATAATTAGTCTATATTTTAGTTTTGCCTAAAGGCTTTTGTTCCTCCTGTGCGGCCGTTTGTATATAATCTGAAAGTTTTCCAATCATCGGCTTCAGCCCCTCGTAGGAAATACGGGGGTGTTCTGAAAAGCATCTGATCACTCTTGAACCAACGTCTTGGTCCGTGAAGGAGGTGTCAATGCGGTGAACGAGGCAATCGGACTATAAGGCATTAACACTTTCACTTAGCCATAGGTGTTTTATAGGGGGGGCTACGATATAGCTCCTGGTATGTGTACGGCTTATTCCAATATGGTGAGTTACATATGCGACCTGAAGAAAAAGGTCCTTCGTATAATACAGAGGGATTCGCGAAAGATTCCGATAAGTCATCGAGTGGTTGACCAGCTCTCGCAGCATCATGACAGTCAGTTTTCGGCTTTCTCTATTGAGGTGCTTGACCGAATGAACCGGAAGCACAATCGCAGTAGTTCTCCCTTTACTACCCTAGCCGATAGAGCAGAACGTAAGGTAGCAAGCACAGGAGCCGGGCAACCCAACTATTGACCCAAGACATGATTCGGAGCTGATGCATATAAGGCCAAACTCACGACGCCGAAGTACGCTATAAAGCTGTTCGGACTTTGTCGGCAACTCATTTGTTCCCATACCGAGCCCTTGGCAAGTTATGCCGAGGTATGTGTGTGAAATAACCATAGGAGCCAAATTCATTTTTGAAAAAGAAACGAATGCTGAATGCGGATTATGTTTACTGGGACCTGAGTGATATGCCAAAGGTTACTTGATGGATAAAAAGACCACAACCCCGGCTATTTGATATGCCCGGGGTCGAAGGTGGAGGAAAAAGGCATATTACAGGCTCGAAATAAAGAGTGTGGTCTACAAAAAGTTTTTGGACCTCCTGTCGCACGTCTGCGCTGCCTGTCCTCGGCGAGGGGATTCCTTGTCGGAAGTAACCCCTAGGTGAGTGTACGAATCCGAACACTGATAGAGTCAGTCAGATATTTGGCCTTTGCGTCACCTGTTTGAAAAGATAAAGAAAGAGTGATTTAGAAAAAAAGGATCACAGATATGTTTTGCAGGCTTGTCCTTATTGTGCTTCTACCGATGCCCAGGGTATCTTAAGTGCATAGTTATGTATGCGTGGTACAGATTTCGCTGATATATGAGGTGGGCGGCGGAAGCCGAACGGCTATTTCTGCTGCGGAATTGGTCGATCCTGTTGAATGGAGACCGGTGGCTTAATGGCCGACAAGGTATGTGGTTTAATAAGACTGCTTTGTACTAAAGTTGCCGTAGTATGATCTTCAGTCCGGAGGGAGTGCTTCTCCTGCTCCCTTGTAGAGTTATGTATTGTATATACCATGTTCACTGTTTTTACTTCTAGGGGAAATTGCTTCTAACCTCTGGTATTTGGTTGGTGGGTCTTTTCGTCGTTGTTATCACCGGGCGGCCTTCTCCCCTTGTGTTCGGTGTTGAGCTTGCCAGCCTGCTTGAAGACCTAACAGCTTCTGTTGGTATGATTAGTTGGTTTGTCGGGGTGGCCGTGAATCTGGCAGGGTCGATCCAGTATCCTGTCTAAATTGGATGGTCTGTTTCTGTTCGCCTTGAATGGCTTTTCTCCGTTGACCGGGCTTGGGACCACTGAATCCGGCGTTGACCGCTGTGTTGCATGTTCTTTCATTATCACTGCGACGTTTGTGCTCGCTGCGTCGTAGCTTGCCATTGCCATCTCGGATTTCGGAAGTGCCCGGGTCACTGGCGCTATTGCTTCTATGAGCGAGCCAGCTATCTTCTCCCGCGCAAAAGCGGGTCATTAGAGCAGTAAGGGTTGTCATGGATTTTAGTTTTTCTTGACCGAGGTGGCGGGCGATCCATTTGTCCCGGACGCTGTGTTTGAAGGCCGAAAGGGCTTCCGCGTCCGGACAGTCGATGATTTGGTTCTTTTTAACTAAGAACCTAGTCCAGAGCTCCCTGGCTGACTCTCCGGGCTGCTGGATAATGTGATTTAAGTCATCGGCGTCCGGTGGCCGAACATATGTTCCCTGGAAGTTGTCACGGAAGTCGTCTTCCAAATCTTCCCAGCTGCCAATAGAGTTTTCCGGCAGACTGTTTAACAGTACCGAGCTGGTCCTTTGACTTTTAGTGGTAGGTATTTGATGGCATGAAGGTCATCTCCTCGGGCCATGTGGATATGGAGGAGGAAGTCCTCGATCCATACCGCGGGATTTGTTGTTCCTTCGTATGATTCGATATTCATGGGTTTAAACCCGTCTGGGAATTCATGCTCCATTACTTCGTCTGTGAAGCAAAGATGGTGTGTGGTGCCTCTATATTTAGCCACACTACAATGTACCTCTGATGGAGTCCGTTTGCGGTTTTCGGCCCGGGCATGACTAGGTTTGTCACGTCCGAATAGGTAGCCGTCATCGCGTGTCGAGGCACGTCCTCGCGATCCGTAGATCGATCTTGTATGTCCTGCCCTACTGTCCAGGTCCTGCTGAAGGTCGTATGTATAACCCCGAGCTATTTTATTCCGGCCTTTACGACGAGGTGGGGCGATCTGGTGTTCGGCTTGAGTTGTTGCTTTATCCCGACGGCGTGGCGGTCGATCGGCCGTGTTGCGCAATGATGGTATGGGCTCCGGCGCCTCGTCATAAAACTGAGGTAGCATTTTGTGCTACGGGTTATTTTTGGCTAGGCCACTAAGGCTGTATTCCTCGGCGGCCAGGACTTTGGTCCATCTATCATTGAGCAGGTCTTGGTCAGTTTGAAGCTGCAGTAGCTTCTTTTTCAGGTTCCTTCCAGTGGCTATTAGCCGGCGTTTAAAGTGCTCCTGCTCGAGAGGTTCCTCAGGCACGATGAAATCCTCATTGCCGAGGATCTCCTCCTCCTCGGAGAGAGGAAGATAATTACTGTCCTCCAAGTCTTCGTGTACGGCCTGTTCATCAGGGCTAACATGCCCGTCTTCTCGTTCATCCTGTTGGGAGATTGCCCCAACAGGGTCTTCATTATCTTTGGCATTGTCCGGAGTATTGTTTTCTCTTGTACCGGTGTTACGTCGTGACTTAGAGCGGCGCCATTGACGCCGGCGTTTGGGCTGTGTCTCCGAAGGTTTATCATCAACTGGATCCTCTTTCTCATCGTTGTTAGTTTCTTTAGGTGTATCCACCATGTATACGTCGTGCGAAGAAGTGGCTGTCCAGCGTCCGGTAAATGGCGGGTTTTGGCCCTGCTCCTCATCGGCATCGTCGTCCATACCGTCGATGTCTTCAGGGCCGTACTAAAGCATGTCGGTTAAGTCCTTGACAGTGGCTATGGAGTGGCTGGCGGGTGGGAAGCCAAATTCTCTATCATTAGCCCCTAGTTTGAACCAGACATAGTTCGGTTGTGAGTCCCCCGCCAAGGATAGGTTCTTTAATGAGTTTAGCACATTGCCCAAGGGCGAATGCTGGAAGATGTCTGCGGCACTGAATTCGAAGATCGATAATCGATCAAGCTCGGTGTCCGCGGACTCACATGGTTCGGAACTTGTGGCCGGAAACGAGTCCCGAGTTCCGGTGACACAGATATCGTGTGAGGTTAAGGCTATGTGTAGCTCCAACGCCGCGGAATCTGTAGCATCCGTGGTGGGGCTGAGCGTCCCGTCCTCGGATGGCGCGGTCTGCTCCGGATCTAGAGCCAGAGCAGTTACGGAAGCTATCTCCTGGATGCGGTCCGATGAGAGATTTAAGTCATGTTCGTCGGGGCGACAAGGAGCGGTCGCCGCGGTTTCCAATCCGTCGAAGATCAAGTCTCAACGGATGTCCGCGACATAGTTCAAGCTTCCAAATCAGACCTGATGGCCAGGGGCGTAGCTATCGATCTGCTCCAGAAGGCCAAGCGAGTTAGCCCGCAGTGCGAAGCCGCCGAACACGAAGATCTGTCCGGGGAGGAAGGTTTCTCTTTGGACAGCATCCTTGTTGACGATTGAAGGGGCCATCAAACCTTTTGGGGACGGCACAGTGGAACTCTCAATGAAAGCACCAATGTCAGTGTCAAAACCGGCAGACCTCGGGTAGGGGGTCCCAAACTGTGCATCTAAGGATGATGGTAACAGGAGACGGGGGACACAATGTTTACCCAGGTTCGGGCCCTCTCTATGGAGGTAATACCCTACTTCCTTCTTGATTGATCTTGATGAATATGAGTATTACAAGAGTTGATCTACCACGAGATCGTAATGGCTAAACCCTAGAAGTCTAACTTGTATGACTATGGTAATGATTGTCCCCTCCGGACTAAGTCCTCCGGTTTATATAGACACCAGGAGGATGTAGGGTTACACAAGGTCGATTACAGAGAAAAGGAATCTACACATTTGATCGCCAAGCTTGCCTTCCACGCCAAGGAGAGTCCCATCTGGACACGGGTAGAATCTTCGGCCTTTGTATCTTCACGGCCCATTAGTCCGGCCCATGGCTAACAGGCCGGACGCCTGAGGACCCCATAGTCTAGGACTCCCTCAACCATGGCGACCCCGACAGTGAGAACGAGGAAGCAAGCGAGGAAGTGGCTATAGCTTCGGAAGGAAGGAAGGAGGATATAGGGGAAATGTGACTTGTGGTCGGGGAGAAAAGGGGGTGGGGAAGTGGACGGGGGTAGATATTTCGGCGGTAGGCCAAAATTTTCGAAATGTGAAGGGAAACTTTGCGTGCGGTGCCACCGGACACCATTCACTTTGAATGAGTGTGTGCATCGCAAATGATTCTTCTGCTTTACGCGCATGGGATGAGTTTGATAATTCAAATTTTGGTGGAATTTTCCCTGGGTACTGTCCTCATCCACGTCATTGCATAATTTAACATCGCTTGCTAATTTGGGCACACAAAAGAGCATATAGCACACAGACCACACTTACTGAATCGAGCAATTCTAGTAATTAAACAGAGCTAGTTGACCTAGACATTAGTCTAAGAAAAGACCAGCACTAAAAACAGAGCCTAAGTACGCATAATTTTAACAAAACCAACGCCGTGCCGGCCTATGCATCGCTGGTGTGAGATGAGATGTCGATGACTTGTCCTCGCAACATGCCGTTGTTGGTGGTCTCCGCGTCCCCCCTGCTGAAGTCGACCGTGTCCTCGTCCTCGTCCTCGGCCTCGGCGTCGCCCTCAAGGTTGTAGCACTCATAGTAGTGGTTGCGCCAGAGCTCGCCTTGGTACTCCACCGCTGATTTCTCAACGGACAGACTCTTCTCTACCTTGATCTCGGCCACACGCAACTCCTCCTCCCAGCGCTCCTCGATCTCCGCCGCCTCCTACATCTCCAGCTCCTGCTCGGCGATCCCATGAGGAAGCAGGTGCTCCATGGCCACCACGGCCTTTTCAGATGTGGGTTGCATGCTGGATTCCGAGGTGGCATGGAATATCATGGTGTGTGCGTCCTCGATGTTGGCGTTGATGGCCTCGACCCGGGCTAGGGCGACATCGGCGGCACGGACAGCAGCTCGAGTGCTCTCGGCGTTTGCAGCCGCCGTCGCAGCAGTTGCTGCAGCCGTGTCGGCTGCTGCATCCGACCTATTGGCTTCCGCAGACGCCCTCTCGACGAATGCGGCCGCGCTCAATGTGGATGCGGCGGCACTCTCGACATAGGCGGCCGCACTCTCGGCGCAGGCGGCGGCGCTCGGGGAGGACGCGGCCACCGTACGGGCCCTCACGAAGCATTTCCATGGCGTCATCTTTTGCAAGAAGGGGTTGCAAGAATGGGGATCGGGATTCGTGGATTCGGGGGTTGCCGGCACTGGAGCAGATGAGCCAGCGAAGCTTAAGGAGGAAGACTTAAATAGACCCACGAATTTTCATCGCAAACGATTCCTACAAAACAACTGTGTGATGTTGTTGATATTTTTTTATTAGCTGTGAAAGACGAATTTGGAGTAAAGTGGCAACCGATGGTGTTTTAAATGTACGAGAAAATTTGTAGTACTAATACAACTGTCATTTGAAAATTTGGAAAATTCCAGCAGTCATTCGACCTTTTAAGACATTTAAGTGATTTTCTAACCATTTAATGACCGTAATTCAAATTTCAACTACATCTACATGCAACGGCTAACCATAACGGTTTGAAAAATCATATTTATGTACTTGTGTGCGAGTTAATTCCATGTGCAGTAAATTGTTTCAAACATATTGGTCTCATGGCTATGACACAAAGCATGGAGTGACATGTTATTTAAATTCCAAAAGGTTAAAAAATATCAGAAACACATGAAACTTTGCTTGATGTAATGTCATGCCACCAAGATGACGTGGTAAAAAAATTGTCATGTTTGACGAAAGTTTGGACACACACCCCTCACAAACCGGAGCAACAGACTAGAAGGCTCGTGGTTCCGAGAGGGAACAATATGCCTGTTTGAGGACGAACGGGCAATAGCTTCCTCTTACAGCCTACAAAAAATTTCTACAGTTAACGTGCACTAATACAACAGTCATTTGAAAATTTGGAAAATTCTAGGTGTCATTTGACCTTTTAAAGATATTTAAGTGATTTTCTAGCCATTTAATGACCGTAATTCAAATTTGAACTACATCTACATGCAATGGCTAATCACAACGGTTTGAAAAATCATATTTGTGTACTTGTGTGCGAGTTAATTCCATGTGCAGTCAATTCGAAGGAATTTTCAAACATATTGGTATCATGGCTATGACATAACTCATGGAGTGCCATGGCATTTAAATTCCATAAAGTTAAAAAAGAAAGATCGGAAACACATAAAACCTTGCTTGATGTAATGTCATGCCACCAAGATGACGTGGCAAAAAAATTGGCATGTTTGACGAAAGTTTGGACACACACCCCTCACAAACCGGAGCAACTCACTAGAAAGCGCGTGGTTCTGATAGGGAACAATGCATGTTTGATGACGAACGGGAGATAGCTTCCTCTTACGGCACTAATACAACTGTCATGTGAAAATTTGGGAAATTCTAGGGGTCATTTGACCTTTTAAAGACATTTAAGTGATTTTCTAGCCATTTAATGACCGGAATTCAAATTTGAACTACATCAACATGCAACGGCTAACCATGGCGGTTTGAAAAATGATATTTGTGTACTTGTGTGCAAGTTAATTCCATGTGCAGTAAATTGGAAGGAATTTTCAAACATGTTGGTGTCACGGCCTAGACACATGCATGGAGTGCCATGGCATTTAAATTCCAAAAAATTAAAAAATTATTAGAAACCCAATGAAACCTTGCTTGACGTAATGTCATGCCAACAAGATGATGTGGCAAAAAATTGGCCAGTTTGACAAAAGTTTGGACACACACCCCTCGCAAACCGGAGCAACTCAATAGAAGGCTCGTGGTTCCGAGAGGGAACAATGCATGTTTGATGACGAACGGGAGATCGCTTCCTCTTATGGGCTTCCAAAAAATTCTACAGTTAACGTGCACTAATACAACTGTCATGTGAAAATTAGGAAAATTCTAGGGGTCATTTGACCTTTTAAAGACATTTAAGTGATTTTCTAGACATTTAATGACCGTAATTCAAATTTGAACTACATCTACATGCAACGGCTAACCATAATGGTTTGAAAATCATATTTTTGTGTACTAGTGTGCGAGTTAATTCCATGTGCAATAAATTGGAAGGAATTTTCAAACATATTGGTGTCACGGCCTAGACACATGCATGGAGTGCCATGCCATTTAAATTCCAAAAAATAAAAAATGATCAGAAACACATGAAACCTTGCTTGACATAATTTCATGCCACGAAGATGATGTGGTAAAAAATTGGCCTGTTTGACAAAAGTTTGGACACACACCCCTCACAAACTGGAGCAACTCAGTAGAAGGCTCGTGGTTCCGAGAGGGAACAATGCATGTTTGATAACGAATGGGAGATCGCTTCCTCTTATGGGCTTCCAAAAAATTCTACAGTTAACGTGCAGTAATACAAGTGTCATGTGAAAATTTGGAAAATGTTAGGGGTCATTTGACCTTTTTAAGACATTAAGTGATTTTCTAGCCATTTAATGACCGTAATCCAAATTTGAACTACGTCTACATGCAGCGGCTAACCATAATGGCTTGGACACATGCATGGAGTGCCATGGCATTTTAATTCCAAAAAAATTAAATAAATGATCAGACGATGTAAATATTTGGTGTTCAACAAAGAAAATGTAAAGATCTGGCAAGAAAATAGGCCCCCACACGATTGGCACCCTATTTCGTGCGTCGAGGTTTGGAAGGTGAGTGGCGCAGGTTATTAATTAGACATGGTTCTGTATTGGAAACCGTCAGCTATTAAGTTCACACACGGCTTTTGCTGCGGGAATTGTGTGTAATTCAAACTACAGTACTCGTAAATTCCGGCGACCGGCGTGTTTATTGTTCATGTCGATCTAGATTCCAGTCACCAATAAATACTACCTTGCTCACGTCGTCTCGCATGCATTCTCATCTATATCCTCCCCTCGCTTGCCCTCTCTCTTTCTCTCTCTCAAATCTCTGCCATGGCGCCGCCGATCTGCCCACACACCGACGAGGAGGCGCCGCCCCCCGAGGACGCTCAGTCGAAGAGCAGCGACGAGGGAGGACCCCTACACGCCGCCAGACGAGGTTGCGCCGGACCCCCCAACTTTGGAGTGGTTTTGGGGCCAGTATAATCTTTGTTTGTGGAAGTCACTACCGCCGGCTGAGAGGCACGTGGCGTTCAGGAAGGAGATGGTAGAGGAGGAAGCCAGGTACCAGGCAGCCTGTGAAGCCCGCGATGCCGCCTGGAAAAAGGAGGTAGTGGAGCTTTGGGGGCGGGCTCGTCATCGTGCGGAGGAGGTGTACGAAGACAGGTACTTTGCGAGGAAGGTCAAAGGTGCTAGGCGCCTCATCGCTGCTTGGAGGTGGGCCGATAAGCTCCAGCATGCTACCGATGAGGAGCTCCGGTGGGCGCCCAACGAAATGGCAAGATCGTTCGCGCTCGTCCACCAGCAAGAGGAAGATCGGTATGTCGAGCGCTGGGAAGACGTCGCGCACCAAGGAGCTGCTGGCGAGGGGCTGCCAGAATACTGCCCCTAGGAGGGATTAGTAGTTTTAGTATTGTTCGTATTCAATTTTATGCATTGTACCTAGTAGTTAAGTATGATCACGCATATGTGATGATATTATATATATTGTGATGAACTAATGAACAATTAATATATATTATGAATTCCATTTTCTATCTATTTTCATATACTAGTTTGTATCTAGTTGTTATCATCCACATATACAGAATGGAAAGCATATACACACACATTGAAACAGAACATATAAGAACAGAAAACATAGTACACACATTGAAACAGAGCAATATTATGATTGTTGTGAATACATACCGATGCACATCGAAATGACTCAACAAAATAAAGCGCGTCCATGAGACCATGACTAGTAGCCCTTGCCTACGGTATCTCTTGGCTCTGCGTGAACTCGTGCAGGCGTTCGTCCAAGCGGTCGACACGCACGCGGTATATCTGGAGTGCGATCTCAAGCTCCAAGTTGGCTATTTCATCAGAGATCACCAGCTCAAGGATGTGAAGGCCATGTTCCTCTACTGTGCCTAGCTGGACACCTGGGCCAAGGAGGTGGTCGAGCCTAGCGACCAACGCGTTGGCATCGAGCAGGCCATAGACAAGGTGAATGGCGCGACCCATGCGAACGGTGCGGCGGGCGTCCGGTGCATGTACGGCGCGGCCGGCCTCTAGTGCAAGTACGACACAGACGGCCTCTGCCCACTCCTAGCGAGGAATGAGGCTACTGACGGGACATGTACCTAGCTGCGACGCCTTGTCGACAGCAGGCAAGCGCCGATGGATCTGCTCTTGCTGTGCAGCACGCCACGCCTCTCGCCTTGCGGCGCTCCAACGGTCTCGCTGTGCGGCGAGCCACAGCCTGTCGGCGCGGACGCCCCTAGCTTGCTCTGTGGCGCGCCATCGATCATGTGGCGTGTCGAGCTGCAACCTCTCAGCGCTAACATGCCTATCTTGATCCATGGCACTGAAGCGCCATGCGCCAAGGGTCTGCTCAACCCTAGTGATGATGTGTGATAGAGGAAAAGGTGCCCTGTCTTTCGATGAGATGGTGGCTATCGTTTTGGAGGAAGTCGACTTTGACGATCCGGCTACGAACCTGCAAGGATGTCGCGCCTTAGCAATCGCTAAACCAACTCCGAGAGGTTATTGACCATGCCGGAGCACGATCAACCTGACCTCGAAGGTCTGTTTCGTGCAGACAAACGAAGAACAAGCAAGAAACTAAGATTGCAATCTGGATATTGCGAATATAAGAGGAAAACTTTATTGATCAAGGTGGGGTTCTGTGACGCCTTTGTCTGGTTGTTGAACACAAACGAAGTATGCGAAGTTGCAGCTATGGCGAACTTTAATTTAAACAAAACCCAAAGCCTAAACGACGCCCTAACTCTTGTTTCCCCACACATACGGACTATAAAAAGAGCCTATACTCAAGTATTTCAAAATTACATGGGCCTAGCCCAATAATAAGGTGACGCAGCACCTATAATAGCCTCTGGACAAAATTTATGAAGCGGCATATTGTATATTTCGTCCAAGGCTTCACGCACTCATTATGGTGGCTTCAAAGTCCTGAAATCATCACTTGTAACTCCGTTCTTGTTCCCCTTGCACATGCCATCATCTCCATGCTTGATCTTGCTCCAATAATCATCCTTCTTGTCCAAGCTAGGCCCTTCATTTGTGAGCAAGACAAAAGTATCCAATTTAGGCAGCATCATATTCTCACGAACATTAGAATCATTACCAAGAAACGAAAGTACCTGGTAATTTAATTGGCGTGCACGAGCTCTAGTAATTGGTCCAGTATATGTATCAGTAGGGGCTGTGGGTGTAACTTTGTTAGTGATGTCCTCATGATCCTCCCCTTCTTGAATTCAAGTTATCCTCGACGGAAGCTCATCTTCCACACCAAAGTAAGGTTTCAAATCTGCAGTGTTAAAAGTGGGACTAACCCCAAAATCTGCAGGCAACTCAAGGTTATATGCATTATAATTTATTTTTTCTAACACCTTAAAAGGACCATCAGCACGTGGCATTAGCTTTCACTTGCGCAAATTAGGAAACCTATCCTTATGCAAATGTAACCAAACAAGATCTCGAGGTGCAAAGACAACACATTTTCTACCCTTATCTCCAACAAGTTTATATTTAGCATTCATGCTCTCAATATTTTCCTTAGTTAACTCATGCATTTTTAAGATCAATTCAACACGTTGTTTAGCATCAAAAGTAACCTTCTTCGAAGATGGAAGAGGCAACAAATCAATAGGTGCACGAGGTAGGAAACCATACACAATTTCAAAAGGGCACATCTTAGTAGTAGAATGCAGCGACCGATTATAAGCAAATTCAATATGAGGCAAGCATTCTTCCCACATTTTCTTGTTATTCTTCAAACCAGCCCTAAGCATGGTAGAGAATGTTCTATTGACTACTTCAGTTTGTCCATTAGTTTGGGGATGACATGTAGTACTAAAAAGCAGTTTAGTCCCCAACTTAGCCCATAAACATCTCCAAAAGTGGCTAAGAAATTTAGTATCATGATCTGAAACAATAGTATTTGGCACACCATGCAAGCGAATAATTTCACGAAAGAACAAATCAACAACATTAACAGCATCCTTGCTTTTATGACATGGTATAAAGTGTGCCATTTTCGAGAACCTATCCACGACAAAAAATATGCTATCCCTCCCCTTCTTTGTTCGAGGTAAACCTAAAACAAAGTCCATAGATATATCCTCCCAAGGAACACTAGGTACAGGCAAAGGCATATATAAACCATGAGGATTGAGTCGTGACTTAGCATTTTGACATGCAGTGCAGCGAGCAACAAAATGCTCAACATCCAGTCTCATCTTTGGCCAAAAGAAATGTGTAGCAAGTATATCCTCCGTCTTCTTCACGCCAAAGTGTCCCATTAATCCTCCTCCATGCGCCTCCTGCAACAACAAAAGATGAACGAAGCTAGCTGGAATGCATAGCTTGTTAGCACGAAACACAAATCCATTGTTAACGACGAACTTGTTCCAAGTTCTCCCTTCCTTACAATTCTGTAATACATATTTAAATTCAGCATCATGCACATATTGATCTTTGATGGTCTCCAAACCAAATATTTTAAAGTCAAGTTGTGAAAGCATAGTATAACGACGAGACAATGCATCAGCAATAACATTTTCTGTACCCTTCTTGTGTTTAATGACATAAGGGAAAGTCTCAATGAATTCAACCCATTTAGCATGTCTACGGTTCAGTTTTGCTTGCTTTTTAATGTGTTTCAAAGATTCATGATCAGAATGTATAAGAAATTCCTTGGGCCATAAATAATGTTGCCATGTTTCTAAGGTCCGAACAAGAGCATATAATTCTTTATCATAAGTAGAATAGTTCACACTAGGCCCAGACAATTTTTCAGAAAAGTATGCAGCAAGTTTGCCATCTTGTAATAACACACCTCCTAGTCCAATTCCACTAGCATCACATTCAAGCTCAAAAGTCTTATTAAAATCAGGAAGTTGGAGTAAAGGAGCATGTGTCAACTTATCTTTCAATACCGTGAAGGCTTCTTCTTGTGCGGTACCCCAAACAAAAGGGACATCCTTCTTTGTAAGCTCGTTGAGAGGTGTAGCAATGGTCCTGAAATCTCTCACAAAATGCCTATAGAAACCAGCGAGGCCAAGGAAACTCCTCACTTGTGTGACCGTTTTGGGCTGCGTCCAACTCTCAATAGCTTCAATCTTGGCTTTATCAACTTCAATTCCCTGTGGAGTAACAACATAGCCAAGAAAAAGAGACTCGGTCAGTGCAAAAGGTGCACTTTCCAAGGTTACCAAACAAACGTGCATCATGTAGAGCAATAAAAACAGCACGTAAATGTTCCAAATGTTCCTCCAAAGATTTACTATAAATCAGTATATCCTCAAAATAGACTACCACAAATCGTCCAATGAAAGCGCGTAAAACTTCGTTCATTAATCTCATGAAAGTACTAGGTGCATTAGTTAACCTAAAAGGCATGACTAACCACTCATATAAACCAAACTTAGTTTTAAATGCAGTTTTCCATTCATCTCCCAATTTCATACGAATTTGATGGTATCCACTACGCAAATCAACTTTGGTGAAAATTGTAGAGCTAGTGAATTCATCAAGCATATCATCTAGCCTAGAAATAGGATGACGATAACAAATAGTAATATTATTAATGCCTCTACAATCAACACACATACGTGATGTACCATCCTTTTTCGGCAGTAGAATAATAGGAACAGCACAAGAACTAAGGGATTCGCGAATATAACCTTTGTCGAGCAGCTCCTGGACTTGATGCATAATCTCCTTCGTCTCCTCTGGATTGGTACGGTAAGGTGCACGGTTGGGTAGCGAAGCACCCGGAATTAAGTCAATTTGATGCTCAATCCCTCAAATAGGTGATAATCCCGGTGGCTCATCTTGTGGAAAGACGTCAGCGAACTCCTGCAAAATGTTAGTAACAGTAGGAGGCAAAGAGGAAGGCACGTCCATAATGAAAGTAATGCCTCTTTGCACACAAAAGCATAGCAAATAGATTTTATAAAATCTAGCTCATCAATATCAGATTTGGTGGCAAGTAAACATGCACTTTTCAATTTAATTTCAGAAGCAACACTAGATGGTTCATTATTAGGCTTCATTTGTTGCTCAAATTCTTTTGCCACAATCTGATTTTCACTCTTATTTTTCTCCTGTTTTTCTTTATTAGCTCTATTAATATCATCTTTTAAAATGGAATCAGGAGACATAGGAAGCAAAGTAATATGTTGATCCTTATGAACAAGAGTATACTAATTGTTTCTACCATGGTGTACAGAATTTTTATCAAATTGCCATGGTCTACCAAGTAATAAGGAACATGCTTGCATAGGTACCACATCACAATCAACATAATCAGCATATGTACAGATACTAAAATGCACACAAACAGTACGTGTTATCTTAACCTTGCCGATGTTGAAACATTGGATATAATAAGGATGTGGATGTGGTCTTGTGATGAGAGATAGCTTCTCCACCATCTCCATGCTAGCCGACTTATTGCAGCTCCCTCCATCTATGATGACGTGAAAATAACATTCCTTCACAACTCCCTTTGTATGGAACAAATTATGCCTCTGATTTTGCTCAGCTTGTGTAACCTGCACACTCAAAACACGTTGAGCAACTAAACATTCATACATGTCAGCATCTTCAGGAGCCATGTATTGTGTCTCATGTTCAGAATCATCTCCACCGTATTCTTCACGTGTAATAAGAGCCAAATTCTCCTCATCATAGTCACTAGCGGACTCATACCCACCATCCTCAATAGCAATCATCACACGCTCAGATTTGCATTCTCTCGCATAATGACCTCTTCCCTTACAACGACGACAAATAATATCACTTGTGTGCCCTGTTGATGCCATGGAAGAAGAAGAGCTCTGTACAGGCCCGACAGGTGTGCTCTTGGCAGATAGTGGTGGTTGTGCCTGCTTTCATGTATCACGAATGGAGGTGGCAGCTGATGAAGGTGCCGATGCAGTAGAATGTGTGGAAGTCGAGGATGCACGAGGTGTCCATGAGGAAGGTCGACCTGCAGAAAAGTTAGTTCGTGCCAAGGCCTGTCGATCCTGCACTTCACGTTCAGCTTTGCAAGCAACATGGAATAAACGAGTGATATTATTATACTACTTATACTCTAGAATCGTCTGAATCTCTCTATTCAAGCCACACATAAAACGTGCAAGCATAGCCTCATTATCCTCAAAAATACCACATCTAATCATGCAAGTTTGTAATTCCTGATAATAATCATCTACATCATTTTTTCCTTGTCTCAAATGCTGCAATTTTTGAAATAATTCACGTTGATAATATGGTGGAACCCAACGAGTACGCATAGCAGTTTTCAAAGCAGCCCAAGTAGTTGGAATATTATTCGGATATAATCTACGATGTTCAGACCACCACACACAAGCAAAACTAGTGAAAGCACAAAGTGTAGTAGCGACACGTCTCTCCTCGGGATATTCCAAACATGTAAAACGTTGTTCGATTTGTAACTCCCAAGTAAGATATATATCAGGAACATATCTACCCACGGAATATTCAATTTCAATTTCAATATCTACCCTCAAAGAGCAGAGAGGCGAGGTGGACTCCCGCCGGCAAGACCCTTGCCGGGGCAGCCTCCAACGCCAGCGGAGCGAGCCGCCCTTGAGCCCATGGGTTCTAACACTACCAAATACGTTGGAACCAGGGCTCGGGAGGCACCTCCGTGGTGGCATGCAGATCTTTGTCAAGATCATGAATACATGAGATCACATGAGGACCAGAAGACGACGTTCCTCGGCGGGATTCTAGCCGAGGAAACCTACAAGACCCCCGGCAAGAGCCTTGCCGGGGACGACCACGGCGCCACGCCAAGACCCTTGCCGGGCCCCTCGACAAGACCCTTGTCGAGGGCATGAGCAGGGCCACAGCCAGGCCCGCACTAGCCAAGACTCCACCGCCGTTCCCAAGTAGCTGCTAGCTCAACCAGCTGGGCAGGCACCTGCGTGGCGACGGGCAGCCTCTACACCGACTCAGCAAGCACCTTCATGGTGGCATGCAGATCTTCGTCAAGGCTCCACCACCGCGCCACCTCAGCAGCCTGCCTGCCTACATGGCACCGCATGCCTCGCTAGCCCGCGCGCGTGTCGATGCGAGGCGGGGCGGCGACGGACGGGACGGGCCTCGTTCCCGTCCCCGATAAAGCTAATGGACACCTAAGTAGCGCATTTAATGCGCTTTATCCTGTAATGCCGGGCGATAAGCTCGCGCACTGTAGAGCTTTCCACCTCCTGTGTGCCACTGTGGCGACCCCTTTTCCCTTTAAAAGGAGGCCCGAGGCCACCAGGAGAGGGATTTGGCTCTTTTGGGCAAGTTACGCCCCGTAGCTAGCTCAAGAACACAAGAACGCTCAATACATCCACCAAAGCAGGACTAGGGTATTATGCATCTTCGCGGCCCGAACCTGGGTAAACGATACGTGTGCTTCCTGTCAGACCTGCTCTTCTCACAACCCCGCGCCCGCCAACCGTAGAAGGGATTGCAGTTATCCCATAGGTGTCGTTTCCCTGACATCTTGGCGCGCGAGGTAGGGGGCGCAGTTGTGAGAATCTGGTCTAGCAGTTAGCCTAGCAGTTCTTCATCGCCATGGCCTCTAAAGAAGAAGACGGCCAAGAGAACGACGCCGCCTGCGAGCGCGGAGGGTGCCAGTGCTGCGACAGGAAAGCTAAGTCATGCCGAACTTTAAATATTCCTTTTTATATAAGGTTATTCCCCCCAGAGATCTCGTCCTTTGTATGGAAAATCTGCACGCAATGGGGCCATTCCGCTATCGGCAACGCCCTTACTCTATTTCGAGTCTGCTCAATAGCCTAAGCGGCCGCGTCGAGAACGGCACAGTAGCCTTCCGCAATTCGCAACGCTCTCGATTCTGACTCGAGTCATGCTCGACAGTTCGAGCGGCCGCGCTGAGGGCGGTAAGGTGGTTCGCTCGGCAGCAAGCACACCCGGCAAGCCATTGGGGATCCGTCCCCAAGGTGCCGCCCTGGGTTTATGCGCCGGCAAGCCTACCCGGTTAACGTAGGGTGAACATACAAAGGAAGATCGAACAGGAAAATAACATGAGCTGATTCAAAAGTACTGCAGAATTATATTAAACCAATTGTTGTCGCAGTTCTAACCAAAGATAAAAATTGTCTTGGTGACGAACTTGCAGCAACGATAAGAAACGGGGTGCCTAGTCCCGGCGCTGGCCCTCTACCCTCTGGATTCCATCGATGCCGCTGATGACAGGCTCGATACGCTCCCTGAGCGGCGTGAGGTCCACATCCTCCGGCAAGCCCTCCAGCGCAGCATCGAAGTCGAGGTTGGGATTCCAGTATGCCACTTTGGTGAGAACCTTGGTCATGGCACCCCAGCAAAGCCTCCGGGCCTCATTGGCTAGGAAAGTCGCCCTGGTGGAGCGGAAATGCTCCAGGGCTCCAAGAACACCCTCGAAGAATAGGGTCAGCCTAGCGTTGGAGGTCGTGTTGCGATCCTGGGCGTACCTCACATTTGGCATACCCATGGTGGCCAGCTACGTGGTGATCCTGCCGGCGACGTCCTCGAGGCGGCTGATTCAGCGATTCTCGCCCTCCACAAACTCCTTGTGGTTGGCGGCTTCGTTCTTCCGCTGCAGCTTCTCGGCCTCCAGATCCTTGGCCAGGGTCTCCTCCCGAGCCTTGGCCTCTGAGAGCGTCTCCTCAAGGCCCTCCAGCTTCAGTTTCAGGTCTTTGATGGAGTCGTTGCCCTTGGAGAGCTGCTCAGCCTTGCCGAGGACTGCGCACTGCGCCTCTGCCAAGGCACCGTTGAGCGTGTCCTTCTCCTTGGCCAGCTTCTGGGTCTGGTCCTTCAGCCCGTCCCGCTCCACCTCCAGCTCCTTCACCCTGTCGGCGTGAGCCAGAGCCTGGGCATCGAGTGCCTCCTTGTGCCTCTGCTCCAGCTCCTGGGTCCGCAGCACGACGAGCTTCTCCACCTCCTCATCCTTGCCGCGGAGCGTTGCGGCAAGATTCTCCTCACGCGCGGCAAGATCCTCCCCCTGGGAGTTCAGCGCGGCCTGGTGCTGGGTTCGTGCGGCCTCTGCTTCGGCGGCCAGGTTCTTCGCCGTCTCCTAGGCCTTCTCTATGTCGGCCCGCTTCATGGTGAGCTCCACCTCGTGCTTGGCGGAACCAAGTTTGCGCCTCGGCGATGCGCTTCTCGAGGTCCGCCTCCGCCTTGTCCACCACCGCCATCCTGGACTTGGCCTTTTCCAGGCGAGCACGGTGAAGCACCCAGAGCTTCTGGAAGTTGGCGCCCATGGCCTAGAGGAGCCGCTCTCTTGGGAGCCGCCGCCACCGGCGCTTGGCTCGTCAACGAGCTCAAGCCCGGTGGCGGCGAGCACTTCATCATCGAACACCTCCCCTTCAACGGGCGCCCCGGTGCTCGTCGTCCCTGGGAGGTGGACGAAAAGGTCGTCACTCACCCTCAGGTACCTGCCTGAGCCAGAGGCAGCGGAGGAGGAAGGTTGGTCGTCAACCACCTCCTCCTCGGCAGCGGCCTTGCCGGCCTCCCCGGCAGGCCCCTTGCCAGCCTCCTCGGCAGCCGCCTTGCCAGGCTCCCCGGCAGGCCCCTTGGTGGCATCCTCAGCGGCATCCTTGGCGGCCTTCTCGGTGGCGATCTTCTCGGCCTCCGCCGCGGCATCCTTGGTGACGTCCTCGATGACAGTGTCTATATCCACCGGATCCTCCGAGGAAGGATCTGGATACCGAGAAGAGGATGAGGCGAAGCTAAGACCAAGATTCAGAAAGAAGAGAAAGAGGAACAGGGACAAAAGGCGAGTGACTTACCCGTGCCGGGCTGGGAAGCAGAGGTCCCGTCCCCGCCAACATTTAGCGCCGAGGCGAAGCCACCAGCGCCCGAGTTCGCCTCCTCCTCCTCCGTGTGCATGGGCTCGGTGCTTTGGGCCCTTGCCGGGGACGCCCCTCGGGGCGGCGTGGTTGATGGAGGCGGCGTGGTTGATGGGGGCGGCATGTTGGGGCGGCCCCCAATGGAACCTCCTGCTGTTGTCCCCCTCCTACAACCACGGCAAGGTCAGCGCCAAGGGATCGTACCCCCAACGCACGTCGACAAGGGGTGAGTGATGAACTTACGCTGGGGGCTTTGCCGGGGGCTGCTGTCCGGGCTGATCAACACCACCAGCGGTGTACCGGAAGTACCTGTCGGGGGCTGGCCGCTCGCCGAAGCCCTGGCCCTCTTCATCCTCTGGGCCAGTGTCTCCGCATCCCTGCAAAGAAGAAGAACAGATCAAGACAAGTGGCATGGATTGAGGGGACGGAGATGACAAAAAGGAGCAAGATGCTTACTCATCCTCCACCTCCTCTTCTGCCGCCTTCTTCTTCCTCCTTGGGCTGAGGGACCCGAAATCGAAGACAACCTCCGCGTCGTCATCTGCAGGAGGAGGGGAAGCAGATGGAATCCGTGGACGCTTGGATGAAGAAGAGGCAGATGCTTTCTTCTTCGCCACCGCGGCCTTCACCAACTTATTCGCCGCCACGGCCCTTGTCTGGCGCACGGACTCCTCCTGGGCTTGCCGCGGTTGCATGGCACTGCCAGGCCGGACCGGCTCGCCGGAGGTGGCCCACCGCAGAACTCGCCCTCTCCTCGTGACCGGAGGGTCGCCAGCCCCGGCCTCCTCCTGCGATGACTCGTCGACCACATCCTCGATGAGGGGAGCCCCGGTGCCGGTGCTGCTGGGCTCCCCAGCAGACTCCGCCCACTTGGCAAGTTCCTTCTCCTATGCGGCCGCCGAGGCCTTATCCTCCACGCCGCCGGTGCTGCCGGCCTCCTTGGCGAGCTCTGCCTCCACCGCCCTGGCGGCGATGTAGTCCAGCTCCGCCTAGGTGGTGTCCTGGATGAGCCGCGGCTCATCGCGGAAGTACTTCTCGTCCAGGGTGTCAAAAAACTCCTGCACCTGATCATTCGGCGGCTCGGCCCAATTTGGGACGAGGCCGTGCGCGTTGAACTCCGGCATCATGGCGATGATGTCGCTTCGACGCGAGTTGTTGCTCAGCTGGACCACCCCCGCCGGCAACTTGAACAAGGGCCCCTTGGCGACCTTGCCGGCCTTCGCGGCCTTGCCGGACCGCTCGACCTCGCTGTCGTGGTTCACGTCAAGCTGGAAGAGCCGCTGACAGAAGTGGGCGTGCCCCATCACCGTGAAGTTGTGGTCCAAGCCGGGTCGGAGCCTCATGATGTTGGTGGCGTTCGTAAAGAGCCAGGCTGGCCTCCCCTTATTGTGCAGCGGAGCGATTCGGCGGCGGATGAAATCCGCCCCAATCATCTCAAGGGTGAGCCCGGCCTCGGTGAGATGGAGAATCTGGGTGGTGGCGACCGTGAGCTTCTTGTCGTTGACATCGACATCACTCCAGTCGTTTCTGCAGACCGGCGGCGCCTAGCGAACCTCGCAGAATGCTGGTGGGTCCTTCTCCTCAATCCAGCACCACCGGCCTCGCCACTCCTCCCACCTCTCCTTCTGGGCGCCGTCCGGATATGTCTCTTTCTCCTGGGTCCTAGGGATCCAGGCGACGCAACCGGAAATGGCGCCCCCCTTTTGGATGCGAGGGAAGAAATAGTTGCGGAAGAGCGCCGTGTTGGGATGCACCCCGGCGGAACCCTCGCAGAGGTGCGCAAAAAGAGCCATGCATGCCACGGCATTTGGAGTAAAATCCAGAAGGTGGAAGCCGTAGGTGTGCATGATGTCGCTGAAGAAATAAGAGAAGGGGGGCAGAGACCGCAAGAAAAGTATTCGACGAAGAATGGGGACCGATTCGGGCCGGCTTCGGCAAAGGCGGCAGGGATGACGCGCGTGGCCGGATGCCCCGTCGTCTCGCTTCCCGTCTTGCACCCCCACAGGTGCTTGAAGTAGTCCCGGATTTCGACCGCGTCGACCGTCGACGGGAAGTAGGCGTGCTGCGTCCGCCGCACCGCTAACCCGCTCTCCGGCGGCTCCTTCTCCCCGGCGTCCTTGGCCGCTCCCTTGCCTCTGCTGGTCTTGGGTGACATGGCGGCTGCGGGAAGCGAGGAATGGAGGATGGCGAAGGTGCGGCGGCGGCGAGCGAAGGCAAGAGCTTGAGAAGGAGGAAGAAGGGACGGCGGTTCCAAGATTGGGGAAAGCACGAAGGGTAAATGAGCAGCGTGCCCGCGGTTATTCCTTTTTACGGGGAAGGCGCGGGCCGCCTCTTTTCCCATCAACTGCGATGTGACGCATGCGTGCGGAAACCGCACCACGCATGACCCCCACGTCACGCACGACCCTCCATGTCACGCGTTCAACGCGGGTCGTGGGGAAGCGCAGCGGACGAAACAGTTACTGCGGTAAAAATCCGCCCCACCTGCCCACGCACCGTTCTGGGCCTGGCCCAACAACGTGTCGCGCTTATGTGTGGCCCAGACCCAGGGGCTCCTGTCGGTGTACAAAAGTAGGGGCTCTCCTTTTGGCCCCTTTACTTGTGCACAGGCAGTCAGAGCCACGTGCCACGGCCACACTTAACAGGGCAGAGGAGGGAAGCCGGAGAGAAGCCGAAGCCCAAGACAGCGCCAAGGCAAGAAGCACTAAAGAGCAGAGAGGCGAGGTGGACTCCCCCCGGCAAAACCCTTGCCGGGGCTGCCTCCGCGGCCCCAGCAAGAGCTTGTCGGGGCAACTTGCCCAATGCCAGCGGAGCGAGCCACCCTTGAGCCCACGGGTTCTAACACTACCAAATACGTTGGAACCAGGGCTCGGGAGGCACCTCCGTGGTGGCATGCAGATCTTTGTCAAGATCATGAATACATGAGATCAGATGAGGACCAGAAGACGACGATCCTCGGCGGGATTCTAGCCGAGGAAACCTACAAGACCCCCGGCAAGAGCCTTGCCGGGGATGACCGCAGCGCCACGGCAAGACCCTTGCCAGGCCTCCCTGGCAAGACCCTTGCCGAGGGCATCAGCAGGGCCACAGCCAGGCCCACACCAGCCAAGACTCCACCGCCGTTCCCAAGCAGTTGCTAACTCAACCAGCTGGGCAGGCACCTGCGTGGTGACAGGCGGCCTCTACACCGACTCAGCAAGCACCTGCGTGGTGGCATGCAGATCTTCGTGAAGGCTCCACCACCGCACCACCTCAGCAGCCTGCCTGCCTACATGGAACCGCAGGCCTCGCTGGCCCGGGCGCGTGTCGATGCGAGGCGGGGCGGCGACGGATGGGACGGGCCACGTTCCCGTCCCTGATAAAGCTAGTGGACACCTAAGTAGCGCATTTAATGCGCTTTGTCCTATAACGCCGGGCGATAAGCTCGCGCACTGTAGACCTTTCCACCTCCTGTGTGCCACTGTGGCGACCCCTTTTGCCTATAAAAGGAGGCCCGATGCGACCAGGAGAGGGATTCGGCTCTTTTGGGCAAGTTACACCCCGTAGCTAGCTCAAGAACACAAGAACGCTCAATACATCCACCAAAGCAGGACTAGGGTATTATGCATCTTCGCGGCCCAAACCTGGGTAAACGATCCGTGTGCTTCCTGTCAGACCTGCTCTTCTCACAACCCCGCACCCGCCAACCGTAGAAGGGATTCAAGTGAGCCCATAGGTGTCGTTTCCCCGACACCTGGAGATTTACAAGAGGCAAAGAAATCTATGAAAGAAAAAGGTACTAAAGCTGAAGATGTTATGAATTAACCACCTATTGAAGAAATACATGGTCTTAATACCCCGACACAGGTAGTAGAGGTAAATTCTCTCTATAGTTTTGATGAAGGTGATATTCCTCATAATAAATCTGCTAGTCAATGCTTGGATGAATTTGATAACTTTGTTGTTAAACAAGAGAACTTCAAGGCATATGTTAGTAGACAATTGAAACATAATGCTTATATGCTTTGAAGCTTGGGTCATTGTCAGTGCAACAAACCTTGGCGTAAGTTGCCCAGACTATACACATACGCAAGGGGCAAGGCCGCCGCAACAAGACAAGACCAAGCTGAAGAAATAGCTCTTTGAGGAATCAAAGGGCAGATCAAGAAGACCAAGACAAGACAAAAGAGCAAGATATCACAAAGGAAAAACTTCCCTTGCCGGGTAGGCGTGCTTGGTCAGGTCGAGGCTACACCGAGGACAGGTCCCAAGATTTCCCCGGCAAGCTTGCCTTGGACACCAAGGGCGGATCGCCCCACCAAGGCACCACCGCTCCACCGCACAGCGACTCAAGTCACTTATTAGTGCGGTGTCGAGCCCCCAACTGATTAAGTTGCTATCATTTGGCATGGGGCAGCCATTTGCGAAGAAGATTCACGCATGACACCCGTCCAGAGGTGTGTCATGCAGACAGACAAGACGGTGGTTGAGCGGCGCAGCAGGTTTGCCGAGTTTCATCTTTAGTGTGACACCTAGGAGTGCATTTAATGCACTTTGTCCTAACTGCCAGAGCTAGGTATGATAGCAGTGTTGGCTATCTAATTAGTGTATAATGACTGATTTGCCACTCCGGTAACCCCTTAGCCTATACTAAAAGAACGCCCGTGCGTTGCAACGGGGCCACATTAACTTTAAGAGCTCAATATTAATATTCTCATACATATCAATCCTTCCCCTCCTTCCGTCTGCCACCGAGACAGGGACCTAGACTTTGTGCTGCTCTTATTGATTTAATAAAAAAAGTTATTTATCTCTGTTAGAACACAAATGCTTAGATAGCATATGCATGTTAGGGAAGGATAATGTGGCTTAGACAGCATCTGCAAGTTAGGGAAAAATTATGCGACCATGTAATATTTGGACAGGAACAAAAGTCATGAAAACATAAAAGTAAAGTTCATGAAGACACAAATGATACAGTCTTATCACTTCTCAGGTTTTAACTTTCTTATTAGTGTACCAAATTGGTTCAAATATCTACCTATAGTCTGAAAAATAAGAATGGACGAGGTCACGCAATCAAGATGGAGGTTGTCATGCATTTTTCTCTGTGCAGATCATCAACATGAATAAACAGGTACATAAACAGAAAAATGATGAAATGGAACTTATTCAGCCGATTGGTCTTAGAGCATTGTATAAAATTGATACTCCCTCCGATCCATACTACTTGTCTCAAACAGATGTATCTAGCATTGATATACGCCTAGATACATCCGTTTCAGCGACAACTAATATGGATTAGTGGGAGTAATAGATCATGCAGTCAAGTGAACAATGGACAAAGCACTAAACATTCCTTGGGTGCTCACACACTCGACAAGTGGACGGTACTCTTAAATAACTATGATAAAGGGATTTCATCCAAAAATACTATGTTGCAGAAGATGTTCTGGAATATCAATCTAAAGGAGCTAAATTATCAAAGCTATAGAATGATTGGCTCGGTATCTTGTCTACAATTTAGGATTAACAATTATTTGACAGTTTCTCATCAAGCGGGGCTTTAAATACTGATCGTTTCATTCTTGACGTGGAGTTCAAATGGCGCAGTGAGAATTTCTACTCAAAAATTAAGATGACGTATTGACATGCAAGTTCAATTTAAAGTTAACTTTAATGCCAACCATAAATCGACTGGAAGTGCATCTACGCATGGATGTTATGGAGCTGTCAAGTAGTAACAATAGAGTGCAGAGATAATAGTGTACCTCTAAATGTAAGACCATCCAAGTAACAATATTTTTGTTGTCAGTACAAATGCAGTTGATGTTGCCAAAATAATTCATCTTCTTGGTCCATAAAAGAGGAGAAACTTAACACCAAAACATCTTATCATAAGTGATCCAAGTTGTTTTCTTGCGAGAGTGGGAATTCTTGGAATATCCTTTAACCAAATAGCTCGAAATGGACATCACTTTATTCAGGGGGTTCGTTCGATGGAATTTACCTTTTCACATAGCAGGAAATCTGTGAGGATGAATGTCTCCATGATTTGTGACAGGAGAACTATATCCCGCCAGCACGAAGCCAACATATAGCCACGAGTAAGCAAAACCTACATAAGACATTTTAGTAGTTTAACGATCAACGCTTCCACAAAAAAGTCTATGACAGCCCAGCTTTTTTATTCTTATAAAAGAAAAGTACCAAGAACACCTGCGTTTTACAGGGCAAACTAATGGCAGAGGTGAAAACAAATCCCCACGGATCAACACAACAACCTACTGGGAACAAAAGAGCATGGAGCAGGCGCACACATAAAAAAATAGGAGTGTAGTCCATCATATATAGACTTGGTTTTTGTCTTGAACAACTCAAGCAGCTTCCAAGTGGACACATGTACACCTGTATTTGGAATTTAGAATTCCTTGAGATGCCATCATGAGCAAGTATCAGTTTTGATCCATAAAACACGTGGTCTCTCTTTTCTAATCATTATACATCCTATAACATCATTAAATGTTATCAATCTATATCTATAAAAGATGCAAAATATCAATCAAATTATGATCTCAACTTTGGAATGAAAGTGAAATCGAGTCATGATATCTCGCTGAATTCGACATTGCATATGTTGTCCAACTTGAGTTCAAGTAGTCACCAGCAAGACCCTGCTAACTAACCTCGTACAGAACCTTTACCTCTAGATCAAAATTGGCGAACTTGCACAGAAATTGGAACTAATTTTTAGCATAGAGGGAAAGGGGAGTGGAGCACTCACCTGCCACGTCGCATGACCTTCATCGACCCAGCAGCATTCCAAGCCAAGATATGCCCTCAGTGTTCTAGAAATCTGTAGAACATCCTGTAAAACATTAAGTGTATCCTACATATAGAACAGGAGCAAGATCGATGCATGCCTGTAAAATCAAGAACCACTAAATCTGATTCATACACAAAAGATCATGGGAGAGCTTATGATATCCTGCTAGGCTACAGCCAGCACCACCCGTCCACCACGACCTCCTCGTCAGTCCCGTGTCCAGTAGCCAAATTAACGTGAGGAGACGTGGGGGTGCAGACCGGCGAATATAAACGATGCATGTAACAGTTGAGATATAGATAAATAAAGAGAATCACTCAAACTAGGAGGGCCAGGACATTGTTCTGTAGGCGATAATGGATTCGTGAAATAAAGCGCGGGGGGGGGGCTATTTCATCATAATGGATCCATGAAATTTGTGGACAAGAAAAGAGATTCACCACGGGTGACTTTCATGTTAACTGAAACTACAAAGTAACTGGCAAGCTTTATAAAAGATGCAAGCCTTAGTATTCGTTCAAGATCATAATAAGAAATTGTAATTTAAGGTAAAGACGTCTCAGCAAGTTCATGAGTTGGCCTCACCTCGGAGCATCCCAACAGACGCCAACCCACAGCCAGGCGCATCAGCATGATCAAATGCGTGTACGACGGTGGATGCCTCATACACGGTTGTCTGATAACCGATGGACACAGGAGAAGGAGAGCCTCATCAGTAGCATCATGGTGGATTTCAAACCCAGTATTGTGCTCCGCCCAACGAACATGGACGCCTCGGAGCATCCCAACAGAAGCCAACCCACAGCCAGGCGCATCAGCATGATCAAATGCGTGTACGATGGTGGACGCCTCATACACGGTTGTCTGATAACCAATGGACAAATGAGAAGGAGAGCCTCATCAGTAGCATCATGGTGGATTTCAAACCCAGTGTTGTGCTCCGCCCAACGAACATGGACGCCGCCGGCGGTGGCCCGGTGGAGCTCGAACCCGAGAGACTCTGCTGCTTGCTGGGAGGGTCAGGGAGGGTCGGAGCACAGGAGCATTGACGTGAAGAGAGCGTAGGCCAGGGAGATTACTGATGGACATAATATACTGCAAGTGTGCAACCAAGCAGTATTCAACTCAAAGTCATTAGCCAACAAATTCCTTGTACCAAGCAATACAGTTTATCAGGCTCAGACTGGCTTTCCCCAGCGTGTGTGGTGGTTGAGACATCAAACTTTTTAGAGGAAGGCCATCGTCACTGCGAGAAGACGGAGCTATTCGTGCCTCCTTTTGGCTTCTCTGGCCAGCGGCGCCAGAATACGACCAAGAGTGTTATACCCAGCAGGAGCAGTCATCTCGTCCTCCAAAAGCAAAGCCAATATTTACATACAGATTACAGAGATACAAAACCAAGCTTGGAGTAACTTTTAGAACACATGCACGAACGATGAACAAAAAATAAAATAACCTGCTGCAGTAGAAGTAGAACGTTCTTGTCAGCTTGAAATGTAGACTGGACATCAGATTCAGCTTTGAAAACTCACTCTTCAAACCTTGGCCACCACAGGCCTCACGAAACTACTGATAAAAGTGAATGAAAATCCAGTGAGAACAACCGATCCGTGTAGAAAAAGATATACTCAATTATTTTAACATTTTCACAATACCTGAATTGTGGTCATATTCTGCCAGGTTAGTGTAGCTTTCAGAGCACTCGAGTAAACGTGTATAGCCTAACTAATTTAAGGTGTTCTCTTCACGTCCATATGTTCCTGAATGCATAAAGGTTATATGATTAATGTTCTGGCTGAAATTGAACTTCTCCTATTGGGTTCACCTACATATTTTTTTTGAGAAAGTTCTTTCCATTTTTCTCTCCTCTCTAATTTTTTTATATATTATGCTGCAAATTTCTTGATTATTCTTTGCTGCAAAATGTCAGGCTCACTTAGTTGTAATAGGATTTGGGAAAAACTGCTTATAGTGGTATTTAATCAATCTGCTTTGTTTCTTCTATGGATTTATAGCATGAAGAATCAATATGAGAAAATAGATATAACTAAATCCCATGATTTTTTCGGCAAATGAATGTTTACAAACTGCAATTCACATGTTTAGGACATCATCAGACAATGTTATACTTACAGTTCTAATACCTAGTACATAGATCACGCCAAGGATCTGACAAATATTACTGGAGAAGGGCAGAAGGTGGTCATGAAAATCCAGCGTGATTGCTCAAGCAGTTCGTATCTATACACAACTTAATTTATATATGTGCTAGCAGGATCGATGCACCAGCGTGATTGCTGAAGCAACAACAATGTAGTAAGCTAGGTTGACTGTGGAGAAATGCCATCACAAATCTAGTATTATCCGATGGCCGCTTGATTGAAAATCATGATGAAAAGGCAGCAGTGGTTTATGATTGCTTTAAGAAGAGAATGGGGGTCTCATCTCAGCCTGTCTATGATTTTGAGCTTGCCAACTTAATCCAAAAATGTCAGGGTCTGGAAGAACTTTCAGTGCCATTTACGAAAGAAGAAATTGACAATGTGATCAAAATTATTCCGACTGATCGTGCACCAGGGCCTGACGGTTTCAATGGGATCTTTCTTAAAGTATGTTGGGATATAATAAAAGAAGACTTTTACATTCTATGTGAGGACTTCTGGAAGGGGACAATCAATTTGCAATGTTTGAACACGTCTTTAATCACATTAATACCGAAGAAGCTGACACCTGAGTCGGTCAATGATTATAGACCAATCTCCTTGCTAAACTGTGTGCTCAAAGTTATAACTAAGATTCTCTCTGAAAGGCTTTAGCACTGGATTCTAAAGGTAGTACATCGAAACCAGTATGGATTCATTAAAACTAGGACAATTCAAGATTGTCTCGGTTGGGCCTTCGAGTATTTACATCAATGTAAACAATCAGGCAAGGTAATTGTAATTCTAAAACTAGATTTCGAGAAGGCCTTCGACACGATGGAACATTCTTTCATTTTGAAAATGCTTGAGTGCAAAGGTTTTGATGACAGGTGGTGTATGTGGATTAAGATGTTGCTGCAGTCAGGATCTTCGTCAATTCTTCTAAACGGTATACCTGGCACAGAATTCCAGTGTAAGCGAGGTGTGAGACAGGGTGACCCAATTTCCCCCTTGCTATTTGTGCTCGCGACAGATTTACTGCAATCTTTAATTAATAAAGCCTGGCTGGATGGTTTGATCTCACTTCCAATTAATCAACCTGCTTTTGAAGACTACCCAGTCATACAATATGCCGACGATACATTAATCATACTCCCAGCAAATCAACATGAGCTGCAGACAATTAAGGAGATTCTTGATTCTTATGCCCGGGCAACAGGTTTGAAAATTAATTACGCTAAGTCTCAATTAATGCTAATCAATGTAAATGCTCAAAAAACTCTGGATCTGGCCAATGCTCTTGGGTGTCAAGTTGGGGAGATGCCGTTTACCTATCTAGGTTTGCCTCTTGGTACAACAAGACCCACTGTTAGAGAGTTAATGCCTTTGGTCGACAGAATTGAGAGAAGGTTGACAGGAACAATTATCTAGTTATCCTACGGAGAACGAGTTCAGCTGATTAACTCTGCGCTATCATCACTGCTATCTTTTGCTATGTGTGTCCTAAAACTTCCTCTCAAGTTGATTGATATCTTTGATAGAGCAAGAAGACACTGTTTATGGAGGAAAGAAGTGGACAGAGATGCTAAAACCCACTCCTTGGCTGCTTGGGAGATGGTTTGTCGCCCAAAGAAAAAAGGGGGTCTTGGAATTTTAAACCTACAAATCCAAAACAATGCTCTACTGCTCAAGTTCCTGCATAAATTCATACACAAACAGGATGTCCCCTGGGTAATGCTAGTTTGGAATGCCCATTATGACGATACACCTCCCCATGCAAAACCACCTTGTGGTTCTTTTTGGTGGCGTGATGTTTTCTCTCTGATGGATATTTACCGTGGGATCACCTCCTGTATACCTGCCGCGGGGGACACTGTTCTGCTCTGGAAAGATGGTTGGATCAACGAAAGACCACTGATGGACTCCCATGAGCATCTTTTTTCGTTTGCTAACAACAAGGACATCTCATTGGCGCAGTACTACAACAACAATGATCACGCGGGCAACTTCATGCTTCCTCTGTCAATGGAAGCCAGAACAGAACTGGATAATTTACAAGAGATCATGGAAGGAATCAACGTGGAAGCTATGGGGACTTATGAATGGATCCTTTGCTGGGGTGATGCTGATTTTAAACCAAAGAAGTTCTACAATTTCATGTTCAGAAATGTATTGGCCCCCCAATGCATCACCTCAGTTTGGAAAACAAAATGTATCATGAGACATAAAGTGTTTGCATGGTTGATGTTGAATGACATGGTCAACACAAGAGATTTGCTGCTGAGAAGGCACTTTAATATTGGAGAAAATCACAATTGCCCAATGTGCAATATGGAGGCTCTAGAAACAAATGCCCATCTATTTTATGAGTGTCCTTTTGCTGCAAAGTGTTGGGAGGTTGTGGGCATAGAGTGGGATAATCATCCAGACTTACAACACAAGTATGAGAGAGCTAGGGCAAGGTGGCAGGGACCTTTGTTCAAAGAGATAACCATATTGACCTCCTGGAATATTTGGAAGCAACGCAAGAGAGAGATTTTTGATGGAGAGGCAGCCACGCATGCTGAGTGGCTGAGGAAACTTAAGGAAGATTTTGTGATCTTGGGTTACACGATCAACCCTCAAAATTTAACCTTTTTAGAAGGCTTTAGCAACTCTTTATCTTTGTAATATCTTGTTCTACATAGGCTAGTCTAGCACCTTCTGAATTCTTTTTAAAGCCATGTAAAATAGCCCTTATCTGTAATGTTAACCAATGGTTAACATTTTAAAGAAATAAAGAAAAAAGCAACAGTAGGAGGCTCTCCTGCTGTTTTCACTGGTCAAAAAAATGCAGTAGGCTAGGTAAGAAATGGTGTGATGTGCTTCCTGAATTTTCCTTACCGATCGAAGAGGCTCTGCTCTGTGCTGCTACAACTATGATTACACAATACTGTAATCTGAATTCCCCCAAAATAATATGACCAAAACCAAATATTATACAATAGCCAACTAAATACAGTTGTTTTCATTCAAATGCAGGTCAATTGATTGACGACAGGGAAGTTGTGCGAACCTGAAGAAAATGTGTTTGCCCATGGTTGGATTGCCGGGAAGTTGTGGAGTTTGGTGCGTCCGTCCGGAGCAGGGGACATGGAGGACGGGGCATGGAGCAAGGGACGGGCAGGCCAGCATGTCAGCGTCCCGGCGTGGAGGGCTGTCTCGTTTGGCCGGCATGGAACATGCATGGAGTTCGACCCAGCTAGCCGCCCGCAGCTGGCAGTGGGCTAGGCAGACCGGTGGCGCGCGATGGTTGGTGACGTCGGCAGCCTACGAGACTCACCAACTGTGTGAGTGGCCATGGCGAGGACCTCAATCAGTCGTCTGGCAAGCCCGTCGAGCTTGGGGATGTGGGGATCCTCCGGCCAGGGAGGGGAGAGGAGCGGCTCTAAAAATTGTATGGAAAATATACCATTAATGCTAACTTCTTAGCACAAAAGTACGTGAATAAGGTTGGCATACTACCTCAAAAGATAATCTTCCCATAGTCATTCTACCTGTTCATAAAGAAATTACTTGTGAATATAATTAGATCATCATACGTTGTATGATGCTTTAGTTCCAAAAACTCACATGAATCTACTTGATGCCTTTCTTTGAAATAAGAAGAATGTCGCTCCTTATTTTTGCCATCGATTCCTCTGTTGTTCTTGCTATTCTCATTGATGTACAACAAGAACATACATAATGCAAACCCCTTTTGCAGGGACATGAAAAGGCTGATAGTAGTTCTATAGTGGCATATATCAAATAGCTTTACTGGCAAAACCATACATGCCCTAAATACAGCAGAATTCTTTAGTCTTGAGCACATGACGAAAAAAAACTTGCGATGGGGCTCGTGCAGTTGTGGTGCACGTTGTTACCTGATGCAGTGACCACATGCGCGCTAGTTGAGGGCTCACGGTGCACGCCACACAGCGACCTGGACCTCGGAGGGCCTTGGCTTTGTCAGGAGGAGGTCCCGAGTTCCTGCCGAGGACATCCTGACGCGGGAGACGCACGGCCGCTCGCGCTGCCCGCAATGTGACCACGCCCTACCCTAGGGTTCCGCGACGGCGGTGGCGTCGTCCACAACCACACCCTCCCTGAGTCCTGCCCTGAACTGGGGTTTCGAGATGGCGGCGGTGGCGGAGGTCTCTGAGGTTGGAGAGGGGCAAGATGTAGGACGACGGAGGCTGGAGCCTGGAGCGATGGCGGCGGCGGCATCATCCCACAATCACGACCTAGGAAAAGGATTGAGGAGGGATTGGATCGAGAGAGCAGTTGGATTGGCGGCGTCGTCTTCCCTGTGAGGTCCGCGGCGGCAAGATCGCCCCTCCCCTGTCAGGTCCGTGGCGATGAGATCGCATCTTCCCTATGAGGTCGGCGGCAGTGAGATCGCCCCTCCCCCGTGAGGTCAGCGGTGGCTAGATCGCCCCTCCCCTATGAGGTCGTCGGTGGCGATCTCGTCCGCCCTGTGAGGTCGGCGGCGAAGTTCTGATGTGCCCTGCTGTAAGATCCGCGGCAGCGAGATTGCACCTCCCCTATCTCGTGCGTCTGCAGCGATCGTATGTCGAGGGGAATCGGGATCGAGAGGACCCTATGTGGTTTTTTTTAGCGCGTGGGTAGGAGAGAAGACGGAAAAAACAGCGAAATAAAACCGACAAAAATGGTGGGACGAAAATAAAACCGGAATGGAGACTACCAACTGAGACATTACGAGTAGAGAAAAGGAGGGCCATGGCGACCTAGAATTAGTGTATAATGACTGACTTATACGCGCGTAGCTACTCTCCCCGAGGTGACCTTGCCGGGCTTGAGCGCTGCGTGTTCGTCACGGTCCTCCATCCAATCCACCAAAGAAAGAGTAGGGTTTTACGCTTCGCAGTGGCCCGAACTGGGTAAAAACCACCCGCATCACCATTAACGTGCTGCCCTATGGTCTCCACTCTTTGTGCAACGTGTCCCTCCCCCTTGCCGAACCACAAGGGGCCTATGGCCCCATAGGTGACCGTGTTCTGCCACAACATCTTTGACGTGCTAGGTAGGGGGAATGCGTTTGCGCGAACCCGAGGTTGTAAGCAGTGCGTCAATCTTCATCATCATCTTGTTCATCGACGACTTCATTATCCATGGCTCCCAAGAAAAAGTTTGGCGCTATAGCTCACCCGTCCACCTCGAAGGCCCCCTCACAGGCAGAAGCAGCGCTACAAGGATTAAAAGCCTACCTTTCCTTTGTTCCCACCTTGGTAGCTCCTAAACCACAAGTCATTGCTGCTATATCTAGCAGCAACCAATCAAGTGGTTAGCGTAGCCCTGGTGGCACGACGGGAAGTGGAAAAAGGAGCAGCTACAGCTACTGTCCTCCCCGGAGAAGGAAGTGAACCAGTCGATGCAGGATTGAGTGCAGATCAAGAGAAAGAAGAGCAAGGTAGTGAAGGCAGTCCCAAGACCGCGGCAAGGAAGAAGGTAGTGTAGCGACTTGTTTACTTTGTTAGCTCCCTGTTACAAGGGGCTAGCTCAAGGTACTCTGGGGTACATAAATTAATCTTCGGCCTCGTTATGGCCTCGAGGAAGCTGCGCCACTACTTCCAAGCCCACGAGATCACAGTTGTCACCCGTTTTCCTCTGCAATGCATATTAAGGAACCCTGAAGCCACTGGCAGGATAGTTGAATGGGCACTGAAATTATCAGGCTTTGGACTGAAGTACGAAAGCACCTCAACCATTCAGAGCAGAACACTGGCAGAGTTTATTGTAGAATTGTCACACCCAATATGCGAATATATCCTAAAGGAACTCGAAGGTCCCACCAAGGATAGAACCGCATATTGAAACGCTTTTGCAAGGTGGATATCATTACATCGTATCATTACATAATAGTTGGGGATACATACAAAGGCACATAATGCCACATGAATACATCAAACTTCATACATGAGAATAACATCCGACTACGGATGAAACACAAACAGAAACTCAAACGACATCCACCCTGCTACCCCAGGCTGCCGACCAGGAACCTAGCCCAAGATCGACGAAGAGGAAGAAGAACTCCAAAACATGTAAACATCACTCTCACTTCATGATCATCGCATTACCTGTACCTGCAACTGTTGTTGTAGTAATCTGTGAGCCACGAGGACTCGGCAATCTCATTACCATGGGTATCAAGACTAGAAAAGCTTAATGGGTATGGAAAGGAGTAAGTGGTGAGGTTGCAGCAAGCGACTAAGCATTGTATGGTGGCTAACTTACGATACAAGAATAAGATGAGAAACTACGCAACGGTCGCAGACTAGTGATGATCAATAAGTGTGCCTGAACTACTTACGTTCAAACATAACTCAACCGTGTTCTCCTCTCAAACTTCCCCGAAAAGAGACAATCACAGTTACGCACGCGGTTGGTGTATTTTAATTGAGTTTACTTCAAGTCCTCTACAACCGGATATTAACAAATTCCCATCTGCCACATAACCGCGGGCACGGCTCTTGAAAGTTTAAACCCTGCAGGGGTGTCCTAACTTAGCCCATGACAAGCTCACGATCTACGGAGACAATCCTCCATCGGGGGACCCTTCGATCAGACTCGGAATCCCGGTGCACAAGACATTTCGACAATGGTAAAACTAATCCAGCAAGACCTCCCGGCGTGCCGACACCCTGATAGTAGTTGCGCGTATCTCGTCTAAGGCCACGTCCGGATGGGTCAAGCTACGAGTAAGACCAGATCCTCGGGTTTCCCCATGGTGGCCCCGCAGGTTGTCCGTTTGGGACCAACACCATCAGCGCTGGCCCCCTGCTATGTAGAAAGGATCCTCGGGTTCATGACGCCCTATGCCAATTAATTATTTAGTTCAAGTATTATTATGGCAAATGTTAAAACCAATGTTGGGCCTTGCTGGAAGAGTTTTATTCAAAGCGAACTGTCAAGAGGGGCACATAAACCCTCACCGTGTTAGGGACGCAAAATTAAGGAATGTAACACCGGTATGACGAAAACTAGGGCGGCAAGAGTGGAACAAAACACCAGGCATAAGGCCGAGCCTTCCACCCTTTACCAAGTATATATGTGCATTAATTAAATAAGATATGTTGTGATATCCCAAAATGGAACAACCTGCAACTGCACCTGCAACTAGCAACACTATAAGAGGGGCTGAGCAAAGCGGTAACATAGCCAAACAACGGTTTTCTAGGAAGGGTGAAAAGATGAGAGGCTATCATGGCAATTTGGGAGGCTTGAGAAACAAGTGGTAGGTAGCGCGACATAGCGATAGCATCAGGACAACTAGCATAGCAAAGATAGTAGTGAGATCCAAGGTGACGGTCATCTTCCCTGAAATACCGCTAGGAAGAAGAACGAGTCCATGAAGAAGAAGACGACCTCACGTCGAACGAATCCTCACAATCGCAACGAAACAGGAACTATCAAGAAGGAGCACAACCGAAAAGAAGCAAACAACATGGTGTACACATAACACATAAACATGGCATGATGCTCATCCAAGTATGATGCATGACAAGGCTACATTATGCTACTCATGGTAAGAGATGATGCATACAAGAACAACACATCAAAGCAAGTTTAAATGAGGCCGGAAACAACATGTAATAATTCCGGTAATTCCCCATATGCAAATTTCGGAATTGGTCCAGATCTGAACAAAATATTTGCTTAAAGTTGTTAAATATCAAGTTCAAGTACACCAAGATGATCTACGCGGTTTTCTAGTCAAGTTACATATAAAGTTCGTTTAATTCGGAGCTAGGGCCTAGAAGATATGAGCAAGACAAGTTAAACATGTCATTGATGCAAATGCAAGCAAAACAACATAAACACTCCAAAACATGGATGCAACAAGGCATGATGAAACTACATGCAACACTAATCAAGTTTCATATAGATCACGCTCAAAACGGAGCAACGGTTCAACACATACACTCCATACAGTTTCAAACTCAATTTGCCCAAAACAGCAACTAAGCACTTTGCAATCAAGAAAACAACATGCTACAGGAAACATATGGACACAAACTTCACATGCACTCAAATTACATATTACATGCTTCAAATGACATCAAGGTTCAAATTCATAGGCATCAAGATTAATCCAAGATGATCAATGCAAAAAAGCAACTTGATAACACAGATTATGATGGTGAAAAACAGAGCATATGCATGAGCAGAGATAACATGTTGACATGTTGGAGGCAAGAAATAATTGAGCTACATTGCAAGAACATGGAAAGACAAAGCATGGCATACTATTACATACCATGGAGCTCAAGATACACAACATGGCATAAACATTTGAGCAACAGGTTCATGGGAATCATCAAGGCAAGATGCAAAAATGATATAAGCTGATTCTCAGACTTGAGGAAATCTGGGAATGCAAAACAATAACATTATGATGCTGACTTTGGAGGCACATAACAGCAAACATAGAAACTTTAATAATCATTAAAAATACATGGGCATGTAGTAGACATGATATACTTCAACTTAGTACATGGGCACAAGTTCATATGATGCATGGAGTAATTACGATGACTCATGCAAAATGGAACATACTGTTAACAGGCTGACAGATTTGGCATGTTGGCAACTTGAGAGCAAGAAAGAGACACACTACAGCAAACTATATGACAACCAAGGGCATGGCATCAAAGTACACATAAAAATGAGCAAATAACATCGAGGCATCATAACCATATGACTAATGGAATAGTGGGAACCATCAAGACAAGTTTGAAAGGTGTAACAGTTTCAGCAAGTGTAAAACAACAACATCATCATAGCATGTTTGCAAGCTTGGAACAGAGGTCATATGACGTCCAAAACTATCAAACTTGGCATGCGATAAATTACTCATAGCATACTTCAAATCATGTAATTGGAGCATCTCCAAAAGAGAAATAGATTAATTAATAACAAGCTCACAACATGGCATCATGAAGTTAACAAAAAACTGGAACATCCTTTAGGCATGTTCATGGCAACAAAACCATATGATACATGACATATATGAGGCTTCAAATGGCATCGCATGTTAGAGAATAACATGGACATCAAAACATGTCAACTAGGCATCTCCAGATTATGCATGGAATAGATGGTAGCAGCAATCTATGTATATTTATGTGCCTCTTGACAACATAATGTAACAGTTACAGACTTTGCATGCTCGTGATAGACACCAAGAGGCACATAAATATACATGGATTGCATCATTGTAAAGATGGCATGAATATGCTCCTAAAACATGTTGACATGATGCTCAAACGATAAACTCACCAAATGCTATGAAAAAGACAAATCAGCAAGTTATGACAGTTTTCAGCAGTTTATAACATTTAGCACTTCCGCAACTATGATTAAGGCATCAAGACGAACTCAAACAAGCATGCAACGGCAACCATCATGTGGAGCATTCAGAGGCGAACAATTTGACATATCATGCACGCCAAACTGAGCAACATCCATGGAGATATGACATGATGAACATGCACACATGGAGTTGGAAATGTGGGGACTTTGTAGAAATTATACCCTCCGAAAAAGTCAACGCGGGACAAGGAGAAGCAGGACGGAGGGATCCGGGGATGGAGCCGCGTTTGGTTGGGATCCCGGTGGATCTCATCCACCCCGAGTGGATCCGGTCGGCGAGGGTTTCGACTGTTGGGGAACGTAGTAATTTCAAAAAAATTCCTACGCACACGCAAGATCATGGTGATGCATAGCAACGAGAGGGGAGAGTGTTGTCCACGTACCCTCGTAGACATACAGCAGAAGCGTTATCACAACACGGTTGATGTAGTCGTACGTCTTCACGATCCGACCGATCAAGTACCGAACGTACGGCACCTCCGAGTTCTACACACGTTCAGCTCGATGACGTCCCTCGAACTCCGATCCAGCCGAGTGTTGAGGGAGAGTTTCGTCAGCACGATGGCGTGGTGACGATGATGATGTTCCACCGACGCAGGGCTTCGCCTAAGCTCCGCAACGGTATTATCGAGGTGTAATATGGTGGAGGGGGGCACCGCACACGGCTAAGAGATCTCAAGGATCAATTGTTGTGTCTCTGGGGTGCCCCCTGCCCCCGTATATAAAGGAGCAAGGGGGAGGCAGCCGGCCAAGGGAGAGGCGCGCCATAGGGGGGAGTCCTACTCCCACCGGGAGTAGGACTCCTCCTTTCCTTGTGGGAGTGGGAGAAGGGAAGGGGGAAGGAGAAAGAAGGAAGGGTGCGCCCCCCTTCCCTAGTCCAATTCGGACCAGACCATGGGGAGGGGTGCGGCCACCTTTTGAGGCCTTTCTCTCCTTTCCCGTATGGCCCATTAAGGCCCAATACGAATTCCCGTAACTCTCCGGTACTCCGAAAAATACCCGAATCACTCGGAACCTTTCCGAAATCCGAATATAGTCGTCCAATATATCGATTTTTATGTCTCGACCATTTCGAGACTCCTCGTCATATCCCCGATCTCATCCGGGACTCCGAACTCCTTCGATACATCAAAACTCAATAAAACTATCATCGTAACGTTAAGCGTGCGGACCCTACGGGTTCGAGAACTATGTAGACATGACCGAGACACGTCTCCGGTCAATAACCAATAGCGGGACCTGGATGCCCATATTGGCTCCCACATATTCAACGAAGATCTTTATCGGTCAGACCGCATAACAACATACGTTGTTCCCTTTGTCACCGGTATGTTACTTGCCCGAGATTTGATCGTCGGTATCTCGATACCTAGTTCAATCTCGTTACCGGCAAGTCTCTTTACTCGTTCCGTAACACATCATCCCGCAACTAACTCATTAGTCACAATGCTTGCAAGGCTTATAGTGATGTGCATTACCGAGTGGGCCCAGAGATACCTCTCCGACAATTGGAGTGACAAATCCTAATCTCGAAATACGCCAACCCAACAAGTACCTTTGGAGACACCTGTAGAGCACCTTTATAATCACCCATTTACGTTGTGACGTTTGGTAGCACACAAAGTGTTCCTCCGGTAAACGGGAGTTGCATAATCTCATAGTCATAGGAACATGTATAAGTCATGAAGAAAGCAATAGCAACATACTAAACGATCGGGTGCTAAGCTAACGGAATGGGTCATGTCAATCACGTCATTCTCCTAATGAGGTGATCCCGTTAATCAAATGACAACTTATGTCTATGGCTAGGAAACATAACCATCTTTGATTAACGAGCTAGTCAAGTAGAGGCATACTAGTGACACTCTGTTTGTCTATGTATTCACACATGTATTATGTTTCCGGTTAATACAATTCTAGCATGAATAATAAACATTTATCATGATATAAGGAAATATATAATACTTTATTATTGCCTCTAGGGCATATTTCCTTCAGTCTCCCACTTGCACTAGAGTCAATAATCTAGTTCACATCGCCATGTGATTTAACATCAATAATTCACATCACCGTGTGATTAACACCCATAGTTCACATCTCTATGTGACCAACACTCAAAGGGTTTACTAGAGTCAATAATCTAGTTCACATCGCTATGTGACTAACACCCAAAGAGTACTAAGGTGTGATCATGTTTTGCTTGTGAGATAATTTTAGTCAACGGGTCTGTCACATTCAGATCCGTAAGTATTTTGCAAATTTCTATGTCTACAATGCTCCGCATGGAGCTACTCTAGCTAATTGCTCCCACTTTCAATATGTATCTAGACCGAGACTTAGAGTCATCTAGATTAGTGTCAAAACTTGCATCGACGTAACCTTTTACGACGAGCTTTTTGTCACTTCCATAATCGAGAAACATATCCTTATTCCAGTAAGGATAATTTTGACCGCTGTCCAGTGATCTACTCCTAGATCACTATTGTACTCCCTTGCCAAAATCAGTGTAGGGTATACAATAGATCTGGTACACAGCATGGCATACTTTATAGAACCTATGGCCGAGGCATAGGGAATGACTTTCATTCTTTTTCTATCTTCTGCCGTGGTCGGGCTTTGAGTCTTACTCAATTTCACACCTTGTAACACAGGCAAGAAACTCTTTCTTTGACTGTTCCATTTTGAACCACTTCAAAATCTTGTGAATGTATGTACTCATTGAAAAAACTTATCAAGCGTCTTGATCTATCTCTATAGATCTTGATGCTCAATATGTAAGCAGCTTCACCGAGGTCTTTCTTTGAAAACTCCTTTCAAACACTCCTTTATGCTTTGCAGAATAATTCTACATTATTTCCGATCAACAATATGTCATTCACATATACTTATCAGAAATGTTGTAGTGCTCCCACTCACTTTCTTGTAAATACAGGCTTCACCGCAAGTCTGTATAAAACTATATCCTTTGATCAACTTATCAAAGCGTATATTCCTACTCCGAGATGCTTGCACCAGTCCATAGATGGATCGCTGGAGCTTGCATATTTTGTTAGCACCTTTAGGATTGACAAAACCTTCTGGTTGCATCATATACAACTCTTCTTTAATAAATCCATTAAGGAATGCAGTTTTGTTTATCCATTTGCCAGATTTCATAAAATGCGACAATTGCTAACATGGATTCGGACAGACTTAAGCATCGCTGCGAGTGAGAAAATCTCATCGTAGTCAACACCTTGAACTTTGTCAAAAACCTTTTTCTGACAAGTCTAGCTTTGTAGATAGTAACACTACTATCAGCGTCCGTCTTCCTCTTGAAGATCCATTTATTCTCAATTTCTTGCCGATCATCGGGCAAGTCAACCAAAGTCCATACTTTGTTCTTCATACATGGATCTCATCTCAGATTTCATGGCCTCAAGCCATTTTGCGGAATCTGGGCTCACCATCGCTTCTTCATAGTTCGTAGGTTCGTTATGGTCTAGTAACATAACCTCCAGAACAGGATTACCGTACCACTCTGGTGCGGATCTTACTCTGGTTTACCTACGAGGTTTGGTAGTAACTTGAACTGAAGTTACATGATCATCATCATTAGCTTCCTCACTAATTGGTGTAGGAGTCACAGGAACAGATTTCTGTGATGAACTACTTTCCAATAAGGGAGCAGGTACAGTTACCTCATCAAGTTCTACTTTCCTCCCACTCACTTCTTTTGAGAGAAACTCCTTCTCTAGAAAGGATCCATACTAAGCAACAAATGTCTTGCCTTCGGATCTGTGATAGAAGGTGTACCCAACCGTCTCCTTTGGGTATCCTATGAAGACACATTTCTCCGATTTGGGTTTGAGCTTATCAGGATGAAACTTTTTCACATAAGCATCGCAACCCCAAACTTTAAGAAATGACAACTTTGGTTTCTTGCCAAACCACAGTTCATAAGGCGTCGTCTCAACGGATTTTGATGGTGCCCTATTTAACGAGAATGTAGCTGTCTCTAATGCATAACCCCAAAACGATAGTGGTAAATTGGTAAGAGACATCATAGATTGCACTATATCCAATAAAGTACGGTTATGACGTTCGGACACACCATTACACTGTGGTGTTCCAGGTGGCGTGAGTAGTGAAACTATTTCACATTGTTTTAACTGAAGGCCAAACTCGTAACTAAAATATTTTACCTCTGCGATCATATCGTAGAAACTTTTATTTTCTTGTTCCGATGATTCTCCACTTCACTCTGAAATTCTTTGAACTTTTCAAATGTTTCAGACTTATGTTTTATTAAGTAGATATACCCATATCTGCTTAAATCATCTGTGAAGGTGAGAAAATAACGATATCTGCCACGAGCCTCAACATTCATCGGACCACATACATCTGTATGTATGATTTCCAACAAATCTGTTGCTCTCTCCATAGTTCCGGAGAATGGCGTTTTAGTCATCTTGCCCATGAGGCACGGTTCGCAAGTATCAAGTGATTCATAATCAAGTGATTCCAAAATCCCATCAGTATGGAGTTCCTTCATGCGCTTTACACCAATATGACCTAAACGGCAGTGCCACAAATAAGTTGCACTATCATTATTAACTTCGCATCTTTTGGCTTCAATATTATGATTATGTGTATCACTACGATCGAGATCCAACAAACCATTTTCGTTGGTGTGTATGACCATAGAAGGTTTTTATTCATGTAAACAGAACAACAATTGTTCTCTAACTTAAATGAATAACCGTATTGCAAAAAACATGATCAAATCATATTCATGCTCAACGCAAACACCAAATAACACTTATTTAGTTTCAACACTAATCCCGAAAGTACAGGGAGTGTGCGATGATGATCATATCAATCTTGGAACTACTTCCAACACACATTGTCACCTCGCCTTTTACTAGTCTCTGTTTATTCTGCAACTCCCGTTTCGAGTTACTACTCTTAGCAACTGAACCAGTATCAAATACCGAGGGGTTGCTATAAACACTAGTAAAGTACACATCAATAACATGTATATCCAATATACCTTTGTTCACTTTGCCATCCTTCTTATCCACCAAATAGTTGGGGTAGTTCCGCTTCCAGTGGCCAGTCCCTTTGCAGTAGAAGCACTTAGTCTCAAGCTTAGGACCAGACTTAGGCTTCTTCACTTGAGCAGCAACTTGCTTGCCATTCTTCTTGAAGTTCCCCTTCTATCCCTTTGCCCTTTTCTTGAAACTAGTGGTCTTGTTAACCATCAACACTTGATGCTCTTTCTTGATTTCTACCTTCATCGATTTCAGCATCGCGAAGAGCTCGGGAATTACTTTCGTCATCCCTTACATACTATAGTTCATCACGAAGTTCTACTAACTTGGTGATGGTGACTAGAGAATTCTGTCAATCACTATTTTATCTGGAAGATTAACTCCCACTTGATTCAAGCGATTGTAGTACCCAGACAATCTGAGCACATGCTCACTAGTTGAGCGATTCTCCTCCATCTTTTAGCTATAGAACTTGTTGGAGACTTCATATCTCTCAACTCGGGTATTTGCTTGAAATATTAACTTCAACTCCTGGAACATCTCATATGGTCCATGACGTTCAAAACGTCTTTGAAGTCCCGATTCTAAGCCGTTAAGCATGGTGCACTAAACTATCAAGTAGTCATCATATTGAGCTAGCCAAACGTTCATAACGTCTGCATCTGCTCCTGCAATAGGTCTGTCACCTAGCGGTGCATCAAGGACATAATTTTTCTGTGCAGCAATGAGGATAATCCTCAGATCACGGATCCAATCCGCATCTTTGCTACTAACATCTTTCAACATAATTTTTTCTCTAGGAACATATCAAAAATAAACACAGGGAAGCAACAACGCGAGCTATTGATCTATAACATAATTTGCAAAATACTATCAGGACTAAGTTCATGATAAATTTAAGTTCAATTAATCATATTACTTAAGAACTCCCACTTAGATAGACATCCCTCTAATTCTCTAAGTGATCACGTGATCCATATCAACTAAACCATGTCCGATCATCACGTGAGATGGAGTAGTTTCAATGGTGAACATCACTATGTTGATCATATCTACTATATGATTCACGCTCGACCTTTCGGTCTCCGTGTTCCGAGGCCATATCTGTTATATGCTAGGCTCGTCAAGTTTAACCTGAGTATTCCGCGTGTGCAACTGTTTTGCACCCGTTGTATTTGAACGTAGAGCCTATCACACCCGATCATCACGTGGTGTCTCAGCATGAAGAACTTTCGCAACGGTGCGTACTCAGGGAGAACACTTATACTTTGATAATTTAGTGAAGGATCATCTTATAATGCTACCGTCAAACAAAGCAAGATAAGATGCATAAAGGATTAACATCACATGCAATCAATATAAGTGATATGATATGGCCATCATCATCTTGTGCTTGTGATCTCCATCTCCGAAGCACCGTCATGATCACCATCGTCACCGGCGCGACACCTTGATCTCCATCATAGCATCGTTGTCGTCTTGCCAACTTATTGCTTTTACGACTATCGCTACCGCTTAGTGATAAAGTAAAACAATTACATGGCGATTGCATCTCATACAATAAAGCGACAACCATATGGCTCCTGCCAGTTGCCGATAACTCGGTTACAAAACATGATCATCTCATACAACACATTATATCACATCATGTCTTGACCATATCACATCACAACATGCCCTGCAAAAACAAGTTAGACGTCCTCTACTTTGTTGTTGCATGTTTTACGTGGCTGCTACGGGCTTAGCAAGAACCGTTCTTACCTACGCATCAAAACCACAACGATAGTTTGTCAAGTTGGTGCTGTTTTAACCTTCGCAAGGACCGGGCATAGCCACACTCGGTTCAACTAAAGTGAGAGAGACAGACACCCGCCAGTCACCTTTAAGCAACGAGTGCTCCGAACGGTGAAACCAGTCTCGCGTAAGCGTACGCGTAATGTCGGTCCGGGCCGCTTCATCTCACAATACCGCTGAACCAAAGTATGACATGCTGGTAAGCAGTATGACTTATATCGCCCACAACTCACTTGTGTTCTACTCGTGCATAGCATCAACGCATAAAACCAGGCTCGGATGCCACTGTTGGGGAACGTAGTAATTTCAAAAAATTTCCTACGCACACGCAAGATCATGGTGATGCATAGCAACGAGAGGGGAGAGTGTTGTCCATGTACCCTCGTAGACCGACAGCGGAAGCGTTATCACAACGCGGTTGATGTAGTCGTACGTCTTCACGATCCGACCGATCAAGTACCGAACGTACGGCACCTCCGAGTTCTACACACGTTCAGCTCGATGACGTCCCTCGAACTCCGATCCAGCCGAGTGTTGAGGGAGAGTTTCGTCAGCACGACGGCGTGGTGACGATGATGATGTTCCACCGACGCAGGGCTTCGCCTAAGCTCCGCAACGGTATTATCGAGGTGTAATATGGTGGAGGGGGGCACCGCACACGGCTAAGAGATCTCAAGGATCAATTGTTGTGTCTCTGGGGTGCCCCCCTGCCCCCGTATATAAAGGAGAAGGGGGAGGCAGCCGTCCAAGGGAGAGGCGCGCCATAGGGGGGAGTCCTACTCCCACCGGGAGTAGGACTCCTCCTTTCCTTGTGGGAGTGGGAGAAGGGAAGGGGGAAGGAGAAAGAGAAGGAAGGAAGGGTGCGCCCCCCTTCCCTAGTCCAATTCGGACCAGACCATAGGGAGGGGTGCGGCCACCTTTTGAGGCCTTTCTCTCCTTTCCCGTATGGCCCATTAAGGCCCAATACGAATTCTCGTAACTCTCTGGTACTCCGAAAAATACCCGAATCACTCGGAACCTTTCCGAAGTCCGAATATAGTCGTCCAATATATCGATTTTTATGTCTCGACCATTTCGAGACTCCTCGTCATATCCCCGATATCATCCGGGACTCCGAACTCCTTCGGTACATCAAAACTCAATAAAACTGTCATCGTAACGTTAAGCGTGCGGACCCTACGGGTTCGAGAACTATGTAGACATGACCGAGACACATCTTCGGTCAATAACCAATAGCGGGACCTGGATGCCCATATTGGCTCCCACATATTCTACGAAGATCTTTATCGGTCAGACCGCATAACAACATACGTTGTTCCCTTTGTCACCGGTATGTTACTTGCCCGAGATTTGATTGTCGGTATCTCGATACCTAGTTCAATCTCGTTACCGGCAAGTCTCTTTACTCGTTCCGTAACACATCATCCCACAACTAACTCATTAGTCACAATGCTTGCAAGCCTTATAGTGATGTGCATTACCGAGTGGGCCCAGAGATACCTCTCCGACAATTGGAGTGACAAATCCTAATCTCGAAATACGCCAACCCAACAAGTACCTTTGGAGACACCTGTAGAGCACCTTTATAATCACCCATTTACGTTGTGACGTTTGGTAGCACACAAAGTGTTCCTCCGGTAAACGGGAGTTGCATAATCTCATAGTCATAGGAACATGTATAAGTCATGAAGAAAGCAATAGCAACATACTAAACGATCGGGTGCTAAGCTAACGGAATGGGTCATGTCAATCACGTCATTCTCCTAATGAGGTGATCCCGTTAATCAAATGACAACTTATGTCTATGGCTAGGAAACATAACCATCTTTGATTAACGAGCTAGTCAAGTAGAGGCATACTAGTGACACTCTGTTTGTCTATGTATTCACACATGTATTATGTTTCCGGTTAATACAATTCTAGCATGAATAATAAACATTTATCATGATATAAGGAAATATATAATACTTTATTATTGCCTCTAGGGCATATTTCCTTCACCGGTGACGCGGCGACTCCGGCGAGGGCGCAGAAACCAAGGCGGCCTCAGGGACGGGCGGATCCGGCGGCGGAGGTCGGCGGCGGCTGCTCCGGCGTGGCTGGCCGGTGCGGCGAGGCGACAGAGGCCAGCTAGGCAGCAGAGCCGGAGGCGACGTGGAGCAGTGGCGGAGCAGGGCGGAGCTCCCTGGAAGCGACGAGGTGGCGCGCGGCGGTGCTGGGCGGTGGGGCAAGGCGGTGCGCGGGTGGCGGCGATCGGCGATCGGAGGTGGTGGCGGCAGTATGCGGCACACAGAGGCGGCAGCTGCGTGGCAAGGCGCCGGCTCGGGCGCGCGGGCCGGGAGTGCCGCGCCTGGGCCCGGCGGGCCGCGGCGGCGAGGAGAGGCGCGGAGACAGGTGGCGGCCTCCGATTGGTCCGGGGCGGCGGCTGGACGTGTCCGGCGGCGCGAGGACGAGAGAGCTAGGGTTTTAACCCATGATTTGAGGAGGGGGAGGTGTTTATATAGGTAGAGGGAGTTAGGAGAGGCCAAATGAGGTGTTGTTTTCGCCCACATGATCCTGATCCAATGACGGAGAGCATGGAGGGGGTTTAGATGGCCTAGTGGGCTGTTGAGGAGGGGTGCTAGGCTGCGAAGAGAAAGGGGTCCGACGATTAAAGCGGTTAACTGTTGGGGCATCAAACGACCTCCAAATGGAACGAAATTTGACAGGCGGCCTACCAGTGATGTACCAAGGCCACTCGACAAATCTCGGCCCATTCTGAGAACTTTTTTCTCCCGCTCACGAAACAAGGTCTGAGAGGTGCAACGGGTGCATGTGAGAGAGTCGGATTCCGAAATGGACAATGGAGAAAAAGACCGGATGCAAGTTTTTAAAACATGAGGATGCAATGCACATGATGACATGGAAAAATGCAACACGCAAGCAGAATGACATGGCAATGACGGCGAATAACTGGAACACACCTGGCACATCGGACTCGGGGCTTTACAAGAATGGACACCTACTCGAGATGAAGAGACGCAGGAAACAGTCATCCCCGGCAAGGAAGCACCCCAAGAGTGGATCATGTACATTGATGGTGCTTTCTCGCTGCAGGGTGCGGGGGCTGACGTGCTCTTCATCGCACCCACCGGGGAGCACCTAAAGTACGTAGTCCAAATGCAGTTTCCCTGAGAGAGGGCTACCAACAACACTGCAGAATATGAAGGGCTCCTTGCTGGGCTCAGGATTGCGATAGAGTTGGGGATTAAGAAGCTGATCATCCATGGAGATTCACAGCTTGTGGTGAGGCAGGTCAGCAAGGATTACCAGAGCCCGTTAATGGAGGCATACGTTGAAGAAGTGAGGAAGTTGGAGGAACACTTTGACGGATTGCAAACGGAGCACATACCGCGTGCGGAAAATAGCACTACTGATTATCTGTCAAAGTGTGCTGCACAAAAGCTCCATGTGGAACCAGGAACCTTTGTCGTCCATTTGACTCAACCATCCGTATCTTATTGGAAATGGCTAGGAAGAGGGGGAAGCTGGACTCCGGCAAGCCTTCACCAGTAGTACCTTTTGTTTTTAAATTTGGATTTGTTTGGAATTTTAAAAAAAATGTCACTCCAAAAATGTCAGAAGAAAATAATGCCAAAAGTTTGAATTTAAATTTGGATTTATCTGGAATTTCAAAAAAATGTTTTTTATAAACTTTTGTTTTTGCATCTGAAAAATAGTTCAATATTTAGGATTTTTTTCTGCTGAGAATTTTGATATATATATATATATATATATGTCCTATATAAACAATATATTTTTTCTTTATTTATATTTTTCTTCTTCTCTATCTAATTCAAAAAAAAGGAGGAAAACCCCCGAGGTGGCAAGGCCGGCCGGCGCCGCCAGCAGCGCCCAGGGGCCAGCCGGCCCAGCCAGCCGAGCACACCGCGGCCTGCCCCAGCGCGCTCGTACGCCCCGAATCCCCCACCCTTCGGCCGCCCGATCGCCCCCTCTCTCCTTTCTCTCACTGACCCGCGGGGCCCGCCCTCATCTTTTTCTCCTTGCACACGCCACGCAAAACCGGAGCACGCCCAGAGCGCCGCTGCGTTCTGATCTTCCTGGGACCGTGATCCCGAGTCGCCCCCTCCTCCAAGACGTTGCCCTATATAAAGCCCTACCTCTCCTCCCTCAACCCCCTAAAACCCTACCCCAATTCCCATCGTAGCCCACGCACTCGCCGATCACATCTCGTCGCTGCCGCCGCCGTTCGTCGCCACTGCCATCAACGGTGAGCGACCTCCTTCCCTCAAGCCTTTTCAGATGATCCCCCTCAACCCTACGCAACCTTTTGACGTGGTCTTGCCCCCTATTTTGTTCCTCAGCGACGCCCCCGACACCCTGAGCTCTCGCGGGAGCACCGAGGCCGCATTGTGACGCCCTCGCTTCGCTGCATCCGCCCAATGTCTCCGCCGCCGCCCCGGACCACCGAAGACCCCGCCGCCCGCTGCCGAGCGGCCACTGTCGTCTCCATCCGTCGTTGTAAGCCCGCACCTTCCCTCCAATGTTAGATCTTTAATGTACGTTGTAGATTAGATTGTAGCGAAGGGTTAGGTTTATTTGTATTAGATCGGTTTCTGATCGGTTTAGTTTACGGCTTATTTCCGGTTTATTTGATTAGATTGAACTGGTCGGTTTAGTTGTTAGCCGCATATGTTTCTATTAAGTTGCGCTCGAGCGCTGTTTAGCTTCAGATCGCCCACAGCCTAGGCCCAGTAGCCGTCGTCTGTTTTTTTCGTACCTGTTTTTAAAACAGAAAAGGTTCAGTTTTGTAAAATTCATAACTCTTAGGTTATTTAGAGCTTTTGATTGGTTCTTTTTGCCTAGTTTGAAAATTTCCTATAGTTTCTGTATAAAATAGTTTCGGCAATGTTTTAGTTTTTAAAAATTGTTTTATATGAGTTTTAGTCGGATTAGTATTTCTGCTACAAAATGAGCTAGGATTAATTGTTTTTAGTGATTCATTATGCCACTGCTTTGTTTTGACCTTGCCTAGCAGTAGGATCAATTTGGGTATTTTTATATTTTATTAAAATTGTTTTACACGAAAACAACGCTGTTGTAGTTTCTTTTACTTTGCTGATCTTTTCTGTTGTTTTAATTACTTTAAAATTTATTTTTTCTGTTGTTTTATTTTTGGGATAATTAGATTTATGCCCCTAGTTGTGTCCCACTCGTCTGTTTTACCCCTAATTTCCAAAAGTCGCCGGTTCTGTCCAAGTCACTTTGTTCCTCTTATGCTTCTGCCCTTTGACCGTTTGACCGTCAGTTTGAAAACTTCATAACTAATTCATACTAAATCTGAAAAATGCAAATAAGATACCAAAATGTTCAGAAAAACATCACCTATATGTCTGTGTCATTTGCATTCGTGAAAAAAGTTTTGGAAAGTGCACATCCGAGTTTTAGCTCTTTTGATACCACCATGAATAGTAAAATCTAAAAAACTCAAAAAATTCAAAAAAATATGGTGCCAAAGAACGACAAATGTTCTAAGTACTTGCCAAGTTTCATCAGGGAACGACATTCATGGAAGTCATGGTAAAAAGTAATCTATTTTGGAGTGCCGATTGTTTTTTTTGCTGGGGCACCCACGAATGTCATTTCCTGTTGAAACTTGGCAAGCACTTAAAACATTTGTCATTCTTTGCAACCAATTTTTTTTATTTTTTTTTTATTTTTAGATATTAGTATTCATGGTGGTAGCATAAGAGCTAAAACCCGGATGGGCACTTTCAGACACTTTTTTCATGAATGCAAATGACACTGACATATAGGTGATGTTTTTTCAAACATTTTGGTACCTTATTTGCATTTTTTGATTTAGTATGAATTAGTTATGAAATTTTCAAACTGACGGTCAAACGGTCAAAGGGCAAAAGCATAAGAGGATCGAAGTGACTTGGACAGAAGCGGTGACTTTTGGAAATTAGGGGTAAAACAGCCGAGTGGGACACAACTAGGGGCATAAATCTAATTATCCCTTTATTTTTAGTTAGATTAGTTCCTGTAGAGTTAGAAGGTGAACTTTTATTTGCAGAAAAAGAAATTTTTTTTATTTTATTTCCTTTCTAGTTTTGTTTTAGGCATAAAAGGAGTTTTATAATAGCTTTTAATGCGTTTCTTTTTGCATTAAATTATTTGCTGTTTTTATTTTTGTCATTTAACAAAAACCTTATTTTGGCTCTGTTTAAGAAAAATTTGTAGAAGAAAATTATTTTTGAGTTTGTCTTACTTGTAGTAAAAAAAACCTTGCTTTGATTCTATCACTTCATTGGTTTTATGGTTGGATTTCTATGTGTGTATGATGGTGTGTTATTATAATTACTTGTTGTTGTAGTAGAAATTTTATGATGGTATACTTATTTTGTGTTTATTGTTTGCTTCGAATAGAATTTCCGAAGTGTGAAGCTTGCTATCACGAGTCACTAGCGTTCAAAGGCCGTCAGCCAGGCAAGTCTTGATCATGAATTTTAATTCCTATGTTCTATTGCATGAGTAGTATTTCCTCCCCACCATGCATGCAGTAGGAGAAATTGAACAAGTCCTGAGTAGTATCATGTGGTAGGTTGACCCAACATCCCTTTGTTACCATTGCCCGGGACGATGTAGTTTATTTTGCTATGCTCGTAGACACTGTTTTTAATGATTTCGGGTATGAGACACTGGTTGGCGGAACCATCTCATTAACAACCAACCATTTGTAGTAATTGCAAGCAAGTCCTTTTGTTGTAGGAAAAAAATTGGCTTTTTTGCAAAAACTTAAACTTAGAGCCCCACAGCCAAATTGCATATAGTATTAGCATTGTTATTATTGTCTTTCTCTATGACTTGCCAGCATATTCAAAATGCTGACCTACACGGCTGCAACGTCTCAGGTTGCAGAGGAGTTTTCCGACCAGGAGTGAGGCTATGATCTACGCTCGGTGATTTCCCTATTGAGTCGGATGGACTCGCTTATCGTCTACGCTTCTGCAGCATTTAGTTTTTCTCATGAGTTGGCCTTCGGCCGAATTTATTCTATTGTAATAAAGACTCTATTTGAGAATCGTGTAATAAATCAGGTGTGACAGCAATGTACTGTGTGTGCCAGCATGATCTTGGGATGGTACAGATACATAGAGACTTGGCCGATTTTGGGTCAGGCCGCTACAATGGATAGGCTACATGCACACAAGTACCCGACAAGGCTTGTCTTTTTCGTTAATATGTTGATAAGCAAGTACAAATCTTACAGAGCACAAACATGGATAAAATAGATTACATATTTAAGACTAAAGTTTGGCAAGCGCCTACATATTTTAGACTGAAAAAAGGTAAGTGCCCCATAATCCCTTTCTTGTCCCTCTCCTCCCAGGAACTACGTGGAGGTGAAGAGGACAAAAGGAGTGCCTGGGCAGAAGCAGGCTGGCCCCATCAAGACCCACAGGCAGCAGCCTGACAAGGGAGTGGCGAGGCTGCGAAGGCAGCGAATGGGCAGAACGGCTAGGCGACACCCTAGCCGCCACCTGGACCGCGGGATGCGCCCGGCAGAAGGCACCAAGAGAGCCTCCCCCGGCAACCATCTAGAAGAGGCTGGTGATGATGGTGCCGGGGCAGGCAAAGAGACGAAGAACGGAGCAGTGGGCCAATAATACGAGACAAAGGCGTCGGTGCCATCGTACTAAGACTTAACGGCCTGCCACCTGCCTTCCTCCTCTTCGCTGGTTTTCTCCTCGTCACTGTCGCTCCAGGAAGGCGCTAGGCCCTGGCCCGACACCTCCCCCGGAAAGACTGCCGATGGTAGTGGCGGGGCCCAAGGCGTGTTGAGAGCACCATTCCCCACTCCGGCGGGTAGAAGGGCGTCACCACCCTCGGCGTAGCCCCCAACCTCGCGGTAGAGAGCAGCACTGGGACCCCAAAGGTCCCGAATGCAGTACCACGAGCAGGCACCAAAAGCCCTCAGGAATTTGCCAGCAAGTCATTGGGCTCCGGAGGCTTGCTGCAGAGGCGACGCCCCAACCCCGGACGGATAACTCATATGAAGGATATGAGTGCTCCGTCGTCAAGGAAAGGCGCGGCGCCCCATGCACCGAGGTTGGTTCGACCGCCAGAAGTGTGTCGCCACCAACTACGGCGGCTCCAACAACAGCCGCCATGTCTCCTGCAGCCATGGACCAAGCTCACTCCCCGGGTCTCTACACGAACACTCAAGGTCATCGCCCCTAAACAGAAGCACGGGGTCGAGCCCCGACCTCTCTTCCTCAGCATGAAGAAGACGAACAAGAAGAAGGAGGAGAGGCGAGGATAGGTGCTTCCATTCATCCTCGCACTCCCTTTTATAGGCTAGCAGAAGCACACAGCTGGGGGCTCCTTCGAACCCGACCCGCTCGTATCACTAACAGCAGTCAGGCCCGTTCACCGCCCCCTTGCGCCAATCTGGAATGATCGAGTTTTTTCCACGATGCCCTTTCCTGCGCCATCCATCACCTACCCCGTGCAATGCATGCCGCGTACGTGGCGGAGAAATCAAGCACGGTGGGAAGAGTGAGATGGCAATTACCTCCCAATGAGTTAAAGTCATTCACGGGCCAGTACAGAGATGGCCCCACCACGTTCGGCATCTTTCACGACGCACGGAAAAATCGTAAACTGACTCAAGCACAAGTAAATGAAGAAGCAAAGAAAATATCAAAGGTTAAGCTACCACAAGCCCCCTGCCTATGTACTTGATGGGGCCTACCCCAATGATGCTCGACAGCATGTTCGGGCCAAGCCCGGGGGCTCCTGTTTGTGCAACAAACCTTGCCGTATGTTGCCCGGACTGTACACAGACGCAAGGGGCAAGCCTGCGGCAACAAGACAAGACCAAGCTGAAGAAATAACTCTTTGAGGAATCAAAGGGCACATCAAGAAGACCAAGACAGGACAAAAGAGCAAGATATCATTAAGGAAAAACCCGCCTTGCCGAGCAGGCGAGCTTGGTCAAGTCGAAGCTACACCGAGGACAAGTCTCAAGATTTCCCCAGCAAGCTTGCCGGGGACGTCTAGGGCGGATCGCCCCGCCAAGGCACCACCGCTCCACCGCACAGCGACTCAAGTCACTTATCAGTGCGTTGTCGAGCCCCCAAATGATTAAGTGGCAATCATTTGGCACATGGCAGCCATTTGGGAAGAAGATTCACCCTGCATGACATCCGTCCAGAGGTGTGTCATGCACACAGACAAATGGTGGTTGAGCGGCACGGCAGGCTTGCCGGGTTTCATCCTCAGCATGACACCTAGCAATGCATTTAATGCACTTTGTCCTAACTGCCAAAGTTAGGTATGATAGCACTGTTGGCTATCTAATCAGTGTATAATGACGGATTTGCCACTGTGGTAACCCCTTAGCCTATAAAAGGAGGGCCATGGCGACCTAGAATAGGATTCGGATCCTTGTACACTTATTCGCGCGTAGCTACTCTCCTCGAGGCGACCTTGCCGAGCTTGAGCGCTGCATGTTCGTCACGGTCCTCCATTCAATCGACCAAAGCAGGAGTATGATTTTACGCTTTGTAGGGGCCCAAACCTGGGTAAAAACCACCCACGTCACCATTTCTATGCTGCCCTACAGTCTCCGCTCTTTCTGCAACGTGCCCATCCCCCTTGCCAAACCACAAGGGGCTTATGGCCCCATAGGTGATTGTGTTCTTCCACGACGGTGATTATATGTGTAGAACTTTCAATGATCTCAAGATTGTTAGTAAACATGCTTTCATGGTAAAAACTCAAGTAGAACAAGTTCTCAAGGCACAAAATGATTTTCTCAATGAAATAAATAATAAGATGAATGATCATGTTGTTAGAGTTATGACTAGAGGTGGTAAAATGACTCAGGAACCTTTGTATCAAGAAGTTCATCCTAAGAGAAATGAGCAAGACTCTCAGAGAATTCATATTAATGCACCTAGTCCTTCTAAAAAGAAGAAGAATAACGATAGGACTTTGCATGCTTCTAATGAACCTGTTATAGATACACCTGAGAATCCAAATGATATTTCTTTTTCCGATGCTGAAACACAATCTGGTGACGAACATCAACCTAGTGAGAATGTTAATGATAATGTTCATGTTTGTGTTGATGCTCAACCTAGTAATGATAATGATGTGGAGATAGAACCTGCTGTTGATCTTGATAACCCACAACCTAAAAATAAAAGATATGATAAAAGAGACTTCATTCCTAGGAAACATGGTAAAGAAAGAGAACAATGGGTTTAGAAAACCATGTCCTTTCCTCCTAAACCATCCAAGAAAAAGGATGATGGAGAACTTGAGCGCTTTGTTGAAATGCTTAGACCTGTTTGCGTATGTGTTTGACTGATATTCTAAAAATGTCTCCTTATGCTAAGTATATGAAAGATATTGTTACAAACAAAAGAAAGATACTAGAAGTTGAAATTTCCACTATGCTTGCTAATTACACTTTTAAGGGTGGAATACCAAAGAAACTAGGAGATCCAGGAATACCAACTATACCATGCTCCATTAAGAGAAACTATGTTGAAACTGTTTTATGTGATTTGGGAGCTGGTGTTAGTGTTATGCCTTTCTCTTTGTATCGTAGACTTGATTTGAATAAGTTGACACCCACTGAAATCTCTTTGCAAATGGTCGATAAATCAACTTCTATACACATCGGCATTTGTGAAGATGTACCCGTCGTAGTTGCAAACGTTACTATCTTAATGGACTTTATTATTCTTAATATTCCCGAGGACGACAGTATGTCGATCATCCTTGGTGGACCATTTTTTAATACTGCATTGGCTGTTATTGATTGCAACAAGGGCAATGTCACTTTTCACATTAATGGTAATGAGAACATGGTACACTTTACGAAGGAACAACCTCAAGTTAATAGCATAAATTATATTGGAAAACTTTCAACTATTGCTATTGTCGGTTTTGAATTCCCTATTCCTACTATCAAAAAAATACGATATACTTATCATTGGGGACATGCATATCCCCGTTGAGGTAACCTAGTGTTATACGAAGATTCTCCGGTTTCATGTCATTCGGAAGAAGTTTGTTAATAAGACTTGATCAACCTTGTTAATGAATTCCTTTTGATGAGCATGAGATGGATGTATTTAGTAAACACAACTTTCTCTACCCACTTTTTAGTTTCTCTTATTTAGAATAAATAAAGCAAACATACTATTGCCTGTTTTCAGATTTATCCGTGCAATAAAAAAATAACCAGAAAATAAAAGTTCTCCAAATGCCCTGAAAATTTAGTATGATTTTTTCTAGAATATTTAAGAATTTTTGGCACTGAAAACACATCAGAGGGGTGCACCAGTGGGCCACAAGCCCACATGGCGTGCCCGATGATACGTCTCCAACGTATCTATAATTTATGAAGTATTCATGCCATGTTTACAACAATTTTTTATATGGTTTTGGGATGATTTCATTAGAACTAACCCAGACTGGCGTTGTTTTCAACAGAACTATCATGGTGTCATTTTTTGTGCAGAAATAAAAGTTCTCGAAATGGGCTAAAAATTTACGGTGATTTTTTATGGACCAAAAGAGAACCCCAAGGCACAAGAGTTGGACCAGAAGTGTCCCGATGCGATGACAAGGTAGGGGGCGCGCCCTACCCCCCGGGAGGGTGCTCCTACCTTGTCGATGCCTCGTGGACCCCCTTGACGTGAGACCACGCCAAAAATTCCTATAAATACCAAAACCTCTAGAAATAAACCTAGATCGGGAGTTCCCCACCGCAAGCCTCTGTAGCCACGAAAAATCAATCTAGGCCCCCTCCGGCACTCTGCCGGAGGGGGCCATCATCACCGGAGGCCATGGAGGAGGATCCCGAAGGGGGCCATCACCACCATGGAGGCCAAGGACCCGAGGGAGAACCTCTCCCCATCTAGGGGGAGGCCATGGAGTAGGAAGCACAAGGGGGAGACCCTCTCCCCCCTCTCCCGGTGGCGCCAGAGTGCCACCGGGGGAATAATCACCGCAGTGATCGTCTTCATCAACATCACCATATTCATCACCATCCTCATCTCTTTTAAGCGGTCCACTCTTCCGCACCCCGTTGTAATCCCCTACTTGAACATGGTGCTTTATGCCACATATTATGATCTAGTGATGTGTTGCCATCCTAAGATGTTTTGAGTAGATTTCCTTTGTCTTTTGGGTTGATTGATGATCTAGATTGTTTTGAGTTGCATGTTTCATTTTGCTGCTGTCCTATGGTGCCTTCCGTGCCGCGCACATGTGAGGGATTCCCGCTGTAGGGTGTTGCAATACGTTCATGATTCTCGTATAGTGGGTTGCTTGAGTGACAGAAGCATAAACCTGAGTAAGGGGGTTGTTGCGTATGGGATAAAGGGGACATGATGCTTTAATGTTATGGTTGGGTTTTACCTTAATGATCTTTAGTAGTTGAGGATGCTTGCTAGAGTTCCAATCATAAGTGCATATGATCCAAGGAGATAAAGTATGTTAGCTTATGCCTCTCCCTCATATAAAATTGCAATAACGACCATTGATCTTATTAACAATTACCTAGGATAATTCCGCATAGCTATTCATCATTATTCCACACTCGCTATTTATAATATATAGTAATATACTCTAACTTTATGTTAACAGATATCATGCAAAGTTATCATCTTCATACCCACAACGTGTTTTATTTCGCGTTTCGAGATGGAAGCAAACGTTCAGTGTACGTAGAGTTGTATCAGTGGCAGATAGGACTAGAGAGAATATTGATCTTACCTTTAGCTCCTTGTGGGTTCGACACTCCATACATATCACTTCCACCTTTGGAAATTGCTACGATGATTCCTTTCACTTGGGGATTATCAAGCTCTTTTCTGGCGCCGTTGCCGGGGAGCAACAGTGTGGGGTTGATATTCTCGTGTGTGCTTGTTTGCTTTCTTCACTAAGTAGATTTTTTTTTCCCTTTGTTTTTCTTTAGTTGTGTGTGAATAAAAAATTAAAAGAATGAATTAAAAAAAGTTACTTGCCTCTTATGCCTGAAAACTTTTTCAAAAAGAGAAGTGATTGGAAGGTTACGCACTGGAGAAGTGAGGGTCGACCTTGAACACTTGTGTTCATGCTCATGGAAACAATGTAGAATTTTTCTTGGAAGTTTCTCAAAAATAATTATCCCCTTGTATATATCCATTGTATTATAAAAATAATGTGCCAAGTTTTGGTTTTAGGATGATTAGAGTGCTTGTTTGCTATGTGCGGTGCAAAAATAGAAACTTTGGCTGTAGTGCATGAATTTTCAGTTTTTACTGGAACGTTAAAGGTTTCTGAAATTTTTACATAGTACTGCTATGCAAATTGTTTATTTTCTCCTAATTATTTAGAATTTTTGGAGTTTCATAAGTATACAAAGTTTCCAGATGGCTACAGACTGTCCTTTTTTTGACAGATTATGTTTTCTTTGTGTTATTCGCTTATTTTGATGGGCTGTATCGGGGGGGTATGAACCATGGTGAAGGTGGAATATAGTATATATAATGATAATATGAAATTTGAATTAGTTTACAACAGTACCTAAAAGTAGTGATTTGCTTTATTGTACTAAGGATCTCACAAGGTTTTTTGTTAAGTTTTGTGTGGATGAACTGTTCGAAGATCGAGGTGTTATCAATATGAGAAGAATACGGAGAGATAAGAGTTCAAGCTTGGGGATTCCCAAGGCACCCCAAGTAAATATTTCAAGGAGACTCAAGCATCTATGCTTGGGGATGCCCCGGTTGGCATCCCATCTTTCTTCTTCAAGAATTATCGGTATACCTCGGATTTTGTTTTGTTCACATGATATGCGTCTTTTGTGTTTATTTATCTTCTCTCTTACTATATGCTCCATGCTAGTATGAGATATCACTTCATTGATTTGTAGAATGCTCTTTGTGCTTCACTTAAATCTTTTGAGTATGGCTTTATAGAGTGCTCTTTGTGCTTCACTTAAATCTTTTGAGTATGGCTTTATACAATGCTTCGTGTGATTCACTTATATATTTTAGGCTTGGATATTTGTCAATCTATATTAATTGTAGAATGCTCTATGAACTTCACTTAGATCTTTTGGATTATGAATAAAATTATCATCGAAATTGGGCTTGGAAGAGTATCATTAAAATATCATGCCTAGCTAAAAAGGCACTAAAGAAAAGTGCTTGTTGGGACACAACCCAATATTTACCCTTACTATTTTTGTGAGTTCTTGTGATTATGGTACTGTAGTAATCATGTTTATATTTTTTGTTTCAATAAAGTGCCATGTAAAGCCTTTGGAATGGTCTATGGTGATAGTTGATTTGATCTTGCTGAAAGACAGAAATCTTTGCGCTCATTGCCAGAATTTTAAAAATTCACATAAGCATGCTTTTGATCTGAATTTTTTACACAAGGTTGATATACAAATTGCCTAGTTTGTCCTAATTTTTCAGAATGTTTGGAGTAGTAGAAGTATGGTTGTTGTTCAGATCATTACAGACTGTTCTGTTTCTGACAGATTATGTTTTCAATGCATAGTTTGCTTGTTTTATAGTTTCTATAGCTTATATTGCTCAATATAAATTGTAGAAATGATATGTTATAGTAGGCATTGTGTGAGAACAATTATGAATCTTATCTTGACAGTACCAAAGTAAATTATTTGCTCTTTATCATACTAACCCATCTCCCGAAGTTCCGTTAAGTTTTTTGTGATTGAAATTTTCAAGTTTTGGGTGAGAAATTGATATGAGGAGAATAAGGAGTGGAAAGACCCTAAGCTAGGGGATTCCCAAGGCACCCCAATATAATATTCAAGGAAGACTCAAGCGCCTAAGCTTGGGGATGCCCCGGAAGGCATCCCCTCTTTCGTCTTCAAAACTATCGGTATACCTTACTCGGAGCTATATTTTTATTCATCACATGATATGTGTTTTGCTTGGAGTGTATTTTCATTCTACTTGTTGTTTGAATAAAATCATTGGATCTGAAATCTTGAATGAGAGAGAGTCCTCCCATGTCTAGTTAATTATTTAACTACTCATTGATCTTCACTTATATCCTTTTGAAGTAGTTTGTCATTTACTCTCGTGCGTCACTTATATCCTATGAGTAAATGGCTGAACTAATTGAATTTCATAAATCTGAAATTATATATGATTTATATGCTTATCCCATGGGGAGTAATCACTTCACACATAAGAAGTATAGGTGGTAAAAGTTATTGAAAGTTAACAAACACAACATTGGTCACATGAACAATTCATGAAAGATATTGAAGGAAGAGATATTTCACATATAAATATACTATCTTCGACATCTTGTATGATTGTGAGCCCCACTAATTATTTTCAAATTTGAGCAAATTAGTTGAAGTTCGACAAGGAAGACAACGTAATGAGGTATGTTTGGGTATATTTGCATAGAAGTTATATTGTTATGGATCCTCTAACATGTGGTGCTTGCTTAGGATCTTTTGCTAGCCACAATTTTGTACTAAGTAGAGATACTACTTGTGCATCCAAAACCCTTAAACCCTGTTTCATGCCATGAGTGTCCACCATATCTACCTATGGATTGAATAAGATCCTTCAAGTAAGTTGTCATCGGTGCAAAAAGCAATAAAAATTGCTCCTAAATATGTATGATCTTTTATTGTAAGGGAAAATAAGCATTGTACGAACTTGTGACGGTAAAGAAATAAAAGCGACGGACGGCATAATAAAGGTTGCTATCACAAAGGGCAATCCAACGTGACATTACTTTGCATTAAGGGTTTGCACATCCAAAATTAAAAAGCGCATGACAACCTCTGCTTCTCTCTGCGAAGGGCCTATCTTTTACTTTCATGTATTTACTTTTATGCAAGAGTAAATAGTTTTCCTTCTTATTTCAACCTCAGTTATTCTTTAGTTGGAAAGCATCATGTGGTGGGGAAAGACCCAAGCATATATAGCCATTCAAATATATTTGATCATGAATTATTATTGTTGACAATTATCTATATGATAAATAAGTTGGGAGGCGAAACATTAAGCCACTATCTTTCTTTGTGTTCAACGGATGTTATTTGTTCTAAAAATATGCTTTGAGTGTTAGCAATCATGGAAGACTATATGATGGTTGAGTATGTGCGATTTGCTAAATCAAAGCTCTTACATACACCCTTCCTGTAAATAAGATGAATTACAATTGTTTGGTGACCGTGAACATGGTTTGTTAGTTTTCAAGAAAGTTTACGGTCTATACTTTAACATGTGAATAGCTTGCTACTTGATCATGAGAAGTATTTTGAGATGAGATATTGTTTATGATATGTAATGATGCTAAAAAATTGTTTGGAACTATCATTGATCAAATTTATGCACTATGCTACCATTCACACTTCATAAATTATTTCATTTATAATTTACCTACACGAGGACGAGCAGGAATTAAGCTTGGGGATGCTGATACATCTCTGACATATCTATAATTTATGATGTATTCATGCCATGTTTACAACAATTTTATATGGTTTTGGTATGATTTGATTAGAACTAACCCAGACTGACGTTGTTTTCAGCAGAACTACCGTGGTGTCGTTTTTTGTGCAGAAATAAAAGTTCTCGGAATGGGCTGAAAATTTACGCTGATTTTTTATGGTCAAAAGAGAACCCCAAAGCACAAGAGTTAGACCAGAAGAATCCCGAGGCGACGACAAGGTAGGGGGGCGGGCCCTACCCCCGGGGAGGGTGCTCCTACCTTGTTGATGCCTCGTGGACCCCCTTGACATGAGACCGACGTCCAAAATTCCTATAAATACCAAAACCCCTAGAAATAAACCTAGACCAGGAGTTCCGCCACCACAAGCCTCTGTAGCCACAAAAAATCAATCTAGGCCCTCTCCGGCACCCTGTCGGAGGGGGCCATCATCACCGGAGGCCATGGAGGAGGATCCCGGAGGGGGCCATCATCACCATGGAGGCCAAGGACCACAGGGAGAACCTCTCCCCATCTAGGTGGGAGGCCATGGAGGAGGAAGCACAATGGGGAGACCCTCTCCCCCTGTCTCTCTCGCTGTGGCACCGGAGTGCCACCCGGGGAATCATCGCCGCGGTGATCTTCTTCATGAACATCACCATCTTCATCACCATCCTCATCTCTTTTAAGCGGTCCACTCTCCCGCACCCCGTTGTAATCCCCTACTTGAAAATGGTGCTTTATGCCACATATTATGATCCAATGATGTGTCGCCATACTATGATGTTTTGAGTAGATTTCCTTTATCTTTTGGGTTGATTGATGATCTAGATTGGTTTGAGTTGTATGTTTTATTTTGGTGCTGTCCTATGGTGCCTTCCATGCCATGCACACGTGAGGGATTCCCGCTGTAGGGTGTTGCATTACGCTCATGATTAACTTATAGTGGGTTGCTTGAGTGACAGAAGCATAAACCCGAGTAAGGGGGTTGTTGTGTATGGGATAAAGGGACTTGATGCTTTAATGCTACGGTTGGGTTTTGCCTTAATGATCTTTAGTAGTTGCGGATGCTTGGTAGAGTTCCAATCATATGTGCATGTGATCCAAGGAGAGAAAGTATGTTAGCTTATGCCTCTCCCACAAATAAAGTTGCACTAACGACCATCGATCTTGTTAACAATTGCCTAGGATAATTCCGCATACCGATCCATCATTATTCCACATTCGCTATTTATAATATATAGTAATATATTATAACTTTATGTTAACAGCACCTACTTTTATATTTTAGTTCTCCGATATCGTGCAATGTTATCCACTTCATACCCACAACGTAGTTTTATTTCTCGTTTCTAGATGGAAGCAAACGTCCGGTGTACGTAGAGTCGTATCAGTGGCAGATAGGACTTGAGAGAATATTGATCTTACCTTTAGCTCCTTGTTGGTTCAACACTCCATACTTATCACTTCCACCTTTGGAAATTGCTATGATGATTCCTTGCACTTGGGGATTATCACCCACCCCCCTTGGGCGCGCCTAGCAGGCTTGTGGGTCCCACGTGGGTCCCCTCACTTATTCCAGCACCCATCCACTTCGTCTTCCTCCAGAAAAAAATCCCACCATTGTCCAAACCCGTGCTCTTGCTCATTTTGCTGCCATTTTCGATCTCTTGGCTTGAAACTCCGTTTCCAAAACTGTTTCGGGGATTTGTTCATCGATATGTGAGTCCTCCAATGGTCCAATTAGTTTTTGTTCTAGTGCTTTATATATTACAAACTTATGCTAATTGGTGACCTTGTTCTTGAGCTTGCATGTCAAATTTATATGGTCCAAAGTAGTTTTGTTGCATGATATAGCCTCTACACACTAGTGGGAGTAGTTGCTATAAATCTTGTTGAGTTTTGTTCACTTTTATTTTGAGTCACTAAAAAATTCACAAATTTTCACAGAAAGAAAATGTCGAGGAAGGTGTTCGAAGGTGGTTCCTCGAAGAAGAAATTCCCAAGGCCCGCGATACATGAGCCGGATCTCGAACCACCAAGGGAGGCTTTAGTGCAACCTTGTGATTGGCCATCTGATCATTTCATGACTCGTGCCGGTTTCAAGGATAAATTGTATGCGTACGTGCATAACGCCGAGCTGACGGACTTCTAGTCAGATAAGCCCTCGGTACTACAACCTTACATATTCCTTTGTGTCGGTGGGAGACAACACCTACAGGACCACCTGAGTCCCTTCTACGGTTTGGCCGGGAAGAGGGGTGGCGCAAAGAGCAGATCTAGTGATCAACACGATGGATTTTTACCCAGGTTCGGGCCGCTAAGAAGTGTAAAACCCTAGTCCTGCTTGAGTGTATATTCTGTGTTCTTGAGCTTCGGCTCGCTGTTCCGCATGCAAGCTGGGCCGAGAGGTTCCAAAGTCCAAATCTTCCTCTAGTATGTTGTGGGCCTCCTTTTATATGTCCAAGGGGTTGCCACAGTGGCACACTAGAGGTGTAAAGTAGCTACAGTATCTATGTTTATCACCGGCATCTTAGGACAAACGCATTAAATGCCAAGAGGATAGCACGTCCCGTCCGTCGCCGCCCCGCCCTGTCTCAAAACGCATCCATGCTGAAGAGGCATGCAGTGCCAAGTTGGTTGGCCAGCTGCTGCACTGGAGAGGTGGCAGGGTCTTCACGAAGATCTGCATGCCACCACGCAAGTGCTTGCTAGGCTGGCTGGCCGGCCACTACGCTGGAGTGGTGACGGGGTGGCGGAGTCTTGCCGCGGTCTTGCTGATGTCCCCGGCAAGGATCTTGCCGGGGCCTCGCAGACGTCCTCGACAAGGGTCTTGCTAGGAACTACGCCTTCTGGCCTTCACAAAGATCTACACGCCACTACGTGCGCGCCCCTGGGTCTTGGCCTTAAAATTGTCGATGGTGTTAGAGCTCTCAACCACATGGGTGGCGCCTTTGTTAGTGATCTGCAAATCGTCCCGGCAAGGATCTTGTCGGGGTCTCGCAAGCCGTCCCGGCAGGGATCTTACCGGGAGTCCAGCTCGTCCTCTGTTCTCTGGCTTGGCCGCTTCTTCTTCTCCTTGTATCTCATTTCTATCCTTGATCGCCTTCTTCATGCCTCACCGCGGGTGTGGCTACAACTGCTCGTGCACAAGTATGGGGAGCTAAAGGGCCCAAACTTTAGTACACCGACAGGAGCCCCCGGGCCTGGGCCATACACGAGTGCGAAGCATCATTGGGCCAGGCCCAAACAGTGCGCGGGCACGCGTGGCAGGGAATAACTGCTATAACCTTCTCGTCTGTCATGCTCGCAGCTGCCCATGAATAGTCCTTTATTCATGGGATGGTAGCCGACGTTCCACGCCCCTCACCACGCCCGCCTTTTTCGCCAGGTACGCCGCATGCATGGCATGGGGTAGGTGGCGGACGCGCGGGTTATGGAAAGGCGTGCCACGGCAGATACCCATGCGCCTTTGATTGGCGCGGGGAGGGCGGTCGACGACCTCGCTTGTTGCCAATGGCCTTAATGAGCCGGACTCAAAAGGGCCCTTCAGAGAAGCTATAAAGCCAGCCCCTAACCCTTCTTGTTTGGCTATAAAAGGGGGATAGGGAGGAGAAGGAGGGGCATCCCTTCATGTCTTCTCTTCTTCTCCGTTCTCCATCCACCACCATGCCGATCGCGACCCCGTCAAGCACCTCCGCCTTGGGCGCTTGGTTCTTCCTTAACCGCCGTGGCTCTCTAGCGAGAGGAAGATCTAGTCACCTCCGTAGCGAGAGGAAGATCTAGTCGCTTGGTTCTCCCCAGCAAGCTTGGCTTCCCCGGCAACATCCTTGCCGGCGGCTCCTGCGAATTCGGCGGGAAAGTGCTTGCAGGGGCCTGATTTTCTTCGATTATTCTGCCCTGCCGATGGTTCAATGGACGACTGAGTCAATTGGAGCACAAAGGTCCCTGGTTCCACAGGTAACTTGAGGGCAACACGTTTTGAAAGGTCGTCAGCAATGCTGTTCTCTGCTCGGGGAACATGCTCTGCTTGTAGACCGTCAAAATGCTCTTCCAACTTCCTCACTGCATCTACATAAGCTTCCATCAGCGGGCTCTGATAATCCTTGTTCACTTGCTTCACTACAAGTTGTGAATACCCACGGACGATCAACTTTCTGATCCCAAGGTACACCGCGATCCTGAGACCGGCGAGAAGCCCCTCATACTCTGCGGTGTTGTTCGTCGATCTCTCTCGGGGAAAGTGCATTTGGACTATGTACTTGAGGTGCTCTCCGATGGGTGCGACAAGCAGTACACCGGCATCGGCGCCTTGCAGCGAGAAAGGCCCATCGAAGTACATAATCCAGTTGCGGCATGTTTCCTTGCCAGGGAGAGTGGTCTCTTGAATTTCTTCATCAGGTGTTGAGGTCCATTCTGCAATGAACTCCGCCAAGACCCTGCTCTGGATTGTCGAAGTGCTTTCAAACCTGATACCAAAACTTGACAGCTCCAACGCCCACTCCACAATCCTTCCGGTTGCATCCGGGTTGTGCAAGATCCGTTGCAACGGGGAACGAGTGATGATGGTGATCTCATGTGCTTGAAAATAATGACGCGGCTTCCTCGAGGCCATAAGGAGGCCGAAGAGCAACTTCTGCACCCCAGAGTATCTTGATCTAGCCCCCTGCAAGAGGGAGCTAACAAATAGACCGGGTGCTGCATCATCTTCTTCTTCTAAATCGCTTCATTTGCTTGTGCAGATCCTGCCTCACCGGCACCCGACTCTGCCCTGCCGGGATCAGACTCTGCCGGGGGTACTGCCTTGCCAGCACCAGACCCTGCCGAGGAGAGCTCTAGCTCGCCATCCGTCGCTCTCGCCACTACTATTGCCTCTTCATCAACTTCCCTCCGCGCCACTAGCGCAGCACTGACCATTTGATTTGTTGCCGCTAGATATAGTAGCAACGGCTCTTGCGGTTTAGGCGCGACTAGTATTGGCGTAGAGGAGAGGTATCTCTTCAAATATTGCAGCGCTGCCTCGGCCTCCGGAGTCCATTTCATTGGTCCTACCTTTTTCAAAATCTTGAAAAAGGGGAGGGTGCGCTCAGCAGATTTGGAGATGAACCTACTCAAAGCAGCAAAACGCAGCCAGCAAGCCGACGTACATCTCTGACTCGCCTTGGTGCTTCAATTTGCTCAATCGCCTTAATCTTGTCGGGATTCGCCTTGATCCCACGCTGAGACACAAAGAACCTGAGAAGTTTGCCGGATGGAACACCCAACACACACTTCTCAGGGTTGAGCTTGAGGTTGATCTTGCATAAGTTTGCAAATGTTTCTTCCAAATCTTGCACGAGTGTTTCCTTGTCCTTGGTTTTGACCACTATGTCATCCATGTATGCTTCTATATTTCTATGGACCTGGGGCTCAAATCCAATCTGAACCGCTCTTGCAAATGTCGAACCAGCACTTTTCAACCCGAAAGGCATTTGTATAAAACAATACGTACCACATGGGGTGATAAAGGCGGTCTTCTCTTCGTCTTCCTTTGTCATAAAGATTTGGTGGTATCTTGAATAGGCATCAAGGAACGACAGCAGGTCGCACCCGGCAGTGGAGTCCACAATTTGGTCAATGTGCGGCAAAGGGAAAGGATCCTTTGGGCAGGCTTTATTGATATCTGTATAATCAATGCACAGCCTCCATTTCCCATTTGCTTTGCGCACCATGTTGGGTGGAGCACTCCTCTCACCAAGCCTGCAGCTTCCAACTTCCTCATCTCCTCGATGATGAACTCTTGCCTCTCCAAAGCTTGCTTCCTGACCTTCTGCTTGACAAGCCGCGCATGACGACAGATAGCAAGGTAGTGCCCAATCACCTCCCTGGGAACGCCGGGGATGTCAGATGCTTGCCATGCAAACACATCGACGTTCGCCCGCGGGAAGGCGACGAGCGCACTTTCCTATTTGTTGTCGAGGGTGGAGCTTATAGTGAAAGCTCCGCCCGTGCCGTCCTCCTTCGCGGGCACCTTCTTGGTTTCTGGTGGTGGAGCCTTGGATTTCTTGCATTTGCCGGTGGAGCTCTCTGGCACGTCCTCAACGGGAACGCAGCACTCCGAAGAGGCGCGTTTGCCGGAGTGGGTGCAAGATGCTTGGCCGAGGTGAGAAGCCTTGCCGGTGACTGAGGTCTTGTCGATCTGCCCTGGGTGCGATGGATCTTGCAATATTGCTTGTCGGAGCCCTCCGACTTGTCACCAGCCACCAAGTCCTGGCAGGCGGCACACCCGGCGACTTCCTTGCCGGGGTTGTCAACCTTGGCCTTCTTGGCGGTGTCGGGGTTGCCGGATTCCTCGACAGCAAGCATGGTCTTGCCCCTACGCTTTCTATTGCGTCGCCGGCCTTTCTTTGCCGGGGTGACGACGTCTTCGCCTCCAAAATCGTTTCCCGTGCTGGCATCTTCGTCGGGGTACTTCCTTCCTTCTTCAGCATGAGCACATATGTCAGCCAGAACATATAGTTCGGCAACATCCCTAACTTTGTTCTTGTCCAGCTCTTGACGCATCTTGCGGTTGCGCATGTTCTGATGGAATGCGCTGATGACAGCGGCAGGATGAACATCTGGGATGTTGTACTGCACACGGCTGAATCTCTGTATGTACTTGCGCAGGGATTCTCCATCCTTCTGGGGAATGAGATGCAAATCACTTGCCTGGCCAGGAGCTTGATGGCCTCCGGTAAAGGCGCCGACAAAGTCGTGGCACGGGTCAGACCAAGAAGAGATGGAATCTACTGGCAGGTGCATCAACCACGACCTGATGTTGGGTTTGAGCACCAATGGGAAGTAGTTGGCGAGCACCTTACCGTCCCGAGCCCCGGCAGCTTGCATCGCAATGGTGTATATGCTCAGGAACTCGGGCGGATGGGTCTTGTCATCGTACTTCTCCGGGACCTCGGGTTTGAACGTGCAGGTAGTGGGCCACTGGAATTGGCGTAGCTCACGGGTAAAAACTGGACAACCTACCTCGTAAGGCAGGTCACCAGAATCCCTCGGCGCAGGCCTATATGCAGTGGGCCTTGCACGCCTATCAGACTGATGGCGTGCTTCCCGTCGCCGCTTGATGGTAGTTCGAGCGTCCTCTTTAACCCGCTCCCGAAGAACTTGACGCTGGTCGCGCCAAGCTCGTGGATCGGACGAAGCTGTGGAGCCCTCATCACGGGCGTCGACCCACCGAGTTGGCGACCGTTGCTGCCATGGCGGAAGGGAGTGCACCGTGGTCGCGGCGCCACCGGCCCTTCCGCCGTCGGCACGCGCCGGCTCGGTGGATCGACGCCGCGAGGGGCCTGCCTCCTGGTATTGGTCTTTATTGGCATGATCAATAAGGCTCTGGATAGCAGCCCTCCATTCTTCTTGCTTCTCCGCAGCAGGAGGGAAGTTGAGGAGTAGCTATACTCGCGCTAATGCTTCCGCTAGCGTACGTGGCAGCGACAAGCGTGAGGAACGGGAGGTGCTCGGGCTTCTAACTATGTTAGAAGGAGCGCCGTCACGGTTCCGCGGCCGTGCACCGTCTTGACCAGCATCTTGGCGTGCATGTCGCCCCTTCGCATTTCGAGAATCATCCAGAGGGCTCTTCCCGCGGCGGCGCCCGGGGTCACCAACGTTGCGGCACTGCTCGTCATGCACGACCTAAGAGGACCGCGGTGCCGACGCCGGAGGGGGTGTCTTGGAGGTCGCCGCGCCGCCCGTAGGCAGCACGATCCCGCCCCTGGACCCCGTGGCGCGCGGCTCGTCGTCTCGGGCACGAACGACGCCGCTCGCCTGGCTTCGATTGCCTGAGTGTCGTGGATGCTCGTGATCCGCACCTCCGCCACCATCCGCAACTACCCCGTCGCCCGTCCTCGCTGGCACGGGCGGTTCGGCTCCAGAAGAACCGATCGCCGTGAATCCCTTCTTCTTGGGAGCCATGGTGATCGAGGGAACGACGCACTAACCGCTAGATCAGGTTTGCAGAACACTCTTTCCCCTGCCTGGCGCGCCAAAGATGTCGGTGGGAAATGACACCTACGAGACCACACGAGTCCCTTCTACCGTTTGGCAGGGAAGAGGGGTGGTGCAAAGAGCAGATCTAATGATCAACACGATGGATTTTTACCCAGGTTCGAGCCGCTGAGAAGCGTAAAACCCTAGTCCTGCTTGATTGTATATTCTGTGTTCTTGAGCTTTGGCTCTCTGCTCCGCATGCAAGCTGGGCCGAGAGGTTAGAAAGTCTGAATCTTCCTCCAGTACGCCGTAGGCCTCCTTTTATATGTCCAAGGGGTTGCCACAGTGGCACACAGGAGGTGTAAAGTAGCTACAGTATCTTTGTTTATCACTGGCGTCTTAGGACAAATGCATTAAATGCGCTGCTTACGTGCCCTCTAGCTTTATCAGGGACGGGAGGAGAGCCCGTCCCGCCCGTCGCCGCCCCGCCCTGTCTCGACACGCATCCATACTGACGAGGCATGCAGTGCCAAGTTCGCTGGCCAGCTGCTGCGCTGGAGAGGTGGCAGGGTCTTCACGAAGATCTGCATGCCACCACGCAAGTGCTTGCTAGGCTGGCTGGCCGGCCACTACGCTGGAGCGGTGACGGGGTGGCGGAGTCTTGCCGCGGTCTTGCCGATGTCCCTAGCAAGGATCTTGTTGGGGCCTCGCAGACGTCCTCGACAAGGGTCTTGCTAGGAACTGCACCTTCTGGCCTTCACAAAGATCTGCACTCCACTACGCGCGCACCCCTGGGTCTTGGCCTTAACATTGTCGATGGTGTCAGAGCTCTCAACCACAAGGGTGGTGCCTTTGTCAGTGATCTGCAAATCGTCCCGGCAAGGATCTTGCCGGGGTCTCGCAAGCCGTCCCAGCAGGGATCTTGCCGGGAGTCCAGCTCGTCCTCTATTCTCTGGCTTGGCCGCTTCTTCTTCACCTTGTATCTCATTTCTATCCTTGATCGCCTTCTTCATGCCTCGCCGCAGGTGTGGCTACGACTGCCCGTGCACAAGTATGGGGTGCTAAAGGGCCCAAACTTTAGTACACCAACACTTTGTGAGGAGATTTAAGTATTCGGTCCAGCGCAATATGCATTCTGTTTTATTTGGTCTTTATGATAAATCATTTACCATGGACATTGAAGATTTTAATGATGCATGTAAAATTCCACAATGGGGCAGTTGTACTGAACCTCGCAAATCTGATTGTTCTAAGTTCCTTGCTAGCATTACTGTAGGAGAAACCAAAACCATAACAAAAGCTACCATAGGGAGCATTCACTTTCCTGCTTTACATTACTTTGCTCTCTTTATAGGTAGATGCATTAATTATAAACATGATCATAGCCTCCTTTGCGCCTTCGATCTCATTGTTCTTAAGAGCGCAGTAATGAATGATAAACGATTTAATTTGGGGGCTATCATTGCACGTCGATTACATAATAATGCTAAAGATGGAGACTTCTTTGGTGGAATTTATGCCACCCATTTAGCTAAGTATCTTGGGGTTCCAATTAAAGAAAATGATGTCCCTCTACCACCTGCTCACCTTGATTATGATGGTATGGAACATTACCAGTTTCTTGAGAGAGACGAGTTGCCTTTTCAGTATAGACTAATCTTTGACAGGCAGTGCGTTGTCCATATTACGCTTCCCGCTTCTGCCTTCTTTGACTTTCAGGTGAAACGAATATACTTCATAACTAGAGAGGAGGCAGCCTAGTACGAAAGAGCGAGGGAGACCTCTTGCCTCCATGAGGCAGCTCGCCAGGCCGTGGCGGCTGCAATCGAGTACACCCCAACTATAACCTTGGATTTTACCATGTCCAACCATGGCCCTAGACTAACTTAGGCCAAAATCCTAAGCTTGGGGCGGTACGTATTTCTCACCGGCATTACATTCATGTTCACACACTCATTCCAGTTGTCGGTGTTCATCCTTTTTCATGGTATTATCCATGTTAGTTTGTTTGTCTTGCTGTCTTCTTGTGTGTTTGAAATTTTTGGAGAAAATCCAAAAAATAGTTCTCGCTTCTTTTTAGTTTTTCTTTCTAAGTTTATTTAGTAGTACTAGTAAAAGAAAACCCCAAAAGATTTCTCGTTCTTCTTTGCTTGTTGGGAGCTTTCCTGTGTAAATAGTTTTTCTTGTTCTTGTTTTGCTTTCTTTAGGAAAACAAAAACTCCAAAAATATTTCAGTGTGTTTCTTTGAAATTCTTTTCTTTTTCTTTGGGTCGTAAGGAGAAGACCACGATGAAAATGTTGAGTGGCTCTCATATGCATTATTGTTGATCTAACAAAGGGCCCATATTACCTTGTCTTCTCCTTTGAATGAATGTTTGCTGATTCCAGCTTAGTCCAATGCATGTGCACTCTTATTATTATCCACACCGTTCGGTCCTGCAAGGAAAGGCAATATGGACGATATTTGATGAAGTGATTGAGATGAGGAAAAGCTTGTACGGACTCGACCTATTTTGTAAATATGATTAGCTCATCGTTCTTGATTCAGCCCATTACGAATGAAAAATGTTTGCATGAAAATTAGAGATTATAGTTACTCATGCCATGCTTAATTAGATAGGAGTGGATAATGGTTTATCTGGTGTGCCAACATGCTTTTAAAATGCTTATCATGTAGTATGATAGGATGGTATCCTCTTCTGAATGATTCAAGTGGCTTGACTTGGCACATGTTCACGCATGTAGTTGAATCAAAATCAACATAGCCTCCACGATATTTATGTTCATGGTAATTTATATCCTACTCATGCTTGCACTCAATGTTGGTTAACCTCAATGCATGTTTATGACCGTTGTCGCTCTCTAGTTGGTCGCTCCTCTATCTTTTGCTAGCCTTCACTTTTACTAAGCAGGAATACTGCTTGTGCATCCACTTCCATAAACCCAAAGTTGTTCCATATGAGTCCGCCATAACTACCTATATGCGGTATTTACCTGCCGTTCCAAGTAAATTTCCATGTGCCAAACTCTAAACATTCAAATAATAATCCGTTTTGTATGCCCGAATAGCTCATGTAGCGACTGGGGGCTGTCAGTATCTTCCATGCTAGCGGGGTTATTCTCACGATGAGTGTTTATTCACTTGTCATTCATGAGAAAGTGGCTGGTAATCGGGATGCCCAGTTCCATGCTCAAAATCAAATCAAAATATAATAATAAAACAAAACTCCCCCAGGATTGTTGTTGGTATGGACGGTACCCGCGAATTCAGCTAGCCATGGAGTGTGGTTGTTGGTGGAGCGGGAGTAAAAACTTTACCATTCTGTTTGGGAACCGCATATAATCTATCTAGCATGGAAGATAGCGAGATCTCTTGGTTGTTATGTTGACAATGAAAGCATACCGCTCAAAATTATATTTATCTACGTTTTAAAAACTCTGAGCTCTGGCACCTCTGCACATCCCTACTTCCCTCTGCGAAGGGCCTATCTATTTACTGTTGAGTCATCATCCTCTTATAAAAAGCACCAGCTGGAGAGCACCATTGTCATTTATATGCTTTGTTTTCAATTGATGTTGAGTATGAGTGTGACTGGATCTCTTTTGCCATGAATTATAATGTCTAGTCAGTCCTTGATCTTCAGGGGTGCTCTGCATTTATTTTTTGCGGTCATAAAGGGCTAGCGAGGTGCCATTTTTTCATATTATATCATTGTTGTTTTGAAAAGGTGTTGTCATCCGAGATTTATTATTATTGCTCGCTAGTTGATTATGCTATTGATATGAGTAAATGTGAGACCTAAATGTAATTGTGAATACGGTTAGTTTATAATCTTTGCTGAAAACCAGAATATTGGCTAGACATATTTGCAACAACAAGATCAAACAGAGTTTGTAAAAGTTTTTCTTTGCCACTTTCAGTTTGTCAATTGAATTGCTTGAGGACAAGCAATGGGTTAAGCTTGGGGGAGTTGATATGTCTCCATCGTATCTACTTTTCCAAACTCTTTTTCCCTTGTTCTGGACTCAAATTTGTACGATTTGAATGGAACTAACCCGGACTGACGCTTGTTTTAGCAAAATTGCCATTGTGTTATTTTTGTCCAGAAATATAAGTTCTTGGATTGACCTAAAAATTTGCGAAGAATATTTGTGGAATATATAAAAACTACTCGCACAAGAATTAACCAGTGGGGGTCCACCCAGAGGCCACAAGCCTGGGGGGCGCCCCCCCAGGGGCGTGCCAAGAGGGCTTGTGGACCCCCTGGACCTCCTCCGACCTCAACTCCAACTCTATATAACCCTATTCGGGGAGAAAAAAATCAGAGAGAAGAATTCATCACATTTTACGATACGGGGGCGCTGCCGCCTCCTGTTCTTTGTCGGGAGGGCTGATCTGGAGTCCTTTTGGGTCTCTGGAGAGGGGGGCGTCGCCATCATCATCACCAACCTTCCTCCATCACCAATTTCATGATGCTCACCGCCATGCGTGAGTAATTCCATCATAGGCTTGCTGAACGGTGATGGGTTGGATGAGATTTATCATGTAATCAAGTTAGTTTTGTTAGGGTTTGATCCCTAGTATCCACTATGTTCCAAGATTGATGTTGCTATGACTTTTCTATGCTTAATGCTTGTCACTAGGGCCCGAGTGCCATGATTCATGAATATATTTGTGTTCTTGATCCTATCTTGCAAGTTGTAGACACCTATTATGAGTTATGATTGACAATAATTGGGATTCTTTCCGGTGATTACCGTAGTTTGAGGATTTCATGTATTCACTAAGTGCTAATGCTTTGGTTCGGTTCTCTATTAAAAGGACGCCTTAATATCCCTTAGTTTCCATTAGGACCCAGCTGCCACGGGAGGGTAGGACAAAAGATGTCATGCAAGTTCTTTTCCATAAGCACGTATTACTATATACGGAATACATGCCTACATTATATTGATGAATTGGAGCTAGTTCTGTGTCACACTAGGTTATGACTGCTACATGACGAATATCATCCAACACAATTATCATTGCCGATCCATTGCCTACGAGCTTTTCACATATTGATCTTTGCCAAGTTACTTTCGTTGCTATTGCTGTTACAATCACTACAAACTGCTACTGTTACTTTTGCCGCCGTTACCGTTACTTCCATATTACTTTGCTACTAAATTCTTTCCTGCAGATATTAAGTCTTATAGGTGTGGTTGAATTTACAACTCAACTACTATTACTCATGAATATTCTTTGGCTCCTCTTGTGTCGCATCAATAAATTAGGGTTGAATACTCTACCCTCGAAAACAGTTGCGATCCCTATACTTGTGGGTTATCAAGTCCTTTTTCTGGCGCCGTTGCCGGAGAGCATAGCTCTATTCTCTGAGTAACTTGGGATTAATATCTGTTGATCACTATGAAGAATCTGAAAGATACCAAAACCAAGTTTTTTTCCTCTAGGACGAGGGGAGGTAAGGAACTGCCATCTAGCTCTGCGCTTGATTCACATTCTGTTTTGAGTAAGCTTGCGACACCTACACCTCCTATTGATCCTAATATGTCGCAAGTAATTGATGATGCTACTTCTGCTATGAATAATTCCTATGATGATGCTAGTACTTTGCTTGATAAGACGGTGCCACTAGGTGAATTTCGTGATGAAAAACTTGCTAGAGCTAAAAATATTGAGAATATTGAAGATGATGATATTTCTGAAACTGATGAAATTATTGAAACTGAAAACTTTGAAACACCTGTTAGACCTAGCTCTCCTAGATATGAATTGCATGTTAAGCCTGAGGGTTATGTTATGGAGGGAGAGGTAGCTAGGGACTTTCTTGCTTGTAAGGATAGAGATGATCTTAAGAAATTACTATGCAAGTGGAAAGAAAAATCTTTGAATGCTATAATGCAATATGATCCTAAGTTTGCTACTTCACCTATCTTTGTTACTGATAAGGATTGTGAATTCTCTGTTGATCCTGAGTTAATCACTTTGGTTGAATTTGATCCTTTCCATGGTTATGAATCTGAAAATGTTGTGGAACATCTTACTTAATTGAATGACATAGCCACCCTATTTGCTCCTGAGGAAAAAAATTATCTATTAATATATTCTTAAGTTGTTTCCTTTCTCGTTAAAGTTTCATGCTAAGATATGGTTTAATTCTCTTGCTCTTGGTTGTGTGCGTAGTCCCCGGGATATGATTTATTACTTCTCTGAAAAATATTTTCCTGCTCATAAGAAACAAGCTGCTTTACAGGAAATATTTAACTTTGTGCAAATTGAAGGAGAGAGTCTCCCACAAGCTTGGGGGAGGCTTCTCCAATTACTTAATGCTTTGCCTGATCATCCTCTCAAGAAAAATGAAATACTTGACATCTTTTATAATGGACTAACTGACGCTTCTAGGGACCACTTAGATAGTTGTGCTGGTTGTGTTTTTAGGGAACGAACTGTTGAACAAGGTGAAGTGATATTGAGTAATATACTGAGTAATGATAATGATTAGACTCTTCCCAAACCACCTCCTAAGCCAACTCCGAAAAAGAGGGGTATTCTATTTCTCAATCCTGAAGATATGCAAGAGGCAAAGAAATCTATGAAAGAAAACGGTATAGAAGTTGAAGATGTTAAGAATTTACCACCTATTGAAGAAATACATGGTCCTAATACCCCAACACAGGTAGTAGAGGTACATTCTCTCTATAGATTTGATGAAGGTGGTATTCCTCCTAATAAATCTGCTAGTCAATGCTTGGATGAATTTGATAACTTTATTGTTAAACAAGAAAAATTCAATGCATATGTTAGTACACAATTGAAACGTAATGCTTATATGCTTGAATGCTTGGGTGATTATATGTGTAGAACTGTGAGGATCTCAAGATTGTTAGTAAACATGCTTCCATGGTAAAAACTCAAGTAGAACAAGTTCTCAAGGCACAAAATGATTTGCTCAATGAAATGAATAATAAGATGAATGAGCATGTTGTTAGAGTTATGACTAGATGTGGTAAAATTACTCAGGAACCTTTGTATCCTGAAGGTCATCCTAAGAGAATTGAGCAAGACTCTCAGAGAATTAATACTGATGCACCTAGTCCTTCTAAAAAGAAAAAGAATAATGATAGGACTTTGCATGCTTCTAGTGAACCTGTTATAGATACACCTGAGAATCCAAATGATATTTCTATTTCTGAAGCTGAAACACAATCCGGTGATTAACATGAACCTAGTGATAATGTTAATGATAATGTTCATGTTGATGCTCAACCTAGTAATGATAATGATGTGGGGTTAGAACCTGCTGTGGATCATGGTAACCCACAACCTAAAAATAGAAGATATGATAAAAGAGACTTCATTGCTAGGAAACATGGTAAAGAATAAGAAACATGGGTTCAGAAACCCATGCCCTTTCCTCCTAAATGATCCAAGAAAAAGGATGATAAAGAATTTGAGCGCTTTGTTGAAATGCTTAGACCTGTTTGCGTATGCGTTTGACTAATATTCTGGAAATGTCTCCTTATGCTAAGTATATGAAACATATTGTTACAAACAAAAGAAAGATACCAGAAGCTAGAATTTCCACTATGCTTTCTAATTACACTTTTAAGGGTGGAATACCAAAGAAACTAGGCGATCTAGGAATACCAACTATACCATGCTCCATTAAAGGAAAATATGTTAAAACTACTTTATGTGATTTGGGCGCTGGTGTTAGTGTTACGCCTTTCTCTTTGTATCATAGACTTGATTTGAATAAGTTGACACCCACTAGAATCTCTTTGCAAATGGCTGATAAATCAACTGCTATACCCATCGGCATTTGTGAAGATGTACCCGTCGTAGTTGCAAACGTTACTATCTTAACGGACTTTGTTATTCTTGATATTCCTGAGGACGACAATATGTTGATCATCCTTGGTAGATCATTTTTGAATACTGTAGGGGCTGTTATTGATTGCAACAAGGGAAATGTCACTTTTCATGTTAATGGTAATGAGCATACGGTACACTTTCCGAACAAACAACCTCAAGTTAATAGCATAAATTCTATTGGAAAAAAATTAACTATTGCTATTGTCGGTTTTGAATTCCCTATTCCCATTGTGAAAAAGAAATATGATATTCTTATTGTTCGGGACATGCATATTCCCGTTGAGGTAACCTAGTGTTATACGAAGATTCTCCGGTTTCATATCATTCGGAAGAAGTTTGTTAATAAGACTTGATCAACCTTGTTAATGAATTCCTTTTGAGGAGCATGAGATGGATAAATTTAATAAACACAACTTTCTGTACCCACTTTTTACTTTGGGATTTTTTATTTCTGTGCCCATGGTTCCTTAGCTCTACTCATTCATCCCCACTCTCTTAACTTTTGCTCACTTTTCCCCACTCCCTTGCCCGAAACCCTCAGAACAGGTTGTGACGGACGTTGTCGTCGGGTCAATGCCTTTGACCGTTAACACTGATGAGTGGGGCCGCGTATACGTGGGCGCATGCAAGACCGCAATCGTGGGGTAGCACGTGTCCATGGACATGCCCGAAACGTCCCATCATATAAAGAGGGGCAACCACCTCCATCGCCCCTACCATTTTTCCCCAAATCCCCTCCCTGCCGCATCGCCTTCCTCTCCCCCATCGGCATCGTCTCGCTCTCCTCCACTGCCTCGACCGCACCATCTCGCTCTCCCCCACCGCATCCTCTTCCTCACCTTCATCGCCTTCACCCGGAGATGGCCGAAGCCCATGGCGACGCCAGCGCAGTGGTCGGAGATGTGGTCGAATTGAAGGGCGCGGTGACTGCGGATGTCGGTGGCATCCACGGCGGTGCGGGAAAACTCGCAATCGCTGTGGATGTGGAGAAGAAGGTGGCAGGCTCCGCCTCAGCGATGCAGAAGATGACGGCGTCGAGCGGCGCAGTCAATTCCGATACCCCCCATGCGCAGCCTGGCGAGGAGCAAGAGGTATTTGCACTTGCTTTGCTTTAGGATATTAGCTTGTAGAGTTAGTTGGATTGGTTAGATTGTGGATTCATATCGTAGTTCAGATGGTTAGAGTAGTTGGTTTGACAGATGGGTCGGGTTTTTCTGTACTGGGGGGATGGGGGTTTTTGTACTAGGGTTTGTTGGATAAATTTTTTGCAAAAATGCTAGATAGATCTGTTTATTAGATGTGCTTCAATTCTACACAGATGTATGCTTATTAGATTTGTTTTTAATGCTCATAGATTGGGGTTTTTAATGCTACAGACATGTATGCTTATTAGATTGGGAAATTGGGTCCCTATTAGATTTGTTTTTGAATGCTACTCAGATTGTGGTTTTGAATGTCATATGCCCTAATGGAATCCATTGATTAAGAAGTTATTTGATCCGTTAGTATATAAGTTTGTCCATTATATTAGCTCTGTTCTTCAATGTGTGTGCATGACCAATGACCAATGTGTTATTTGAATGTTTTATTGGGGTTTTTGATCAATGTGTGTACAAATCTAATACATTGATATACTAGTGATGGATGTGGTTTTTGAATGCATAGAGCTAAGGGGCACAGAAATAAAAAAAAAACCCACTTCTAAAACATTTCTGATATTGGGAGTATATTACCCCTATGATCAATGTGTCATGTGTGCATATTCAGGAGGATGGTGGTTGGGGGGAGAAAGAGGAAGCTGGCCGACTACGACCCATACGAGGGGGCGTTTAGTAACGATTCTGAATATGGGCTAAGCCTAACCCTTGTTCATTTAGTTCCTTTGACATGGTGTGTATGAATCTATAATGTATTAATGCAATTCATTCATGTGTGCAGTATGATTCTGGAGATGATGTGTACAAGCGCAACGTCGCCTCCTTCACAGCCAAGGAGGTGGAGAAGATCAAGGCCAAGGGAGTTGCTTCCTTCTACAACCGCGGGTTCAAGAAGTGGCACTGCCCCTACTACACCACCAAGCCAAAGCCCAAGGATGGCCGCTTCGATCACCTTATGTCTCATGCGGAGGATGTAGCGATTCGCAGGGAGGACTACATGATCAGGGGGCAGCATGCCGCCCTCGCGAAGGCCCTCACTCCAGCGTGATGTGATCGATGATGTGATGATGTGAACTGAATCTTTAAGTTTATCTATTGGGTTACTTTTGGGTTGTTGAACTGAACCTCGTTGGTTATGGTTTGTTGAACTGAGTTTAGTTTTCACGTATTTGATTATGGTTGGCTATGTTGATGCTAGTAATCTGGTTGCTATCTATATTTGTATGTCCTTAAATTTGCATGTGATATATTTGTCTGTCCTGAATCTATGGTTAGTTATGCTTAGATGTTGTGAACTATGATTTTAGGTGCTGCAATGATCACACATGTTGTGTAGGAAATCAAATGCATGCTCCAAATGAGATCATGTAAACCTTGGCAAACCTGGACAGTATAAATTCAAGAAAATGCAAAAACAGTAAAACCTTGGCAAACTATCTATGTTTGTGTAGGAGATCATGTGTGCAAAATTTGAAGTGATTTAGAGGAGGTCAAATAAATTTGAATTTGAGAAATGTGCTCCAAATGAGCTCCCAGGCTAGGGTAAAAAACCCATTTGTAATCAAGTTTTTTTGGACCTACTCTAAATGAGCCAAATGTTTTTATTAACACATATTCACTTTCATAGTGTAGATTCGAAGTCTCACTATTTTTTAAATTAATCTTCATTTTTTTACATTTTTTAAAACATATGCTTTAATATTGAAACTATTAAAAACATGTTTGAAATATGAAAATGGAAAACTAACTTCAGATCCTTCTTATTCACTTTGAAATAAAGCTTTGTTGATTTTTTTGATTTTTTTTAAATTCAAAAACAGAAGGTAACCCTACCTCCTCTCCTTGAACTCTATGAAATCATGTACATGATAGCTCATATGTGTAAAGGTTTTCTCATGAAAATGAACATAGACCAAGTTTATGATTTTTGGTTGGTAACATGTCACATAAGACAACATTGTGCGCAGGTTTTATATTTTTTTATTTTTTTAATTAATGGTGCTCATTTGACCTCGATCGTGCCAGCTAGGGTTTTTTCATGAAAATGACCATAGACCAAGTTTAGTATTTTTCCACATTAGTTTGTCTTATAAAACGACGAAGGTTTCATATTTTTCAATTTTTTAATTAGTTATGCTCAGTCAAAGCCTTCGAAACCCCGTTGACCAGCTCAAAACCCCTCTAAACCCTGCGGGGTTTCGCCTAACCCTAGCTCCCAACGTTAGCCGTCCGATCATACCCTCGCGCCAAGCGACAGCCCTCAGATCTGGTCTTCTAGAAGGAATTAGGTGGGCTGGCTGCGTGCAGGCTCCGCGCTGTTGGATCATAAGGACGGCTCCGCATCGTTGGATCGTGGGGCGATCCGCGAGAGGCGATCCTATTGGTTGTGCTCAGCTGCTCGCCCACCACTGACTCCGCGAAAAAAACGTTGTTATTGGGCCAAAAAGGAAACCAAGCTCTGGTTGGGCCGTCGAATTGCGTCATTTTTTTGCATCGTTTGCTCTGTTTTTTGTGAACGTGATGGCTCTGTATTTTTTTGCATCGTTTGAAATCAATTAACATTGCGTAGCAAAATTTAGTTCTTTTTGTTCTATACAAATGCAAAATGACCAAACTTTTAAGGGCCAAATTTATTTTTATCATGCAAAATGGCCACAAACTATTCAAAATTGTCTTTTTTTACCACGGATTCCCACGCGTGCAATTAGCTTCTTTTCTTCTTCTTTTTCAAACCACCGTTTCCCACGCGTGTACACTCCCGATGCTGCGGTGGGTTTGAAAACGGGCTACTTCACATTTGACCCCGTTATTGCCACGACCAAATAACACGTAGCACTACGGCTATTTAAGCCACCCTCTGCCTCTGCCATCCCTCATCCATCTCCCATCCTCTCGGCCATCTGCCCTTCTTGCTCTTCGACCACTTCTCCTTCTTCTAGCACATCCTCAGCCATGCAGTACACCGGACCAACCTACCACTTCCCACCCACCGTGCCGGAGAGGCTCTACCCTCCTGGCGTGTACGTTAAGCGCACACTACGTGTGTGGGCGATATCAAGGTGGAGGACCACAAGGAACTTCATCGAGTTCTTCCTCGCGTCCGGCTACCACCACCTCCCGCGGGGATCTCCAAGGATGTTCCGGGTCCAGGAGGTCATCCAAAACGGGGCAGTGGTTGCTCTCCTTGCCCACTTCACCAACACATTCGACGCCTTCTACCTCCTCAGCTGGGTGTTTTGGTGTGGCTGCGAGTTCATCGCTTTCACCACCCACAACATGTTCATGGAGTACACCAACATCTTCCCCACCGCGTCGCGCATGCACACTCTTCCGTACCCCATCGACAACGCCCCGGAGAAGCAGTGAAGGGCGCTCGGAGGAGGAGCGAGGTGGAGAAGGCAGCGTCTAGGGTTCTAAACCCTCTATCTATTTTTTCTGAGTCTATGTTATGTTAAGTTGTAATTGAATTATCTTGGCGATGCTATGGGCTTGTTGGCCCTTTTATCAAGTTCTATTATTAGGTTTTCTATCTATTCTATTATGAAGTTCTTCCTAGATTCAACTATGTGATCGTGCTATGGTCTTGTTGGCCCTATCTACATGTTTGTTGATTGTTTTCTTAGAGAGCTCGCTTTGTTAGTAACCACCTAGTGCATGCAGCCACAACGAATCCTTTTTTTCACAAGCCACAAATATGTAACCACCTAGCTAGTGCATGCAGCCACAACATATTTGTTCAATTTATTTGTCATAGCAAAAGGGGTGCAGATGCGAGTGGATCGAAAAGGCTGTAACTCATCGTAAAAACGATGCTCTAAGTCGAGGAGACAAGCGTGCGAGAAGAGAGGAACCAGCGGCAGCGACCGTCGCTGCATCCGTGGCGGTTAGCGCGCACGAAAGCGGCTCGGTCAGTGCATCATGGCAGCACGCATCAGCGCATGCAGGCTCGGTCAGCGCATGCAGGCTCGGTCAGCGCATTGTGGCGGCGTGCATCGACGCATGCAGGCAGGATTGTTGGGTGCATGCATAGCAGGCTTCTGTCGTAGCGGCACGCACAGGCGTTTAATGCAAGGGACGGCCCAACGAAACCACGGCCCAACGGTCGAACAGCTACACTGCCCAACGCGGCCCCACTCATCGTTAACGGTCAAAGCACTGACCCGACGGCGACGTCCGTTGTGACCTCTTATGAGGGTTTTGGGCAAGGGAGTGGGGAAAACTGAGCAAGAGTTAAGAGCGTGGGGATGAATGAGTAGAGCTAAGGAACCAAGGGCACAGATTAAAAAACCCTTTTACTTTCTATTATGTAGAATAAGTAAAGCAAAAATACTATTATTTTTCTGTTTTCTGATTTATCCGTGCAATAAAAAATAACTAGAAAATAAAAGTTCTCCAAATGCCCTGAAAATTTAGTATGACTTTTTTCTAGAATATTTAAGAATTTTTGGCACTGAAAACACATTAGGGCCCCCCTGGGCATGCCTAGCAAGCTTGTTTGTCCCCCTCACTTATTCCAGCACCCATCCACTTTGTCTTCCTCCATAAAAAATCCCACCATTACTCAAACTCGTGTTCTTCTTCATTTTGCTGTTGTTTTCAACCTCCTTGCTCAGAACTCTGTTTCCGAAACTGTTTCAGGGATTTGTTCATCAGTACATGACTCCTCCAATGACCCAATTAGTTTTTCTTCTAGTGCTTTATATATTGCAAATTTATGTTGTTGCGGTGACCTTGTTCTTGAGCTTGCATGTCAAATTTATATGGTCCAAAGTTATTTTGTTGCATGATATAGCCTCTAGACACTTGTGGGAGTAGTTGATATCAATCTTGTTGAGTTTTGTTCACTTTTATTTTGAGTCACTAGAAATTTCAGAAATTTTCAGAGAAAGAAAATGTTGAGGAAGGTGTTCCAAGGTGGTTCCTCGAAGAAGAAATCCTGAGGCCCACGATACGTGAGCCGGATCTCGAACCACCAAGGGAGGCTTTAGTGCAACCTTGTGAATGGCCATCGGATTGTTTCATGAATCGTGTCGGTTTCAAGGATGAATTCTATGCGTACGTGCATAATGACGAGCTGATGGACTTCTTGTCAGATAAGTGCCCCCGGTACTACAACCTTACTGATTCCTTTGTGAGGAGATTTAAGTATTATGTCTAGTGCAATACGCATTCTGTTTTATTTGATCTTTATGATAAATCATTTACCATGGACCTTGAAGATTTTAATGATGCATGTAAAGTTCAACAATGGGACAGTTGTACTGAACCTCATAAATCTGATTGTTCTGAGTTCCTTGCTAGCATTACTGTAGAAGAAACCAGAACCATAACACAAGCTACCATAGGGAGCATTCACTTTCCTGCTTTACATTACTTTGCTCTCTTTATAGGTAGATGCATTAACGGAAAACATGATCATAGCCACATACGCGCCTCCGATTGTAATCTGTCTTCCAACGGGCTGCCACGTGCTTAGTGGAGGCCATTTAATCATCTGGAGGCTCGACACCGCATTGACAAGTGACTTGCGTTGTGATGCAGTGGGGCGGTGGAGCGATGGTGTCTTGGCGGTATTTCCTTCCCTTGGCGGTCCCTGCAAGCTTGTCGGGGCAATCTTGGACTTGTCCCTCGGGTGGCCTCGACCTGGTCGGGCTCTCCTGCCCGGCAAGGGAGGCCTTCCCAAGGTGATCCCTTGTTGTCTTGCATGATAACCTGGTCTTCTTGATCCGCTCCTTGATCTCGCGAAGAGCAGCTTCTCTGGCTTGGCCTTGCTTTATATGCTTGTGATCGGACATGCCATGCCAACGTGCCTGTGTATAAGTATGGTCAACATGCACATGTTTGTTGGATCGACACCAACGTATCTATAATATTTTATTGTTCCATTCTATTCTAGTATCAATCTTGGATGTTTTATATACACTTTCAAGCAATTATATATCATTTTTTGGGACTAACTGATGTCTACTACACAACTTGTTCTTGTAGACTCGTGTTGGGGCTCCAAGCGCAGAGTTTTGTAGGACAGTAGCAATTTTTCCTCAAGTGGATGACATAAGGTTTATCAATCCATGGGAGGCGTAGGATGAAGATAGTCTCCCTCAAACAACCTTGCAACCAAATAATAAAAAGTCTCTCTTGTGTCCCCAACACACCAAATACAATGGTAAATTGTATAGGTGCATTAGTTTGAATAAGAGATGGTGATACAAGTGTAGTAATGATAGTAGATATTATTTTTGTAATAGGAACAATAAAAAACAGCAAGGTAACAAGTAACAAAAGTGAGCACAAACGGTACTGCAATGCTTGAAAATGAGGCCTAGAGTCCGTACTTTCGCTAGTGCAATATCTCAACAATGCTAATATAATTGGATCATATAACCATCCCTCAACATGAGATGAAGAATCACTCCAAAGTTCTTATCTAGAGAGAACATAAGAATAAATTGTTTGTAGGATATGAAACCACCTCAAAGTTATCCTTTCCGATCGATCTATCCAAGAGTTTGTACTAAAATAACACCAAGTTATCCTTTTTGATCGATCTATCTAATAGTTCATACTAAAATAACACCATATGATACACATCAACCAACTCTGATGTCACCTAGATACTCCAATGTTACCACGAGTATCCGTGAGTTGATTATACGATATGCATCAAACAATTTCAGATTCATAATACTCAATCCAACACAAAGAACCTCAAAGAGTGCCCCAAGATTTCTACCGGAGAAACAAGGATGAAAATGTGCATCAACCCCTATGCATAGATGACCCCAATGTCATGTCGAGAATCCGTGAGTTGAGTGCCAAAACATATATCAAGTGAATCAATATGATACCCCATTGTCACCACGTGTATTCATAACAAGACATCATCAGGTGCTCTCAAATCCATAAAAGTATTCAATCCGATAAAAATGAAATCTCAAAGGGAAAACTCAATTCATCACAACAAGATAGAGAGGGGAAACCACCATATGATCCAACTATATTAACAAAGCTCGCGATACATTAAGATCGGGCCAAATCAAGAACACGAGAGAGAGATTAAACACATAGCTACTGGTACAAACCCTCAGCCCCGAGGGTGGACTACTCCCTCCTCATCATGGTGGTCGCCGGGATGATGAAGATGGCCACCGGTGATGATTTCCCCCTCTGGCAGGGTGCCGGAAGAGGGTCTAGATTGGTTTTTCGTGGCTACAAAGGCTTGCAGCGGCGGAACTTCTCATCTAGGGTTATTTCTGGGGGTTTCTATTTTTATAGGATTTTTTGGCCTTGGTTTCACGGGAAGATGGGCTTCGAGGGGCCCACAACCCACCAGGGTGCGCCAGGGGGGCTGGCACGCCCCGGTGTCTTGTGCTCACCTCCTTCACCTTCTGGTCCTCCCATGAAGCTTCTAGTGCCTCTTTTATTCCAAATAAATTATCAAAAAGTTCCGTTGCATTTGGAGAACTTTTATTTCTGCACAAAAAACAAAACCACGGTAGTTAGTTCCATTCTAATCATACCAAAACCATATAGAACTTTTGTAAACATTGCATGAATACTTCATAAATTATATATACGTTGGAGAGGTATCAACATCCCCAAGCTTAATTCCTACTCGTCCTCGAGTAGGTAAATGATAAAAGAAATAATTCATGAAGTGTGAATGCTTGCATAGTGCATAAGTTTAATCAATGATAATTTCAATCACTTTTCCTAGCATCATAACATCATAACAGCAACTCTTTCTCATCAAACTCATCATGATAAAGTAGCAATTGAAAATGGAATTTTTGATGTGCAATGCTACATCTCATATTCATCATATACTCGTTTCTTTTGTAGCATGGACATTTGGACTTGAATGATTCAAAGCAATGGTCTATAATTTGACATGAGGACATCAATACTCAAGCATATCAACAAGCAACCATGTTTTCCAAAATATCAACACTAAAGAAAGCTATCCCTAGCCCATTATGCGCAATCATTGATCCATTCATGAAACACACTTGAATATTAGCTACATCTAATGCACAAGTATCATCACAGTGCTACCTAGTTGGTGCTTTATAAGAGAAGATGGAGACTCGAATAAAAATAAAATATGCATAAAGTAAATAGGTAGGCCCTTCGCAGAGGGAAGCAGAGATTTGTAGAGGTGCCAGAGTTCAAAGCTTAAATTAAGAGAAAAAATATTTTGAGAGGCATGCTTTTCCCGTCAATGTAAACGACAGAGTAATTCCCAATACTTTCCATGCTAGATACATCATAGGCGGTTCCCAAACATAAAATAAAGCTTATTCCTTTTTCCACCATTCTTTCACAATCCATGGCTAGCCGTATCCACGGGTGCTTTCCATACCAACACTTTCCAAGGAATTTCTTATTTGACAACATAAAGTAAATTTCTTTTTCATTTCAGGATTGGGCATCCCTATTACCGCCACACTCTTGTGCAATGATAAGTGAATAAACACTCATCTTGAGAATAACACATCTAGCATGAAAAATATTGTTCACCCCCTGCCGCTTCATGAGCGATACGGGCACACAAAAAGGAAATTCATTTTGAAAAGTAGAGTTGACACATACAAATTTACTAGGAATGGCATGGAAATACCGCATATAGGTAGGTATGGTGGACTCATTTGGCACAACTTTGGGTTTAATAATTTGGATGCACAACTAGTATTCCCACTTAGTACATATGGATCTAGCAAATAGATTGAGAAGCGACCAACCAAGAAGCAAAAACGATCATAAAAGAGCATTAAACATAACTAACACCGAATAATGCACCACAAGTAGGATGTAACTTCATTGCATAACTATCGACTTTCATGCTTGCATAGGAAATCACAAACCTGAACACCAATATTCTTACTAAAGAATAATTACTCACCAACATGACTCACATATTATTATCTCCATATCGCAAAAATATTGCAAGGAATCAATTATCATATCCAATGATCTTCATGAAATTTTTTATTATATCCCTCTTGAATATCCATTACTTTGGGACTGAATTTATATATTACCATTGCAACTAACAAGCTCTAAAATAAATTTAAGTGAAGCACGAGAGAAAATGAAAAACTACTCCAAAAAGATATAAGTGAAGATCAAACAAGTAGTTAAGTAAATAGGTAGCTATTGAGGACTCTCTCTTATTTAAAAGTTTCAGATCTAAGTATTTTATTAAAACAGCAAGCAAAACAAAATAAACTGAAATTCTAAGAATAGCACACATCATGTGAAGAAGCAAAAACTTAGGCTCAACCGAGGCTAACCAATAATTGTTGATGAAGAAAGGTGGGACGCCTACTGGGGCATCCCTAAGCTTAGATGCTTGAGACTTCTTGAAATATTATCTTGGCATGCCTTGGGCATCCCCAAGCATGAGCTTTTGTTTCTCCTTAATTCCTTTTATATCACAGTTTCCCTAAATCTTAAAAACTTCATCCATACAAAATTCAACAAGAACCCGTGAGATGAGTTAGTATAAACCAATGCAATAAACTTATCATTCTCTACTGTAACAAATCACTAAAAAAATTATTTAACATTGCATACTAAATGCCTCTACATATTTAATACTCCTATCCCAAATAAAATCATTGAACATGCAAACATATGCAAACAATGCAAACATAACAGCAATCTGTCTAAACAGGACAATCTATATAGAGTGCAATTATACTCACACTTCCCTAACTCCAAAAATTCTGAAAATTTACCACACTGTAGAAAATTTATCATATCTTATTGTCCAAAAAAATAACATCTTATCACATTCTAACTTTTCTCAATAATTCACGCAAGAATAGAAAAACTTTCTGTTTTGAAACAGCAACATATAGACTTGCAACATAAGCATGGCAAAGGCTATACTTGACATTTTTACTGAAGTAAAAGATACAAAACATTATTCTAAATAACAGCAAGAAAATCCTAAAAAATAAAATAATGCTCCAAGCAAAACACATATCATGTGACGAATGAAAATGTAGCTCCAGGTGAGGTTGCCGATAATCTTGGAGACGAATGAGGGGATGCCTTCCGGGGCATCCCCAAGCTTAGTTGCTTCGATATTCCTTTAGTAATACCTTGGGGTGCCTTGGGCATCCCCAAGCTTAGGGTATTGTCACTCCTTATTCTCCTCATATCGATATCTCACCCAACACTTGAAAACTTCAATCACACAAAACTCAACGGAACTTCATGAGATGGGTTAGTATGATAAAACAAATCATTCACTTGGATACTGTCAAAGACAAGATTCATAATTGTTCTCACACAATTCCTACTGTGACCTACAATTTATACAACATATAATTACCAATATAAGCCATAGAAACAATAAAACAAGCAAACTTTGCATTAACAACATAATCTGTCAAAAACAGAACACTCTGTAATGATCCAAATTGTTCTCATACTTCTGCAACTATAAAAAATTCTAAAAAAATAGGACAACATGGGCAATTTGTATATCAAGTGTGTGTAACAAATTCAGATCAGATGCACATTCCAGTGAATTTTAACAATTCTGATACTAGGCGCAAATGTTTTTATTTTTTCACAGAATCAAATCAACTATCATCCACACTATCCCAAAGGATTTACTTGGCACTTTATTGAAACAAAAGCAATAAAACATGCTTACTATAGTAGCCTAATCATGTTACCACACAAAAACAGTAGGTACAAATGTTGGGTTGTCTCCCAACAAGCACTTTTCTTTAATGCCTTTTTAGCTAGGCATGATGATTTCAATGATGCTCGCATAAAAGTAAAGAATTGAAACACAAAGAGAGAATCATGAAGCATATTACTAGCACATTTAAATCTAACCATGTAGCGCCCAAGATGTGATTTTATCCCAATCACGTGATGAACTCATGATTGGGGCACAACCGCATTTCGAGTGCCTAGCAAGGTGGATATCATTACAACATACCATGTACTGAATAGATGAGAATACAAGATAAAGGCTTACACTCGCCACAAGCTACAACATGAATACATTAATACATCAATAGATAGCAATCATCATACAGAAGAGAAGGATCCGACTACGGATGAAATCAAACGAAAAAGAAGAACCACATCCACCCTGCTAATCCCAGGCTCCCGGCCCGGAACCTATCCCTTGATCGAAGAAGAAGCAGAAGAACTCCAAACAAGCAAGCATCGCTCTCACGCCATAGCATCGCTTTACCTGTACCAGTACCTGCACCTGTTTGTTGTAGTAATCCGTGAGCCACGAGGACTCAGCAATCCCATTACCATGGGTATCAAGACTAGCAAACTTAATGGGTATGGAATGGATAAGTGGTGAGGTTGCAGCAGCACTAAGCATTGTATGGTGGCTAACTTACGAGTACAAGAGTAAGGAGAGTGACTATGCATAACGGTCGCACACTAGTAATGATCAATAAGTGATCCTGAACTACTTACGAATCAAACATAACCCCATCGTGTTCTCTTCTCGAACTCACTCGAAAAGAGACAGTCATAGTTACGCACACGGCTGGTGTATTTTATTTCGGGTCTAGTGTCAGGTTCTCTACAACTGGATATTAAAAATTCCAATCTGCCACGTAACCGTGGGCACGGCTTCCGGAAAGATTAAAACCCTGCAGGGGTGTCCCAACTTAGTCCATCACAAACTCTCACGATCAACGGAGGAAAATCCTCCTCCCGGAACAACCCGATCAAGCTCGAAATCCCGGTTCACAAGACATTTCGACAATGGTAAAGTAAAACTGGCAAGACATCCTGACGTGCCAACACCCTGATAGTAGCTGCGCGTATCTCGTCTAAGGCCATGATCGGATGGGACATCCTACGAGTAAAACCAGACCTCGAGTTTCCCTGTGGTGGCCCCGCAGGTTGCCTGGTTTGGACCAACACTCATGAGGAACACTAGCCCAGGTTGTTGATTAATTATCCTCGGGTACCGGTAAGTCCCTATGCAAGTTTTAGTTGTTATTAGGCAAATGGTCAAACCAAAGTTGGGCCTTGCTGGAAGAGTTTTATTCAAAGCGAACTATCAAGGGGGGGCCATAAACCCCGACCGTGTTAGGAACACAAAATCAAGGAACATAACACCAGTATGATGGAAACTAGGGCGGCAAGAGTGGAACAAAACACCAGGAAAAAGGCCAAGCCTTCCCCCCTTTACCAAATATATAGATGCATTAATTAAATAAGAGATTTTGTGATATCCCATGATATCCATGTCCCAACATGGAACAACCTACACTGCACCTGCAACTAGCAATGCTATAAGAGGGGCTGAGAAAAGTGGTAACATAGCCAAACAACAGTTTCCTAGGAAGGTGAAAGGTTAGAGGTTGTTTCATGGCATATTGGGAGGCTTGATAAACAAGTGGTGGGTAGCGCGACATAGCGATAGCATCGAGACAACTAGCATAGCAAAGATAGTAGTGAGATCCAAGGTTATGGTCATCTTGCCTGAAATCCCGCTAGGAAGAAGACCTAGTCCTTGAAGAAGACGAACCAAGCATAGACGAACGCATCCTCACGATCACAATGAAACAGGAACTATCGAGAAGAAGCACAACTGGAAAGAAGCAAACAACATGGTAAACACACAACACATCACATGGCATGATGCTCATCCAAGTATGATGCATGACAAGGCTACATGATGCTACTCATGGCAAGAGATGATGCATACGAGAACCCACATCAAAGCAAGTTTAAATGAGGCCGGAAAGAACATATAACAATTCCGAAAACTGCCCATATGCAAATTTCGAAATTGGTCCGGATCTGAATAACACATTATGTTGAAGTTGTTAAACAAAAAGTTAATATGCACCATGATGATCTACACGTCTTTCTAGTCAAGTTACATATAAGGTTCACTTAATTCGGAGCTACAGCCTAGAAGATATGAGCAAAACAAGTTAAACATGGCATTGATGCAAAATGCATACAAACATCAAGCACACATACTCAAATCAAGGATGCAACACGAACATGATGAAACTACATGTAAAACCAAGCAAGTTTCATATAGGGCATGGACAAAACGGAGCAACGGATCAACACATACACACAAGTCAAGTTATAACAACAATTTACCAAAAACAGCAACTAGGTATATGGCAAGCATCAAAACAACATGCTACAGGAACTATATGGGCACAAAAATTGATATGCACTCAAAGTACAGATAACATGCTTCAATTATCAGGTTCATAAGCATCATGGTTAATTTAATATGATCAAAGCAAAGTGCAAAGTTCTGTTACAGATTAGTACTTGGAGAAAAAATGGGCATATACATGAGCAGAGTTAATATGATGGAATGTTGGAGGCATGAAACAAAGATGCTACGGTGCATGAACATGGCATCAAAAGGCATAGCATGCTAGTATATATAAACTGGGAATGCAAAATAGGAACATTATGAAGCTGACTTTGGAGGCACATAACAGCAAGCATAGAAATTTTAATATTTATGCAAAAGACATGGGCATGTAGTAGACATGGCATACTCCGAGTTACTCCATGGGCACAACTCCACATGATGCATATATTAATTACAATGAGCTTTGCAAAAAGGAACATGCTGTTAACAGGTTGACAAATTTAGCATGATGGCAACTTTAGAGCAAGAATGAGTCAAGCTACACTAGGTTTATATGACAACCAAGGGCATGGAATCAAATTACACATAACATAGAGCAATACACATCAAAGGGTCATATGCATATGAGCTATGGATTAGTGGGAACCATCAAGCAAAGATGGCAAGTTTTATAGCAGACAAGTTTTAACTTGGTGAAATTAACAAGTCTGAAATCAGCAACATTGACTTGGCATGTTGCAAGCTCATGGCACTCACATCATGGCATATCATGGCATGAAATAAATACTATCAGCAAGAGGACATAAAAATGCACCGAACACATGTTGACAAGATGCTCATATCACATATGCTTTAAATCACACAAAAATAACAAAGGGCAAGTTATATCAGTTTTCAGCACTTAACAGCACCATGCACTTTTGCAACAGAGTTTATGACATGAAGATGCACCCTAACATGAATGCAACGGCCACCATTATGGAAAGCACGAAGATGTAAGCGTCCTGGGAACGGGGGTACCCTAGGCTGGCTCCCGAGGAGCGGAGATACCTATGCAAGGGGCACCCCGCGAGGTCCACGTGATGTGAGCCATGACGACCAAGGCCAGGCGGGCGCCAGCGGGCGTAGAGTACCAGTTTCCTCTTTGGTGCTAAAGGGGCAAGCACGGGAGAGGAGTCCCGAGGCATCAGGCAAAGGTTTCCATTTCAGTGCAACGAGACCAAGACAAGCAGGACGGCAGGACAGAGGTCACCGCGGAGCCCACGGCGGCGTCACCACTAGAGCCTTTGGCAGGCGAACCACCTTTTGTCAGGATAGCTTGTACTAGTTGTCTCCCTTCAAACTTGGCCGTTGTGGGATCCCTTCCCGCCTAACATTTGGGAAGAGGACCAAGGCTACTATAAATAGGACTAGCCACCACCATAGGAGGCACATCTTGGATTGGATCCACTCCACCAGGGCCATCCCATCCGTTCACCGAGCTCTAGAACACCTCTGCTCAGGAGGCTGTTCTTACCTTGTACTGTTCATCCTCAGCCTACAAGGCAATCAACCGCACCACACTGGAGTAGGGTATTACACCACAATGGTGGCCCGAACCAGTATAAACCCCCGTGTCTCTTGTTCTTTGGGTTCGTCGAGCTAGGCCTGGAGATCGTTGTGTGAGCAAGCTAAGGAGAGAGAGAGATCTCTGTGCGCACCCCAGTGTTCAAACCTCAAGGGTTTGCTGGAAACCAGAATCCGACATTTGGCGCGCCAGGTAGGGGGTGCGCGGAAGCTTCGCCCCTCTGCTTGCTTAGTTTCTCCGACCGGCTCCCATGGCAGGCGCTACCCCTCCGACTGGGTCGACGGGCACGTGCGGAGGCACCAGGGGTCTCCGGGCCTTCACCCTCGCCTTGCGGCAAGTGCGGTGGCCGCACAAGTTCAAGCCAGAGATACCGCCTCGCTACGACAGCGCAGCGGACCCAGCGGCCTTCCTGCTGGCATACGAGGAGGTCGTTCTGGAAGCCGGAGGCGATGACAAGGTCATGGCCAACTGGTTCCCCATGGCCCTCGCCTGTGTAACGCGCGCCTGGCTGCTTAACCTACCGGAGTCCTTTGTGGCCTCCTGGGAGGAGCTGCACTACCTCTTCATCGCGCGCTTCGCAGTGCCGGCGACCCCCGCTGTTGCGGCCCTCCTAGGAGGTTCGCAGGCGCACCCTCGAGTTGTCACGTCAAGCAGTTCGTCCGCCAGGTGGGCGCTGCTCGCATGCAGCAGGGGATCCCCCGGGATGGGCAGCGCCCCAGGCCGACCTCACCTTCATCTCGGAGAACCACCCGGCAATCGCTGCGGGCTCAGGCGTGCTTCCGATGCTCTGCACGCCCACCATCTGCAACGTAGCAGTCACCAAGACCCTCATCGATGGGGGGCGGGCCTCAAAGTGCTCTCCGTGGAAGCCTTCAGCTTGCTCCACGTACCGCTCGGCCAGCTCCGCCACACCAAGCCCTTCTCCGGGGTCGGCAGTGGTTCCACCAGCCCCCTAGGGCAGATCCGTCTCCCCGTCACCTTCGGCACCTGCGACAACTACCGCACCGAACTCATCGACTTCGACATCGCTCGCATCGGCCTCCCGTACAATGCCATCCTCGGCTACCCAGCCTTGGCCCGGTTCATGGTGGCAACCCACCCCGCCTACAACCTCATGAAGATGCCAGGAAGCAACGGTGTTCTCACAGTGTCCGGGGACACCAAGGAGGCCCAGGCGGCCCTTAGGTTCACCTTCAGGGCCACGGCGGCGGCTCGCCCTGCAGGCGAGGCAGCGTCCAGAGCCCAGGGGGCTGCGCCAGCAAAGAAGAAGCAGTTGTTTTCACAAGATCGTGCCAAGATGAAGCAAGTACCGGTCGATCACGACGGGGCCTCAGGAGCCACCTTCACCATAGGCGCCAACCTCGACCCCGACCAAGAAGAGGCGCTGGTGAAGTTCTTGCGAGCGAACAAGGAGGTATTCGCCTGGGAACCCAAGCAGTTGGTGGGGGTCCTGAGGGGAGTGATCGAGCACCACTTGAGGGTATGCCCCAACATGCGCCCAGTGAAGCAAAAGGCGCGGCGGAAATCCATGGAGAAGCAGTCCTTCATCGTCCAGGAAACTCGAAAGCTGCAGGCGGTGGGTGTCATTCGTGAGGTCCGGTACCCGGAATGGATGGCAAACCCCGTTTTTGTGCCCAAGAAGGGCGGGAAAGAGCGCATGTGTGTCGACTTCACCAACCTCAACATGGCCTGTCCTCGGGACCCATTTCCGCTTTCGCGAATTGATCAGATCGTCGACTCCACCGCCGAATGCGACCTGTTATGTTTCCTCGATGCTTTCTCGGGTTACCACCAAATTAAGATGGCAGTGGAAGATGTAGAGAATACGGCCTTCTTGACCCCGTGCGGGGTGTACTGCTACACCTGCATGCCGTTCGGGCTGCGCAACACTGGGGCAACCTTCCAGCGACTGATGCACATCGCCCTGGGCCAGCAGCTCGGGAGGAACACGGAGGCCTACGTCGATGACATTGTGGTGAAGTCTCGGGAGGCCAAGACTCTCATTCAGGACCTGGAGGAGACATTCGCCAGCCTGCGCCAAGTGGACCTGCAGCTCAATCCGGGGAAGTGTGTATTCGGCGTCCCATCCAGCAAGCTGCTGGGTTTCCTCGTGTTGCACAGGGGGGTTGAGGTGAATCCGGAGATGGTCAAGGCAATAGAAGATATGACCCCGCCTCAGACCCTCGAAGAAATGCAAAAGCTCGCGGGTTGTGTGACCTCGCTGGGGTGCTTTATCTCCAAGCTAGGGGAGCGCGCCTTGCCCTTCTTCAAGCTGATGAAGAAGAAAGGCCTGTTCGAGTGGACCCCGGAGGCCGACCTAGCATTTCAAGACCTGAAGACGTACCTGACCAGCCCACTAGTAATGGTAGTGCCTCGTCCCCTCAAGCCCCTGGTGCTCTACCTAGCCGCCATGCCTCATTCCACCAGCGCTGTGCTGGTGGCCGTCCACGCTGAACTTCAGGCCAAGGGCCAGCCGCACAGCGCCTTACCTTCAGATGGGAAGGTGCGGTACGATGATGGCGCCCCTGAAGCCACAGCAATGACGGTGGACGACCATGCTCCACAAGACGGTGCCCTCAAGACCACGGTGGCCACAATGGGCATCCAGGCTCCCGAGGTCACCAGGCCTCCGGAGGCGCCCCAAGCCTCGGAGGCCTTGAACCCCATCGAAGCTCCTACCCTCATTGAGCACCCAGTGTACTTCGTCAGCACGGTGTTACGAGACGCAAGGGAGTGCTATCCCATGCCGCAGAAGCTTCTACTCGCGCTCCTTGTGGCCTCGCACAAACTGCGTCACTACTTTCAAGGACACCCCATCAAGGTCATCTCGGTGTACCCGCTAGAAAGGATACTACAGAGCCCCAATGTTGCAGGAAGGGTCGCCGAATGCAACATTGAGTTGCAGGCGTTCTAGCTGGAGTTCAGCACCACCAGGGTCATCAAGGGAGCTGCGCTTGCCGACTTCGTGGCAGAATGGACCGACGCCCCAAGACCCGAAGTGAGTGAAGACCGATCTCTCTCACCAAGAAGTGAAGCACCAGACAGCTGGGTCATGTACTTCGACGGCGCCTTTGCACGCCAGGGCGTGGGGGCTGGTGCCGTGCTCGTCTCGCCCACCCAAGACAAGCTCTACTACACCATGCAACTCTACTTCTAGCAGGGCAAGAAGGTCTCCAACAACGTCGTGGACTACGAGGGGTTGATCGCTGGTCGCAAGGCTGCAGTGGCCTTGGGAGTGAAACGCCTCACCATCAAGGGCGACTCTCAGCTCCTCCTCAACTTTTCCAACAAAGTGTATGAGCCAAAGGACGAGCACATGGAGGCATACCTCGCGGAGGTGCGCAAGATGGAGAAGCAATTTCTGGGCCTGGAGCTGCAGAATGTGCCTCGCGGCACAAACAAGGAAGCCGATGACATCACCAAGAGGGCGTCCAAGCGCCAGCCATAGGAACCCGACGTCTTCGAGGAGCGGCTCTTCAAGCCTTCCGCGGCCCCTCCGGCTGTGGAGTCCGCACCGCCTCGAGAGGAGCTCCCCCCGCCACCAGCCTCAGGAGCCCCAGCCTACGGCCCGACCTCAGGAGCGTGCCTACTCCTCGCGCACGAACCTCAGGAGGGGTGTTGGACTGAAGAGTTCAGGGCATACCTCGGACAAGGAGTACTACCGGAGAAGAAGGAGGACGCAAAGCACGTGGCCTGGCAGGCTACAGCATACTGCATCCACGATGGTGAGCTATATAGAAAACAACCAAACGATGTTTCCTTGCAATGCATTTCTAGGAAGCAGGGGTGCGAGCTGCTAGCTGACATACATGGCGGAGATTGCGGGCATCAATCTTCGTCGCACACCCTGGTGGGCAAGGCGTTCCGCAGTGGGTTCTACTGGCCCACGGCACTCAACTATGCAACCGAGCTGGTGAGATCCTGCGAGGCCTGCCAGTTCCATGCCAAGCAAATCCACCAACCAGCTCAAGGCCTCCAGACTATCCCACTCTCCTGGCCATTCGCGGTCTGGGGACTGGATATCCTGGGTCCATTCCCTCGAGCGCCTGGGGGCTACCGCTACCTCTACGTCGCCATCGACAAGTTCAGCAAATGGGCGGAGGTGGAAGCCATCTGCACCATCCCAGCCGGGTCCGCCGTCAAGTTCATCAAGGGCCTCGTGAGCCAGTTTGGGGTCCCTAACCGCATCATCACCGACAACGGCTCGCAGTTCACTAGCAATCTCTTGAAGACCTATTGTGCTAACCTTGGAACGCAGATTTGCTACGCCTCGGTGGCACACCCCAGGAGCAATGGCCAAGCCGAGCGCGCCAACGCGGAGGTCTTGAGAGGCCTCAAGACCAGGACCTTCAAGAAGAAGCTCGAGGCCTGCGGTAGGGGTTGGCACGACAAGCTTCAGTCCGTGTTGTGGTCCATCGGCACCACCGCCACCAAGCCAACAGGCAAGACCCCGTTCTTCCTCGTCTATGGAGCAGAAGCGGTTCTCCCTCACGAGGTCAGGCATCGCTCCGCGCGGGTCCTGGCGTTCGACGAGGCACATCAAGATGCCATGCAGGGGATGGACCTCATGCTGGGGGAGGAACGCCGCCGCCAAGCCTCGCTCCAAGCGGAAAGGTACCAGCAGGCGCTGCGACAGTATCACTGCCGTAGCGTCCGCTCCAGGATGCTCGAGGTGGGCGATATCGTCCTGAGGCGGGTGCTCTCCAGGGAAGGGCTGCATAAGCTCTCACCCATGTGGGAGGGCCCGTTTAGGATTGCCCGCATTTCCAGGCTTGGCGCCGCGCGCCTGGAGACACAGGACGGGATCCCCATCAAGAACGCCTGGAACATCCAGCACCTCCGGAAGTTCTACCCATGAAGCAAGGCCCGGTGCCTGTGAAGGTCTCCACTCGTGACACTCTCACGTAATAATGAGTGGGGTTGTACACGCCCCGGAGTCTCTGGAGTGCTGCCCTCGGGCCTTGGGGGCTCCCTCCCACGTCCTAGTGGCAGCACTTAGCTCCGCGCTACGGAGAAGACTAGACTAGGTGCCGGACGCGGCTGTTCTTTTGCTTTCTGTATTTGGTTTGCAACCCTTTTAATGGAATTTGAAGTTCTAACGTTTCCCGGTCGCTTGGTTCAGTCTCTTCCTCTCTTTGCTTTTTCGCTCGGCTCTTTGTCTTGCACCAGGGAGGGCGGCAGTTGCCCGACGCTCTCCCTCGCGCACCTCGCGAGGGGGCTGGGCTGGTGTGTGCATATGCTGGGCTAAGCCAGTCACGGGCACACCTCGCCAAATCCCTGCTGGCTCCAGAGCTTCGGCTCTCCTGATCTTCGCGAGGCGCCCTCGATTGAGCTCGTGATCGACGCTAGGCCATGATCAGCCCACAGCTAAGGCTTCGCGCAAGAAAGAATAAGGATTTCCTAACAAATTTATGCAGCCTCATGGTATCTCCCGAGGTCGGTGGCTCCCGAGTCGGCAGCAGGGAAGCCTCATCAGATGCCAAGAGGCGCGCGCTCTCATGAGGTGAAAACTACCTCAGATATACCAAGCTAAGTTATCCTTCTGCGTCTACATAAAGCGCAAGTACCACAACACGATACAAAAACGATAAATATAACATAAGCGGCATAAAAATTATGGTTCATTACATGCCCTCGGAGGGCCCCATACTTGTTTTTCGAAATGCAGGAAGAAAGGAGAGGACGGGCAAAAGCGGCTCCTACGCCCGCAGCTGTTCACGAGGGTCAGCCCCCAGCGCCCCCCGGACTCAGCCGGAGCCCTCCTCGCGCTTCACTGGGGCATGGTGACGAGATGACCCACCGCCCTCCTCGAAGGAAGCCCGACGACGCGGTGGCTAGTCGTAACTGCTGCTGCTGGAGCTTTCGCCGGAGGAGGAGCCGCCGCCCCTGGACAAGCCATGGCCATCGCTGAGGGCGAATTCGCCCTCATCCTCGTCACGGCTATCACCAAGGCCTCGTCACCTCCTGCCTCACGATGGCGTCGCGGGGCGGGCCAACCTCTTCTTCGGTGGAAGTAGCCCCTGCTCCTCGCGGGGGGTCTTTCCCTTCTCAGTGGCGGAGAACCTCCTTATCGGCACCATGGGTGTCGCAGCAAGAAGGTGGAGCAAGGAAGAAGAAGAAGCAGACGAGTAGAGGAAGAGATGAGCGACAGGGTCTCCGCCCATCTCCTCATTTATAGCCAGAAGGAGGCCAACCGCCGGCCTCCACGATCACAGGTAATGATGGTTTTCTTCTGCATGCAGCTGGGTCTCGTCAAGTCGAACGGTTGCCGAGGCAGCGTGGGGAAGTGGATATGCCCATGTCCCGTCAATCGCCACGCGTCAATCAAGGCCGCAGGCTATTGGGGCCCGCGGTGCTCCGCACTTTCCCTTTGGCTTCGCCTCGAAGCCAAGTCCGAGCGCGCCTTGGGCCCGGGGACTACTGTCGGCGTCTTGGGAATGGGGTTACCCAGACTTGCCGACTACTGTCGGCGTCTTGGGAATGGGGTTACCCAGACTTGCCTGCCTGCGGCCCATGGCGTGGCTCCACCAACGGCCTGGTACGGCCCATCTTCAGCAGCAACCACTCAAGACCCTCTCGAGGGGCCAAGCCTCGCGAGGCGGATGACACCATGACCTCCTCCGGGGCAGCCTCACTAGGCTAGCTCCTGAGGAGCAGAGACATCTATGCAAGGGGCACCTCGCGAGGTCCACGTGACGTGAGCCATGACGACCAAGGCCAGGCGGGCACCAGCGGGTGCAGAGTACCAGTTTCCTCTTTGGTGCTAAAGGGGCAAGCGCAGGAGAGGACTCCCGAGGCATCAGGCAAAGGTTTCCATATCGGTGCAACGAGACCAAGACCGGCAAGATGGCAGGATGGAGGTCACCACGGAGCCCACGACAGTGTCACCACCGGAGCCTTTGGCAGGCGAAGACCACCTTTTGTCAGGATAGCTTGTACTAGTTGTCTCCCTTCAAACTTGGCCGTTGTGGGATCCCTTCCCACATAACATTTGGGAAGAGGACCAAGGCCACTATAAATAGGACTAGCCACCACCATAGGAGGCAACTCATCTTGGATTGGATCCACTCCACCAAGGCCATCCCATCAGTTCACCAAGCTCTAGAACACCTCTCCTCAGGAGGCTGTTCTTACCTTGTACTATTCATCCTCAGCCTACAAGGCAATCCACCGCACCACACTAGAGTAGGGTATTACACCACAACGGTGGCCCGAACCAGTATAAACCCCCGTGTCTCTTGTTCTTTGGGTTCGTCGAGCTAGGCCTAGAGATTGTTGTGCAAGAAAGCTAAGGAGAGAGAGATCTTCATGCGCACCCAAGTGTTCGAACCTCAAGGGTTTGTCGGAGCCCAGAATCCGACAGAAGAGTAGATCAATTTACATACATAAATCATCTCAATCGGAAAAACATGTACATGCTTACACTCATCACAAAATGCATATATGGTATGAATTTCCTGGGGATTAGCCATTTGTAGAAAAGCAGATGAGCGCTAAATACTAAGAGGTACCCAGGGCGGGGAATAGCTGGCTGCTCACGTTGGGACAAAACCGGACTGGGGTCGGTGAGAAGGCCCATGGGGCGCGTGTGCAGACAGGCCGGCGTGTTGGGCTGGGCCTTGGCGCGGCCCAGCGCTGGAGGCGTTGTGCCCCCCCCCCCCCGATCTGGCTGGATTGAGGCAGGGATGCGCCTGGCGGCGGGGATGCAGGTGGCGAGGCGAGGTGGAGACGGGGCTCCGGCGGCGGGCGGATCGTCCGGATCCGGGTGGATCTGGCCGCGGGGCCCGTTCCCAACGGCGAAGACCTTGGCGGCGGTCACGGCAACTCCGGCGGCGGCGGGGCACCTCCTGCCGACGGCGTGGAGGAGAGGGGGGGTTAGCGAGAGGGAGAGACGGGAAGGAGAGGGAGATATAGGGAGGCGGCGACCTGGGTCCAGCGGGCGGCGGCGCTCCGGCGAGGCCGGCAGAAGGTGGCGGCGAGGAGAAGGCGGGGTGGCTCGGGAGCTCGGGCTCCTCTCCCGATCCAGATGGGATCGAGGGAGGAACCGAGTGTTGGGGCTGTGGCGGCGGGCGCGGTTGGGCTCGCGCGGGCCAGCGATGGGCTTGGCGGGCCGCGACCGCATGGGAAGGCAGGGGCGACATGGCGGATCAGGATAGGTCACAGGCGGTGGCTCACCCGCTTGGGCGCGCGCCAAGTGGTGGACTAAGGGTGGTCGGGCGTGGAATGCGAGGAGGGAGTGGTGGTTGCAGGTAGGGGGAGGCTAGGGTGCCAGTTTTGGAAGGGGAGGGGTCTATAAATAGCAGGGACCTAGGGTTTGAGGGTTTGGGTGGTTTTTGGGCCCTCCGATCGCAATCGAATGGCTCCGGTCGGATGAGGCTAAGGTGAGGCGGCAGTGGCCTGTGTAGAGTGGATTGGGCCAAGAGAGAAGATCATAGAGGCCCGGCAACAATTTTCGCATACCGAAAACTCCGACGAATATACCAGCTATAGTGCGGCTATAGTTATCCGTTGGGGCATCAAGCGGACTCCGAATGAGACGAAATTTGGCTGGCAATCTACCTACAACATAACAACACTGCACGCCAACTTTCAACCCATTCCGAGAACATTTTTATCCCACTTATAAAATAATGTTTGGAAGGTGTCGCGGGCGCGTGCGAGTGTGAATGGGCTCTGAATGGATAATGGAGAGAACTGGGAGACCCGAACGAATGCAAGTTTTGAAAACATGCAGATAAAATGCACATGATGACATGGCAGAGTGCAACACGCAAGCGAATGACATGGCAATGACGGCGAATAACTGGAAAACATCTGGCGCATCGGTCTCGGGGTATCACAAACACACTTCCTATGCATAGTGATTTTGTGAGCAAACAAATCATGGGAACAAGAATCAACTAGCATAGGAAGGCAAAACAAGCAAAATTTCAAGATTTTCAACACATACAGAGGAAAAATGATATTATTGCAATATGTAGAAGCATATATTCCTCTCTCATAATAATTTTCAGTTGCATCATGAATGAATTCAACAATATAACTATCACATAAATCATTCTTTTCATGATCCACAAGCATAGAATTTTTCTTACTCTTCACATAAGCAAATTTATTCTCATGAATAGTGGTGGTAGCAAATTCAACAAAATAGCTATCATGAGATAATTGATCCACATAATCAATTTGAGCATTAAAATCATGATGACAAGTTTCATGGATATCATTATTCTTTATTGCATACATGTCATCACAATAATCATCATGGATAGCAACTTTTTTATCATAGTCAACTGAAACCTCTTCCAAAATATGGGATTCATTACTAAATAAAGTTACGACCTCTCCAAATCCAATTTCATAATTATTATAATAAGATTCAACACCCTCCAAAATAGTGGGATCGTTAGTACCTAGAGTTGACACTCTTCCAAACCCACTTTCATTAATAGAATCATCATAAATAGGAGGCATGCAATCATTATAACAAGTTTGCACATCAAATCTTGGGGGACTAAAAATATCATCTTCATCAAACACAGCATCCCCAAGCTTATGGCTTTGCATATCATTAGCATCATGGATATTCAAACAATACATACTAGCAACATTGCAATCATGCTCATCATTTATGCCAAACATTTTATTGAATTCTTCTTCTATCAATTGAGCACAATTTTCCTTTCCATCATTTTCAAGAAAGACATCATAAATAAAATAATATGAGACCACCTATATTCGTTTTTTTGTAGTTTTCTTTTATGAACCAAACAAGTGATAAAACAAGAAACTAAAATATTTAATTGCAAGGTCTAAAGATATACCTTCACGCACTCACCTCCCCGGCATCGGCGCCAGAAAAGATCTTGATGTCTACTACACAAGTTGTTCTTGTAGACTCGTGGTCGGCCTCCAAGCGCAGAGTTTTGTAGGACAGTAGCAAATTTCCCTCAAGTGGATGGCCTAAGGTTTATGAATCTGTGGGAGGCGTAGGATGAAGACGATCTCTCTCAAACAAACATGCAACCAAATAATAAAAAGTCTCTTGTGTCGCCAACACACCAAATACAATGGTAAATTGTATAGGTGCACTAGTTCGCCGAAGAGATGGTGATACAAGTGTAGTAATGATAGTAGATTGATTTTTGTAATATGAACAACAAAAACAGCAAGGTAACTAGTTACAAAAGTGAGCACAAACGATAGTGCAATGCTTGAAAATGAGGCCTAGGGTTCGTACTTTTGCTAGTGCAATCTCTGGACAATGCTAATATAATTGGATCATATAACCATCCCTCAGTGTGCGATGAAGAATCACTCCAAACTTCTTATCTAGTGGAGAACATAAGAAGAAATTGTTTGCAGGGTACGGAACCACCTAAGTTATCCTTTTCGATTGATCTATCCAAGTGTTCATACTAAAATAACACCAAGTTATCCTTTATGATCGATCTATCTAAGGGTTCATACTAAAATAACACAATATGAGACACATCAACGACCTCTAATGTCACCTAGATACTCCATTGTCACCACGAGTATCCGTGAGTTGATTATACGATGTGCATCAATCAATTTCAGATTCACAATGCTCAATCCAACACAAAGAACCTCAAAGAGTGCCCCAAGATTTCTACCAAAGAAACAAGGATGAAAATGTGCATCAAACCCTATGCATAGATTATCCCAATGTCAGTTCGGGAATCCGCGAGTTGAGTGCCAAAACATATATTCAAGTGAATTAATATGATACCCCATTGTCACCATGGGTATTCATAGCAAGACATACATCAAGTGCTCTCATATCCATAAAAGTATTCGATCCGACAAAAACAAAATCTCAAAGGGAAAACTAAATTCATCACAACAAGATAGAGAGGGGAAAACACCACATGATCCAACTATATTAACAAAGCTCGTGATACATCAAGATTGTGCCAAATCAAGAACACGAGAGAGACAGATTAAACACATAGCTACTGGTACAAACTCTCAGCCCTGAGGGTGGACTACTCCCTCCTCATCATGGTGGCCGCCGGGATGATGAAGATGGCCACCGGTGATGATTTACCCCTCCGACAGGGTGCCAAAACAAGGTCTAGATTGGTTTTCCATGGCTACAGAGGCGTGCGGCGGCAGACTTCTTACTCTAGGGTTATTTCTAGGGGTTTCTGTATTTATAGGATTTTTGGCGTTGGTTTCTCGCGAAGATGGGCTTTGAGGGGCGCACAACCCACAAGGGCGCGCCAGGGGGCTAGGGCAGCCCGGTGTCTTGTGCTCACCTCCTTCACCTTCTGGTCCTCCCATGAAGCTTCTAGTGCCCCTTTTGTTCCAAAAAATATTGTCAAAAAGTTTTGTTGCATTTGGAGAACTTTTATTTCTACAGAAAAAACAACGCCACGGTAGTTCTACTGAAAACAACGTCAGTTCGGGTTAGTTCCATTCAAGTCATACCAAAACCATATAGAATTTCTATAAACATGGCATCAATACTTCATAATTTATAGATACATTGGAGAGGTATCATTAACCTATTAACTTAGTGCCCAGTGCCAATTGTTGTGTTTTACTTGTTTTTGGTTTTTCACAATACCAGTACCAAACGAAGTCCAAATGCCACAAAAAATTGGAGATTTTTTCAAGCAATAAGAGACCCTGGAAGCTTCGGGAGGGGACGATGTAACGACCCGAACGTGATAAGATTCTATGTCTCTATGATTACCGTGCTAGTCCCTGGATCGATTCCCTAGCACACACAGTACATATGATTATCAAATAACTAGTGCATCATTTACTACAACGTATGATTCAAACTTTATAAATTATTACAAACTAAGTAGCACATAGCTAAATTTATTAATAATAACAGCAAAATTGTAGCATAAGTAAAAGGTGGGTCCCATCAATGCTTACTGGCGAAATGCTGAGTGAAGACTCGCGACCCTACTGTATCTCACTGATCATCTGAATATTCTGCAACATGATAAGTTGCAGCCACAAGGGTCAATACATTGAATATATTGGCAAATCACACATAATGATATAGAAAACCTACATCCACAAGCAGGGTATGACAAACAGAACACTCAAGTTTGGTTTCGCATGAAACTAACTTCACCTACCTCCACTTAACTAGTCAAGGTTTACACAAGCACAGTTGTCACACAACGAACTAGACCACATCCAAATTACCCACACACGAAAACCCTTAGAATCATAGGATGAAATGACAAAGATCTTCAAGAAGTCTCAAGTGCGCTCAGTCGATGGTGCATTTAATGGGGACTCCAGAGCGCTCAGCCATCAACGCATTCACCTGATTTAAGTCCCGACAACTCAAGTGCGCTCAGTCATGGCGCATTCTCTAGGGACAATAGAGCGCTCAGCAATGACGCATTCACCTAGTAAAAGTTTTGAGCCTATAGCTATAAACACTCACCACTTTCACGAACCACTTGACACCAATACTGTGTCTACGATCGCAAAGCTAAGGACACAATCGCATAATACAAACAATCCACGAATATGACAACATGCAATATAATGATCAACCAAACATATATCATCACACAACAACTACACATGCATAGCAGAAATATAGAATTAACTATAATCAAAATTGGAACTTGGCTTCAACGGTGCAGAAGTACTCTAACGCCTAATTCTTATCCGCTTCACACTCCGGACAATCTATATGTTCAATGAATGCACCAATAAAATAAATCATACTCACATGACACTAAAATAAAGTCAACAACAAAGAATTCAAATAAAACTCCAATAGAAGAAACATATCAGTAGGTATATATTATCTACATGCTAATGGGATCACCATGCAAAAAGAAACGACTAATTTGGACGAATGGTTTGAAAGATATGGCTTCCGGAAGATTGAATTCAAATTTAAACAAATTCAAATTTGAATAGTTCAAAAGTGTGGAATTTGGTTTCTAATGAATGATCCTAGTCAATATGAGTACACAGGAAAAAGAATCACTTAATTTGGCTATACAGATAAAAAGTTATAGCTAATCAAAGTTTGGGCTAAAATCTGCCAAAAAAGGTGATGTGTTGTGCGTCTTGCCACGTGGTGAGTCATTAGTGGCTGATACCGGTTCGAGCTAGATTAAACACAGGCCGCTGATTTAAGTAGGAACGGACGGTGCTCGTGGCTCACCAAAAAAACTGAGACTGGGCAGCCACCGGACTTGGAGAAGAGGACCTCGGCGGCTCGGACTTCGACGACGGCAACGGCTACAGGGAATCTCCAGGGAAGGCGGACTATTCGGATGAAGATGCATACAATGGGGGTGAGTTTGGTGGCGTCAGCGGCAATTGGAAGCTCCTCAGGTGGCTGCTGTATTCGGCGGTGATCTTCGGGTCGAGGTCTTTGCACTCGGTTCGGGGCATTCCTGCACGAAGTAGGATGCCAGGATTGTTTATGAGATCGTGGAGAAGAGAATAGGTACAAGAGATGCTAGAAACCTTCAGAGGCGACGGAATCGACTGGCGGGAGCTTCTATGACGGCGGAACTCCGGCGAGATTGAGACGGCTCTGTAGGGCACGGGAGATCTTGAGTTTGGTGAAATTGGCTGAGGAGAGCGAGGGGTTTATTTATGCGGTGTCAGGACTGGGCGAGGGGCAGCAGATCGATCGGAATTGATCGATTCGATTCGTTCTGGGCTCGGCTACAGAAGTTCAGGAAGAACTCGGCGCTGCGGGGAAGATGACATGTGGGGTAGGGCGGTCAGTGGCAGAGAGAAAGTGGAAGAGAACAAAAAAATAGACAAGAAAGAGATGGAGCTGGGGAATGGGTTGCGGTTGTGTGGAAATGGGCCAGCCTGCTGCTGCTGTTCCAGCGCGCTGGAGCTACTGGCTTTGTTGGGATGCAGTTGTGCAGGCCCAGGTGAACAGTAAAGACTACGAAAAATATAAATAGTGCATAGGAAATTATCTTGGCTAAAATTAAATATCAGAAAGATTCCTAAAATACCACAGCAAATGATTTGAATATTCAGAAAATTTCAAATGCGCATAGAAATCATAATGAAAAATAATGATCATGTTAACATACCAAATATGACATTTTGGGATGTTACACACGAGAAGATGGAGCAGTGTATTCCACGAAAAACTTTTTTCGCCGCCGCAAGTTCCTGTTCTTGACAGATGCCTTCTGGAGGCCTTTTCTGGCACTGTGCCGAAGGGGGATTCGATCACGGAGGGGCTCTACATCGTCCTTCGTGCCCTTCCGATGATGCATGAGTAGTTTACCACAGACCTACGGATCCATAGTTAGTAGCTAGATAGCTTCTTCTCTCTATTTGATCTTCAATACAATGTTCTACTCGATGTTTTTGGAGTTCTATCTGATGTAATCACTTTTTGCGGTGTGTTTCTTGGGATCCGGTGAATTTTGAGTTTATGATCAGATATATCCATGAATATTATTTGAGTTTTCTCTGAACTCTTTTATGCATGATTGTTAGAGCATCGTATTTCTGTCCGATCTATTGATTTGGTTTTGCCAACTAGATTGATTTTTCTTGCAGTGGGAGAGGTGCTTTGTAATGGGTTTGATCTTGCGGTGCTCAATCCCAGAGATACAACGGGACATGACACGTATTGTATTGTTGCTATTATGGGTAAAAAATGAAGAAAATATGCCCTAGAGGCAATAATAAAGTTATTATTTCCTTATATGATGATAAATGTTTATTATTCATCCTAGAATTGTATTAACCGGAAACATGATACATGTGTGAATACATAGACAAACAGAGTGTCACTAGTATGCCTCTACTTGACTAGCTCGTTGATCAAAGATGGTTATGTTTCCTAGCCATAGACAAAGAGTTGTAATTTGATTAATGAGATCACATCATTAGGACAATGATGTGATTGACTTGATCCATTCCGTTAGCTTAGCACTCGATCGTTTAGTATGTTGCTATTGCTTTCTTCATGACTTATACATGTTCCTATGACTATGAGATTATGCGAACTCCCGTTTACCGGAGGAACACTTTGTGTGCTACCAAACGTCACAACGTAACTGGGTGATTATAAAGGTGCTCTACAGGTGTCTCCGAAGGTACTTGTTGGGTTGGCGTATTTCGAGATTAGGATTTGTCACTCCGATTGTCGGAGAGGTATTTCTGGGCCCACTCGGTAATGCACATCACTATAAGCCTTGCAAGCATTGTAACTAATGAGTTAGTTGCAGGATGATGTATTACGGAACGAGTAAAGAGACTTGCCGGTAACGAGATTGAACTAGGTATTGAGATACCGACGATCGAATCTCGGGCAAGTAACATACCGATGACAAAGGGAACAACGTATATTGTTATGCGGTTTGACCGATAAAGATCTTCATAGAATATGTGGGAGCCAATATGAGCATCCAAGTTCCGCTATTGGTTATTGGCCGGAGACGTGTCTCGGTCATGTCTACATAGTTCTCGAACCCGTAGAGTCCGCACGCTTAAAGTTACGATGACAGTTATATTATGAGTTTATATGTTTTGATGTACCGAAGGTAGTTCGGAGTCCCGGATGTGATCACGGACATGACGAGGAGTCTCGAAATGGTCGAGACATGAAGATTGATATATTGGACGACTATATTCGGACACCGGAATGGTTCCGGGGGTTATCAGATATATACCGGAGTACCGGGGGTTACCGGAACCCCCCGAAGGTTATTGGGCCTCATGGGCCCAATTGATGGAAGAGGAGAGGCGGCCAAGGGGCAGCCGCGCCCCCCCCCCCCCAAGTCCGAATTGGACAAGGAGGGGTGCGGTGCCCCCCTTTTCCTTTCCCCCTCTCTCTCCTTCCCTCTCCTCTCCTAATCCAACAAGGAAAAGGGAGGGAGTCCTACTCCCGGTGGGAGTAGGACTCCTCCTGGCGCGCCCCGCCTAGCCGGCCGCCTCTCCCCCCCTTGCTCCTTTATATACGGGGGCAGGGGCACCCTAGACACACAACAATTGATCATTGATCTTTTAGCCGTGTGCGGTGCCCCCCTCCACCATAGTCCACCTCGATAATATCATAGTGGTGATTAGGCGAAGCCCTGCATCGGTAGAACATCATCATCGTCACCACGCCGTCGTGCTGATGAAACTCTCCCTCAACACTCGGCTGGATCGGAGTTCGAGGGACGTCATTGGGCTAAACGTGTGCTGAACTCGGAGGTGCCGTGCGTTCGGTACTTGATCGGTCGGATCGTGAAGACGCACGACTACATCAACCGTGTTGTGCTAACGCTTCCGCTTGCAGTCTACGAGGGTACGTGGATAACACTCTCCCCTCTTATTGCTATGCATCACCATGATCTTGCATGTGCGTATGAAAATTTTGAAATTACTACGTTCCCCAACAGTGGCATCCGAGCCTGGTTTTATGCGTAGATGTCATATGCATGAGTAGAACACAAGTGAATTGTGGGCGATATAAGTCATACTGCTTACCAGCATGTCATACTTTGGTTCGGCGGTATTGTTGGATGAAGCGGCCCGGACCGACATTACGCGTACGCTTACGGAGACTGGTTCTACCGACGTGCTTTGCACACAGGTGGCTGACGGGTGTCAGTTTCTCCAACTTTAGTTGAACCGAGTGTGGCTACACCCAGTCCTTGAGAACGTTAAAACAACACCAACTTGACAAACTATCGTTGTGGTTTTGATGCGTAGGTAAGAACGGTTCTTGCTAAGCCCATAGCAGCCACGTAAAATTTGCAACAACAAAGTAGAGGACGTCTAACTTGTTTTTGTAGGGCATGTTGTGATGTGATATGGTCAAGACATGATGCTCAATTTTATTGTATGAGATGATCATGTTTTGTAACCGAGTTATCGGCAACTGGCAGGAGCCATATGGTTGTCGCTTTATTGTATGCAATGCAATCGCCCTGTAATGCTTTACTTTATCACTAAGCGGTAGCGATAGTCATAGAAGCATAAGATTGGCGAGACGACAACGATGCTACGATGGAGATCAAGGTGTCACGCCGGTGACGATGGTGATCATGACGGTGCTTCAGAGATGGAGATCACAGGCACAAGATGATGATGGCCATATCATATCACTTATATTGATTGCATGTGATGTTTATCTTTTATGCATCTTATCTTGCTTTGATTGACGGTAGCATTATAAGATGATCCCTCACTAAATTATCAAAGTATAAGTGTTCTCCATGAGTATGCACCGTTGCGAAAGTTCTTTGTGCTGAGACACCACGTGATGATCGGGTGTGATAGGCTCTACGTTCAAATACAACAGGTGCGAAACAGTTGCACACGCGGAATACTCAGGTTAAACTTGACGAGCCTAGCATATAACAGATATGGCCTCGGAACATGGAGACCAAAAGGTCGAGCGTGAATCATATAGTAGATATGATCAACATAGTGATGTTCACCATTGAAACTACTCCATCTCACGTGATGATCGGACATGGTTTAGTTGATTTGGATCACGTGATCACATAGAGGATTAGAGGGATGTCTATCTAAGTGGGAGTTATTTAATAATATGATTAATTGAACTTAAATATATCATGAACTTAGTACCTGATAGTATTTTGCTTGTCTATGTTGTTTGTAGATAGATGGCCCGTGATGTTGTTCCGTTGAATTTTAATGCGTTCCTTGAGAATGCAAAGTTGAAAGATGATGGTAGCAATTACACGGACTGGGTCCGTAACTTGAGGATTATCCTCATTGCTGCACAGAAGAATTACGTCCTGGAAGCACCGCTGGGTGCCAGACCTGCTGCAGGAGCAACGCCAGATGTTATGAACGTCTGGCAGAGCAAAGCTGGTGACTACTCGATAGTTCAGTGTGCCATGCTTTACGGCTTAGAACTGGGTCTTCAATGATGTTTTGAACGTCATGGAGCATATGAGATGTTCTAGGAGTTGAAGTTAATATTTCAAGCAAATGCCCGGATTGAGAGATATGAGGTCTCCAATAAGTTCTACAGCTGCAAGATGGAGGAGAATAGTTCTGTCAGTGAGCATATACTCAAAATGTCTGGGTATAACAATCACTTGATTCAACTTGGAGTTAATCTTCCGGATGATAGCGTCAATGACAGAATTCTTCAATCACTGCCACCAAGCTACAAGAGCTTCGTGATGAACTATAACATGCAAGGGATGGATAAGACGAATCCCGAGCTCTTCGCAATGCTAAAGGCTGTGGAGGTAGAAATCAAGAAGGAGCATCAAGTGTTGATGGTCAATAAGACCACCAGTTTCACGAAAAACGGCAAAGGGAAGAAGAAGGGGAACTTCAAGAAGAACAGCAAGCAAGTTGCTGCTCAGGAGAAGAAACCCAAGTCTGGACCTAAGCCTGAGACTGAGTGCTTCTACTGCAAGCAGACTAGTCACGGGAAGTGGAACTGCCCCAAGTATTTGGTGGATAAGAAGGATGGCAAGGTGAACAAAAGTATATGTGATATACATGTTATTGATGTGTACCTTACTAATGCTCGCAGTAGCACCTGGGTATTTCATACTGGTTCTGTTGCTAATATTTGCAATTCGAAACAGGGACTATGGATTAAGCGAAGATTGGCTAAGGACGAGGTGACGATGCGCGTGGGAAATGGTTCCAAAGTCGATGTGATCGCGGTCGGCACGCTACCTCTACATCTACCTTCGGGGTTAGTTTTAGACCTGAATAATTGTTATTTGGTGCCAGCGTTGAGCATGAACATTATATCTGGATCTTGTTTGATGCGAGACGGTTATTCATTTAAATCAGAGAATAATGGTTGTTCTATTTATATGAGTAATATCTTTTATGGTCATGCACCCTTGAAGAGTGGTCTATTTTTGTTGAATCTCGATAGTAGTGGTACACATATTCATAATATTGGAACCAAAAGATGCAGAGTTGATAATGATAGTGCAACTTATTTGTGGCACTGCCGTTTAGGTCATATCGGTATAAAGCGCATGAAGAAACTCCATACTAATGGACTTTTGGAACCACTTGATTATGAATCACTTGGTACTTGCGAACCGTGCCTCATGGGCAAGATGACTAAAACACCGTTCTAAGGTACTATGGAGCGAGCAACCGATTTGTTGGAAATCATACATACAGATGTATGTGGTCCGATGAATATTGAGGCTCGTGGCGGATATCGTTATTTTCTCACCTTCACAGATGATTTAAGAAGATATGGGTATATCTACTTAATGAAACATAAGTCTGAAACATTTGAAAAGTTCAAAGAATTTCAGAGTGAAGTTGAAAATCATCGTAACAAGGAAATAAAGTTTCTACGATCTGATCATGGAGGAGAATATTTGAGTTACGAGTTTGGTCTTCATTTGAAACAATGCGGAATAGTTTCGCAACTCACGCCACCCAGAACACCACAGCGTAATGGTGTGTCCGAACGTCGTAATCGTACTTTACTTGATATGGTGCGATCTATGATGTCTCTTACTGATTTGCCGTTGTCGTTTTGGAGTTATGCTTTAGAGACGGCTGCATTCACGTTAAATAGGACACCTTCGAAACCCGTTCAGACGACGCCTTATGAACTGTGGTTTGGCAAGAAACCAAAGTTGTCGTTTCTTAAAGTTTGGGGCTGCGATGCTTATGTGGAAAAGCTTCAACCCGATAAGCTCGAACCCAAATCGGAAAAATGTGTCTTCATAGGATACCCAAAAGAGACAGTTGGGTACACCTTCTATCACAGATCCGAAGGCAAGACTTTTGTTGCTAAATTCGGAATCTTTCTAGAGAAGGAGTTTCTCTCGAAAGAAGTGAGTGGGAGGAAAGTAGAACTTGATGAGGTAACTGTACCTGCTCCCTTATTGGAAAGTAGTTCATCACAGAAACCGGTTTCTGCGACACATACACAAATTAGTGAGGAAGTTAATGATGATGATCATGAAACTTCAGATCAAGTTGTTACTGAACCTCGTAGGTCAACCAGAGTAAGATCCGCACCAGAGTGGTACGGTAATCCTGTTCTGGAAGTTATGTTACTAGACCATGACGAACCTACGAACTATGAAGAAGCGATGGTGAGCCCAGATTCCGCAAAATGGCTTGAGGCCATGAAATCTGAGATGGGATCCATGTATGAGAACAAAGTATGGACTTTGGTTGACTTGCCCGATCATCAGCAAGCCATTGAGAATAAGTGGATCTTCAAGAAGAAGACTGACACTGACGGTAATGTTACTGTCTATAAAGCTCGACTTGTTGCAAAAGGTTTTCGACAAGTTCAAGGGGTTGACTACGATGAGACCTTCTCACCCGTAGCGATGCTTAAGTCTGTCCGAATCATGTTAGCAATTGCCGCATTTTATGATTATGAAATTTGGCAAATGGATGTAAAAATTGCATTCCTGAATGGATTTCTGGAAGAAGAGTTGTATATGATGCAACCGGAAGGTTTTATCGATCCAAAGGGAGCTAACAAAGTGTGCAAGCTTCAGCGATCCATTTATGGACTGGTGCAAGCCTCTCGGAGTTGGAATAAACGCTTTGATAGTGTGATCAAAGCATTTGGTTTTATACAGACTTTTGGAGAAGCCTGTATTAACAAGAAAGTGAGTGGGAGCTCTGTAGCATTTCTAATATTATATGTGGATGACATATTGCTAATTGGAAATGATATAGAATTTCTGGATAGCATAAAGGGATACTTGAATAAGAGTTTTTCAATGAAAGACCTCGGTGAAGCTGCTTATATATTGGGCATCAAGATCTATAGAGATAGATCAAGACGCTTAATTGGACTTTCACAAAGCACATACCTTGACAAAGTTTTGAAGAAGTTCAAAATGGATCAAGCAAAGAAAGGGTTCTTGCCTGTGTTACAAGGTGTGAAGTTGAGTAAGACACAATGCCCGACCACGGCAGAAGATAGAGAGAAGATGAAAGATGTTCCCTATGCTTCAGCCATAGGCTCTATCATGTATGCAATGTTGTGTACCAGACCTGACGTGTGCCTTGCTATAAGTCTAGCAGGGAGGTACCAAAGTAATCCAGGAGTGGATCACTGGACAGCGGTCAAGAACATCCTGAAATACCTGAAAAGGACTAAGGATATGTTTCTCGTTTATGGAGGTGACAAAGAGCTCATCGTGAATGGTTACGTTGATGCAAGCTTTGACACTGATCCGGACGATTCTAAATCGCAAATCGGATACGTGTTTACATTGAACGGTGGAGCTGTCAGTTGGTGCAGTTCTAAACAAAGCGTCATGGCGGGATCTACGTGTGAAGTGGAGTACATAGCTGCTTCGGAAGCAGCCAATGAAGGAGTCTGGATGAAGGAGTTCATATCCAATCTAGGTGTCATACCTAGTGCATTGGGTCCAATGAAAATCTTTTGTGACAATACTGGTGCAATTGCCTTGGCGAAGGAATCCAGATTTCACAAAAGAACCAAGCACATCAAGAGACGCTTCAATTCCATCTGGGATCTAGTCCAGGTGGGAGACATAGAAATTTGCAAGATACATACGGATCTGAATGTTGCAGACCCATTGACTAAGCCTCTTCCAGGAGCAAAACATGATCAGCACCAAGGCTCCATGGGTGTTAGAATCATTACTGTGTAATCTAGATTATTGACTCTAGTGCAAGTGGGAGACTGAAGGAAATATGCCCTAGAGGCAATAATAAAGTTATTATTTATTTCATTATATCATGATAAATGTTTATTATTCATGCTAGAATTGTATTAACCGGAAACATGATACATGTGTGAATACATAGACAAACAGTGTCACTAATATGCCTCTACTTGACTAGCTCGTTGATCAAAGATGGTTACGTTTCCTAGCCATAGACAAAGAGTTGTCATTTGATTAATGAGATCACATCATTAGGAGAATATGTGGGAGCCAATATGAGCATGCAGGTTCCGCTATTGGTTATTGGCCGGAGACGTGTCTCGGTCATGTCTACATAGTTCTCGAACCCGTAGGGTCCGCATGCTTAAAGTTACGATGACAGTTATATTATGAGTTTATATGTTTCGATGTACCGAAGGTAGTTCGGAGTCGCGGATGTGATCATGGACATGACGAGGAGTCTCAAAATGGTCGAGACATGAAGACTGATATATTGGACGACTATATTCGGACACCGGAATGGTTCCGGGGGTTATCGGATATATACTGGAGTACCAGGGGGTTACCGGAACCCCCCGGAGGTTATTGGGCCTCATGGGCCCAATTGGTGGAAGAGGAGAAGCGGCCAAGGGGCAGCCACGCGCCCCTCCTCCCAAGTCTGAATTGGACAAGGAAGGGGGTGGCGCCCCCCCTTTTCCTTTCCCCCTCTCTCTCCTTCCCTCTCCTCTCCTAATCCAACAAGGAAAAGGGAGGGAGTCCTACTCCCGATGGGAGTAGGACTCCTCCTGGCGCGCCCCTTGTGGCCGGCCGCCTCTCCCCCCTTGCTCCTTTATATACGGGGGCAGGGGGCACCCTAGACACACAACAATTGATCATTGATCTTTTAGCCGTGGGTGGTGCCCCCTCCACCATAGTCCACCTCGATAATATCATAGCGGTGATTAGGCGAAGCCCTGCGTCGGTAGAACATCATCATCGTCACCACCATCGTGCGGACGAAACACTCCCTCAACACTCGGCTGGATCGGAGTTCGAGGGACGTCATCGGGCTGAACGTGTGCTGAACTCGGAGGTGTCGTGCGTTCGGTACTTGATCGGTCGGATCGTGAAGACATACGACTACATCAACCGCGTTGTGCTAACGCTTCCACTTTCGGTCTATGCGGGTACGTGGACAACACTCTCCCCTCTCGTTGCTATGCATCACCATGATCTTGCGTGTGCGTAGGAAAATTTTGAAATTACTACGTTCCCCAACAAAAAAGATGGGATTTATTCATATGTGAGTTTATCTTGTTGATATGTCTCCAATGTATCTTTAATTTTTTATTGTTCCATGCTATTATATTATCAATCTTGGATGTTTTATATACTTTTACAAGCAACTTTATATCATTTTGGGACTAACCTATTAACTTAGTGCCCAGCGCCAGTTGCTGGTTTTTTTGTTTTTTACTTTGCAGAATATCGGTACCAAACGAAGTCCAAATGCCATGAAAGTTTTTGGAGATTTTTTCTAGTGATGAGAGACCCTGGAAGCTTCTAGAGGCCATGAGAGGATGAAAGTGGGGCCCACTAGGCACCAGGGCGCGCCAGGGTCCTCTGGCGCCTTGGTGGGTAGTGGGGCCCACGATCATTTTGATCTACCTCCGCCTCTATAAATATTCTAAAATCCCAAAACCCTTAGGGGAGTCCACGAAATAATTTTTTCGCTGTCGCAAGTTCCAGAATCACGCGATCCAGTCTAGAGGCCTTTTCTGGCACTCTGCCGGAAGGGGAAACGGTCACGGAGGGGTTCTTCATCATCCTTGTTGCCCCTCCGATGATGCGTGAGTACTTTACCACAGACCTACGGGTCCGTAGTTAGTAGCTAGACAGGTTCTTCTCTCTTTTTGATCTTCAATACAATGTTCTCCTCGATGTTCTTGGAGACCTATTTGATGTAATGACTTTTGCGGTGTGTTTGTTGGGATCCGATGAATTTTGAGTTTATGATCAAATCTATCCATGAATATTATTTGAGTTTTCTCTGAAATCTTTTATGCATGATTGTTATAGCCTCGTATTTCTACTCCCATTTATTGTTTGGTTTGGCCAACTAGATTGATTTATCTTGCCATGGGAAGAGGTGCTTTGTGATGGGTTTGATCTTGCGGTGCTAAATCTCAGTGATAGAAAGAGACATGACACGCATGTATCATTGCTATTAAGGGTAACAAGATGGGGTTTGTTCATATGTGAGTTTGTCTTCTCTACATCATGTCATCTTGCTTAAAGCATTACTCCGTTTTTCCATGAACTTAATACACTAGATGCATGCTGGATAGCGGTCGATGTGTGGAGTAATAGTAGTTGATGCAGGCAGGAGTCGGTCTACTAATCTTGGACGTGATGCCTATATACATGATGATCGCCTTGGATATCATCATAATCTTTTGCTTTTTTGTCAATTGCCCAACATTAATTTGTTTACCCACTGTATGCTATTTTCTCGAGAGAAGCCTCTAGTGAAAACTATGCTATTTTCTATCATATATTAAAAATAAAAATACCTTGTTGCAATTTTATTTTATTTTGTATTTTTGCTAGATCTATTTATCAAAACCTATACAATTTAATCTTTGTCAATACCGTTGAGGGATTGACAACCCCTCTACACGTTGGGTTGCAAGTATTTGTTGTTTGTGTGCAGGTGTTGTTTACATAGTGTTGCTTGGTTCTCCTACTAGATTGATAACCATGGTTTCATAAATGAGGGAAATACTTATCTCTACCGTACTGCATCATCAAGTACCTACGCATAAACTTTCATCTCCTTGCATTTACTTTATTTGCCTTTTGCCTCTCGTTTTCATCTCCCCTACTTCTAAAAGTTTTTACAAAAATACCAAACAAAATTTAGTTTGCCTTTTTCTTGTTTGATCTTTTGTTTACTTGTGATCTTGTGTGGGTAGCCACGATGTGTCAAGAAAATACAAAATTGCATGATTTTTCTAATACTTAATAATAATGATTTTATTAGTACTCCTATTGCTCCTCCCTCCGCTAGTGCCGAGTCTTTTGATATTAATGCCGCTTTGTTGAATCTTGTTATGAAAGAGCAATTTTCCGGTAATCCTAATGAGGATGAGTGTATTTGTGGGAATATGTGTCAATGGTATCTCAAAAAAATGTGACACACTCAATGCGTATGAAATAGAGGTCTAGCTATATCATATATAGAGGGGCCGATCCACGAGAAGAGAGGGAGGGAACATCGGCGTGAGATATCGATAGAATCGAAGAGAGGATCAAGTGTGTGGGTGCGGAATCGATGAAGAGAGCTAGCGAAATTGTGTGTGTTCACGTCAAAGCTATAGGGCGACTGACCTACTGAAATGTCAGAGGGGAGAGGCAGGTTTGTGTGTGGCAGGGAGGCATGACTAGAGCGCTCGATCCATCGGTGTGTGTGGGGTGGGGGGAAGGCAGAGACCTAACTAGAGAGGTAGATCGACTTGTATATGTGTGAAGAAGGAGTGACCTAGCTATGACTTGAGGGAGATCGATCGACATCCATACATAAGTGTAGGATGGGAAATAGGTTGCGAGAGAGAGAGAGAGGGAGAGAGAGAGTACCGGAGGGGTGGTGGTGGAGTTTCTTCTCGGAGATGGTGGGAGAGGCCTACTAGAAAAACGGATGGTACAACTGCAATTCAAGAAAAGAAGGGATGTGTTTCTCTCTGTGTGTGTGTGTGTGGGCGTGCGTATGCGTGATAGACTGATACGTCTCCAATGTATCTATAATTTCTGAAGTATTCATGCCATGTTTGCAACAATTTTATATGGTTTTGTTATGATTTGATTAGAACTAACCTGGACTGACGTTGTTTTCAGCAGAACTACCGTGGTGTCATTTTTTTGTGCAGAAATAAAAGTTCTTGAAATGGGTTGAAAATTTAGGGTGAACATTTATTGACCAGAAGAGACCCACGGAGCACCGGAGTTGTGCCATGAGGTGACCGAGGAGGCCACAAGCAAGGGGGCGAGCCCACCCCCCCCCCCAGGGCGCACCCCTAGGGCTTGTGGGCCCCTCAAGTCTCCCCCTCACTTGATTCCAATGCCAAGTACCCCTATATATCACGTAACCTCCAAAAAGAAACCTAGATCAGAAGTTCCGCCGCTACAAGCCTCTGTAACCGCGAAAAACCAATCAGGAGCTCATTTCGGCACCCTGCCGGAGGGGGAAACCATCACCGGAGGCCATCTTCATCATCCCGGCGGCCTCCATGGCGAAGAGGGAGTAGTTCACCCTCGGGGCTGAGGGTATGTACCAGTAGCTATGTGTTTGATATCTCTCTCTCTCTCTCTCTCTCGTGTTCTTGATTTGGCACGATCTTGATGTACCGCGAGCTTTGTAACTATAGTTGCATCATATGGTGTTTCTCCCTCTCCATCTTCTTGTGATGAATTGAGTTTTACCTCTGAGGTTTCACTATTATCGGATTGAATACTTTTATGTATTTGAGAACACTTGATGTGTGTCTTGCGTGGGATACCCGTGGTAACAATTGGGTGTTCTATTGATTCACTTGATGTATGTTTTGGCACTCAACTCACAGATTACCGAGGTGACATTGGGGTAATCTATGAAATGGGGTTGATGCACGTTTTCATCCTTGTTTCTCCGGTAGAGATCTGGGGCACTCTTTGAGGTTCTTTGTGTTGGATTGAAAATTATGAATCTAAAGTTGTTTGATGCATATCATATAATTGACCCACGGATACTTGTGGTGACATTGGAGTATCTAGGTGACATTAGGGTTGATATATGTGTATCATATGGTGTTATTTTGGTACGAACTCTAGGGGTGTTTGTGACACTTACAGGAATAGCTCAAAAGATTAATCAGAAAGAATAAACTTTGAGGTGGTTTCGTACCCTACAAGCAATTTCATCTTATGTTCTCCGCGATAGGAATTTTCGAGTGACTCTTTGCCGCACGTTGAGGGATTGCCATATGATTTAACTATGTTATCATTGTTGAGATACATTGCACTAGTGAAAGTATGAACCCTAGGGCTTGTTTTCAAGCATTGCAATACCATTTTTGCTCACTTTTTTTACTAGTTACCTTGCTGTTTTTACATTTTTAGATTACAAAAACCAATATGTACCATCCATATTACACTTGTATCACCATCTCTTCGCCGAACTAGTGCACCTATACAATTTACCATTGTATTGGGTGTGTTGGGGACACAAGAGACTCTTTGTTATTTGGTGTGTTGGGTGTATTGGGTGTGTTGGGTGTGTTGTTTGAGAGAGACCATCTTCATCCTACGCCTCCCGCGGATTGATAAACCTTAGGTCATCCACTTGAGAGAAAATTGCTACTGTCCTACTAAACTCTGCGCTTGGAGGCCCAACACAAGTCTACAAGGAGAAGGTTGTGTAGTAGACATCAAGCTCTTTTCTAGCGCCGTTGCCGGGGAGGTGAGTGCTTGAAGGTATATCTTCGGATCTTGCAATCTAATATTTTAGTTTCTTGTTTTATCACTAGTTTAGTCTATAAAAGAAAACTACAAAAAATGGAATTGAGGTTGCCTCATATGCTTCATCTTTTTAATGTCTTCCATGAAAATGATGGAAAGGAAAATTGTGCTCAAGTGTTAGAAGAAGAAGTCAATAAAATGTTTGGCATTAAATCTTTGAATGATGAGCATGATTTGAATGTTGTTGGTATGAATTCTTTTATACCAATGATGCTAATGATATGCAAAGCCATAAGCTTGGGGATGCTATGTTTTATGAAGATGATATTTTTAGTCCCCCAAGTTTTGATGAGAATGTTTACTATGATGAAAGCATGCCTCCTATTTATGATGATTATATTGATGAAAGTCATTTTGTAAGAGTGTCAACTCTAGGAAATAATGATCCCACTATTTTGGAGGGTGTTGAATCTTTTCACAATATTGATAAAAGTGGATTTGGAGGAGTCATGACTTTATTTAGAGATGAATCCACTATTTTGGAAGAGGTTCCAATTGATTATGAGAATAAAGTTGATATTTATGATGATTATTGTGATGACATGTATGCTATAAATAATAATGATAACCATGAAACTTGTCATCGTGATTTTAATTTTCAATTGGATTATGCCTCACATGATAGTTATTTTGTTGAGTTTGCTCCCACTACTATTGATGGGAAGAAATTTGCTTATGTGGACAGTAATAAAATTTCTATGCCTGTGGATCATGAAAAGAGTGCTTTATGTGATAGGTATATTGTTGAATTCCTTCATGATGCTACTGAAAATTATTATGAGATAGGAATATATGCTTTTACATGTTGCAATAATATCAAGTTTCCTCTCTATGTATTGAAAGTTTTGAAGTATTGCTTGTTTTGCCTCCTATGCTAGTTGTTTCTTGTTCCCATGAATTGTTTGATCACAAAATCCCTATGCATATAAAATAGGCTTAAATGTGCTAGTCATGTGCTTCATGATGCTCCCTTTATGTTTCAATTCTTATATTTTATGTGAGCATCATTGAAACATCATGCCTAGCTAAAAGGCATTAAAGAAAAGTGCTTGTTGGGAGACAACCCAACATTTACCCCTACTATTTTTGTGTGTCCACTTGATTAAGCTACTGTATTAATCATGTTTTATAGCTTTTGTTTCAATAAAGTGCCAAGTAAAGCCTTTGGGATAGTGTGGATGAGAGTTGACTTGATTCTGTGCAAAAACAAAAAAATTGTGCCCAATAACAGAATTATCTGATCTGCTGGAGCAACAAAAAATTCTGAATTTTTTCCACTTTATTGATAGACAAATTGTCTACGTTTTCCTAATTTTTTAGCATGTCCGGAGTAACATAAGTATGGGTGTTGTTCAGATCATTATAGATTGTTCTGTTTTTGACAGATTCAGTTTTCAATGCATAATTTGCTTGTTTTAAGTGTTTCCATAGCTTATATTAAGTGATATAAGTTGTGGAAATGATAAGTTACAGTAGGCATTGTGTGAGAACAATTATGAATACCAGGCAGCAAGCCTGGTAAGCTACCTAAAAAAAAGACCTATTATGAATCTTATCTTGACAGCACCAAAGTGAATGATTTTTCTTTATCATACTAACCCATCTCACGAAGTTCCGTTAAGTTTTGTGTGACTAAAGTTTTCAAGTTTTGGGTGAGATGTCGATACGATAAGAATAAGGAGTGGCAGGACCTTAAGCTTGGGGATGCCCAAGGCACCCCAAGGTAATATTCAAGGAAGATCCAAGAAGCTAAGCTTGGGGATGCCCCGGAAGGCATCCCCTCTTTCGTCTCCAACATCATCGGTAACCTCACTTGGAGCTATATTTTTATTCGTCACATGGTATGAGTTTTGCTTTGAGCGTTATTTTATTTTGTTGAGATTTGCTTGCTGCTATTTAGAATAATGTATTGCATCTTTTAGTTCAATAAAAAGGTCAAGTTTATCCTTTACCATGCTTATTTTACAAGTCTCTACATTGTTGTCTTGAAAACAGAAAGTTTTCTATCATTGTCTGAATTCTTATGGTAAGTCAGAACGTGATAAAATCTTGAAATTTTTACACAATGAGTAGCAACAAATTTTCTACAGTGTGGTAACTTTTCAGAATTTTTGGAGTTATACAAGTATGAATCTTCTTTCATTCTTTACAGACTGTTCAGTTTAGACAGATTACTGTTATGTTTGCATATGTTTGCTTGTTTAATGATTCTATTGAGGATAGGCGTATTAAATATGCAGAGGCATTTAGTATCCAATATCAAATAATAATTTTAGTGATTTTTTACACTAGAGAATAATAAGGTTATGCATTGATTTATACTAACTTATCTCACGAGTTCTTCTTGAGTTTTGTGTGGATGAAGTTTTGAGGATTTAGGGAAACCGTGATATAAAAAGAATTAAGGAGACACAAAAGCTCAAGCTTGGGGATGCCCAAGTCATCCCTAGTTAATATTTCAAGAAGTCTCAAGCATCTAAGCTTGGGGATGCCCCGGTTAGCATCCCACCTTTCTCCTTCAACAATGATCAGTCAGTTTTGGTTAAGCCTAAGTTTTGCTTCTTCACATGATATGTGCTATCCTTGGAATGTCATTTGATTTTGTTTTTCTTGTTGTTTGAATAAAATACTTAAGATCTGAAATTCTTAAATGAGAGTGAGTCTTCACATAGCTACTTAATTATTTTACTACTCATTGATCTTCACTTATATCTTTTTGGTGTAGTTTGTCATTTACTCTCATGCTTCACTTATATTATTTTGAGAGTCTTATAAATAGTATGGAAATTTGCTTAGGTTATGGATTTAGTCCTAATATGATGGGTATTCAAGAGGGATATAATAAAAACTTTCATGAAGAGCATTGAATATATGAGAAGTTTGATTCCTTGCATTTGTTTTGAGATATAAAGATGGTGATATTAGAGTCATGCTAGAGAGTAATTCTGGATTGGTATACTTGTGTTAAAGTTTGTGATTCCCGAAGCATGCACATATGGTGAACCGTTATGTGATGAAGTCGGAGCATGATTTATTTTTTGATTGTCTTCCTTATGAGTGGCGGTCGGGGATAAGCGATGGTCTTTTCCTACCAATCTATCCCCCTAGGAGCATGCGTATTAGTACTTTGCTTCGATGGCTAATAAATTTTTGCAATAAGTATGTGAGTTCTTTATGACTAATGTTGAGTCCATGGATTATACACACTCTCACCCTTCCACCATTGCTAGCCTCTCTAGTACCGCGCAACTTTCGCTAGTGCATTAAACCCACCAGATACCCTTCCTCAAAATAGCCACTATACCTACCTATTATGGCATTTCCATAGCCATTCCGAGATATATTGCCATGCAACTTCCACCGTTCCGTTTATTATGACACATACCATCATTGTCATATTGCTTTGTATGATCATGTAGTTGGCATAGTATTTGTCGCTCGGCCACTGTTCATATTTTTTATACATGTCACTTGTGATCATTCCACATCCCGGTACACCGGCGGAGGAATTCATATAGAGTCATATTTTGTTCTAGTATCGAGTTGTAATTCTCGAGTTGTAAGTAAATAAAAGTGTGATGATCATCATTAATAGAGCAATGTCCCATGTGAGGAAAGTATGATGGAAGCTATGATTCCCTCAAGTTGGGATGAGACTCTGGACTTAAAAAAAAGAACCCAAAAAAGGCCAAAGAGCCCAAACAAAAAAACGAGAAATGAGAGAAGAGAGAACGGACAATGTTACTATCCTTTTTTCCACACTTGTGCTTCAAAGTAGCACCATGTTCTTCATGATAGAGAGTCTCCTATTTTATCACTTTCATATACTAGTGGGAATTTTTCATTATAGAACTTGGCTTGTATATTCCAATGATGGGCTTCCTCAAATTTCCCTAGGTCTTCATGAGCAAGCAAGTTGGATGCACACCCACTTAGTTTTCATTTTGAGATTTCATACACTTATAGCTCTAGTGCATCCGTTGCATCGCAATCCCTACTCCCTTGCATCTATATCAATTGATGGGCATCTCCATAGCCCATTAATTTGCCTAGTTTATGTGAGACTTTCTTTCTTTTTTGTCTTCTCCTCACAACCTCCACCATGTTCTATTCCATCTATAGTTCTATATCCATGGCTCACGCTCATGTATTGCGTGAAAGTTATAAAAGCTTGAGAACATTAAAAGTATGAAACAATTGTTTGGCTTGTCATCATGGTTGTGCATGATGGAATATTTTGTGTGATGAAGATAGAGCATAGCCAGACTATATTATTTTGTAGGGATAAATTTCTTTGGCCATGGTATTTTGAGAAGACATGGTTGCTTTATTAGTATGCTTGAACTATTATTGTTTTTATGTCAATGTTAAAATTTTGTTTTGAATCTTATGGATCTGAACATTCATGCCACAATGAATAAGATTACATTGATAAATATGTTAGGTAGCATTCACACTTCATAAATTCTTTCTTTTATCATGTACCTACTCAAGGACGAGCAAGAATTAAGCTTGGGGATGATGATACGTCTCCAACGTATCTATAATTTATGAAGTATTCATGCCATATTTGCAACACTTTTATATGTTTTTGGCATGATTTGATTAGAACTAACCTGGACTAAAGTTGTTTTCAGCAGAACTACCATGGTGTCTTTTTTTGTGCAGAAAGAAAAGTTCTTGGAATGGGTTGAAAATTTAGGGTGATCATTTATGGACCAGAAGAGACCCGCGGAGCACCGGAGTTGTGCCAGGAGGTGACCGAGGAGGCCACAAGCAAGGGGGGGCCGCCCACCCCACCCCCTCCAGGTCGCACCCCTAGGGCTTGTGGGCCCCTCGGGTGTCCCCCTCACTTGATTCCAACGCCAAGTACCCCTATATATCCCGTAACCTCCAGAAAGAAACCTAGATCAGAAGTTCCGCCGCCGCAAGCCTCTGTAACCATGAAAAACCAATCGGGAGCTCATTCCGGCACCCTGCCAGAGGGGGAAACCATCACCGGAGGCCATCTTCATCATCTCGATGGCCTCCATGGCGAGGAGGGAGTAGTCCGCCCTCGGGGCTGAGGGTATGTACCAGTAGCTATGTGTTTGATCTCTCTCTCATGTTCTTTATTTGGCACGATCTTGATGTATTGCGAGATTTATAACTATAGTTGGATCATATGGTGTTTCTCCCTCTTGATCTTCTTGTGATGAATTGAATTTTACCTTTGAGGTTTCACTATTATCAGATTGAATACTTTTATGGATTTGAGAACACTTGATGTGTGTCTTGCGTGGGATACCTGTGGTAACAATGGGGTGTTCTATTGATTCACTTGATGTATGTTTTGGCACTCAACTCGCAGATTCCCAGGTGACATTGGGGTAATCTATGAAATGGGGTTGATGCACGTTTTCATCCTTGTTTCTCCGGTAGAGATCTTGGGACACTCTTTGAGGTTCTTGGATTGAAAATTATGAATCTAAAGTTGTTTGATGCATATCATATAATTGACCCACGGATACTTGTGGTGACATTGGAGTATCTAGGTGACATTAGGGTTGATATATGTGTATCATATGGTGTTATTTTAGTACGAACTCTACGGTTGTTTGTGACACTTATAGGAATAGCTCAAAAGAATGATCAGAAAGAATAACTTTGAGGTGGTTTCGTACCCTACAAGCAATTTCATCTTATGTTCTCCGCGATAGGAATTTTGGAGTGACTCTTTTTCGCACGTTGAGGGATGGCCATGTGATTTAATTATGTTATCATTGTTGGGAGACTTTGCACTTGTGAAAGTATGAACCCTAGGCCTTGTTTTCAAGCGTTGCAATACCGTTTTGCTCACTTTTGTTACTAGTTACCTTGCTATTTTTATATTTTCAGATTACAAAAACCAATATCTACCATCCATATTACACTTGTATCACCATCTGTTCGCCGAACTAGTGCACCTCTACAATTTACCATTGTATTGGGTGTGTTGGGGACACAAGAGACTCTTCGTTATTTGGTTGCAGGGTTGTTTGAGAGAGACCATCTTCATCCTACGCCTCCCACGGATTGGTAAACCTTAGGTCATCCACTTGAGGGAAAATTGCTACTGTCCTACAAAACTCTGTGCACTACAAAAAAGACTCATATGTGACATTTTGGGCCGAACGGAAAAAAATTGTCATGCTTATGACACTTCTATGAAGATAATTGTGACAAAACCCGGTATCATCATAGATGTGGTGGGCTCCTACTTCTATGACAAAAATCATGACAGAAAATGGGCTTTTCATCCTGGTGGGACAGTGACGCGCCTGCATGACATTCTCTGGGCCGTCCATGATGGGAAAAAATCATGGTAGAAGAGAGGGCGAGGAAAATTTCGGGGAGTTCCCGGTTACGGTGGATGGTCGGGCCAAGCGATGCATGGAGGTTTGCGTGTTTCTCGCGTACATGTACGCGCGTGTGTGCAAGGCATTGGGGTCTAACTGAACCCGAGCGAGGCGTTCCCTTGCTGAACATGAGAACCTGCACTGGCTACGTTACTGAACCCTAGCAATCGATCTTGGTTGTTAACTGAACTCGGGCGATTCCTTCGCTACTGCTGCTAACTGAAGCCGATCGAACCTGCTGCCACTTGATTAGCAGTGAGTGTAGTTGGGGGTTGGATGAACAGTTCCCGATGGGGGTTGGATGAACAGGACCCCGTGGTAGTAGAGGCCGTCGCCGCTGGATGAACAGGACCCTGATCGAGCCGTTTGGGGGTGGATGAACAGGACCCCATGGAGGGATGGATGAACAGCAGCCGGTGGAGGGCTGGTTGAACAGTAGCCCGTGGAGAGGGTCGGTTGAACAGTAGCCAGTGTAGGGCTGGATGAACAGTAGCCCGTGGAGGGCTGGTTGAACAGGACCCCGTGGAGAGAGCTAGTTGAACAGTTGCCGGTGGAGGCTGGATGAACAGGACCCCATGGTGAACAGTAACTGGTGGAGGCTGGAGGAAGTCGACAGTGGATAAACAGTAGCAGGTGGAGGCTGGAGGAATTCAACGGTGGATGAACAGTAGCCCGTGGAGGCTGGAGCGAGGTAGTAGACAGTGGATGAACAGTAGCCCGGAGTCCCATTTTGTGGTACGCCACACCCCTCTCAATGAACAGGACCCCCTGTTTCGACCATAGGCGCTCCAACACAAGTACATTTCCTCCGTTCTGCGGTATGCCAGACCCCTCCCGATCAGCAGCACCCCGTTTCGACCGTAGGAGCTCGAACACAAGTCTATTTCCTCCGTTTTGCGGTACGCCAGACCCTTCCCGATGGACAGGACCCCGTTTCGACCGTACATGGTCGACCACAAGGCCGTTTTCCTCCGTTTTGCGGTACGCCAGACCCCGTTTCAGCTGCTCTGTCCAAGCCAGTTGGCTCCCATTGAACATGAGCCATTCTGACCCAGTGTGTTGCCTCCCGATGAACAAGACGCGTTCCGACCCAGTCACTTGGCTCCCGGTGAACACGACGCTGTTTCCTCCGTTCTGACCCAGCCGGTTAGCTGAAGATGAATAGGACAACGTCGCTGCCATCCGTTGCCTCTCCATGTACACGAGCCCTGGCCGTCCGTATGCGCGAGTACGTGTTTCGAGACCCCACTCGTATGTACGTATGTGGTCATATTTTTTGGCGTGTGACTGTATGTATGTGTACATGGTTTAGACGGGACAGCCTGAACTGCTATGTGGGGGGCTCTACTATGATATGTGTCGCTACTTACTCGGCTATGGTTCATCGTTGCAGAGCGACCGATCGACCAGTATGTGCGTACACATTCGCGACAAGACAGACAACGCTACGTACGCTTCGACCGGGTGGGTCCCAGCTATCAGGGAGGATAAGTACGCACTTCCTTGTGTGCGAAGATATAGCTGCCGGGTCCCAGCTGTTCCCGTAATAAGGATGCACTTCCTTGCGTGCGAAGATGTAGCTGGTGGGTCCTAGCTGTCGGGGGACAAAACATTATTTTTCAGGGTAAAAAGGATGCACTTGCATGCATGCGTCCATGGGTGTGGTGCGTCCCCACTGTCAGCCTCTCATGTACAGGCATCTTCCGATGACTCTCTTTTGTTGACCACGTTGACCACACCGTGTCGAGCGCACCTAGGCCAGTGGACGACGGTGAGGCCCCAGATTGGAACGACCCAGAGATGGGGAAGACGCGACAGTGGAGTCGCAGATGGTGGGGAGTGGGAAACTTGACTAGTTCGGGTGCGCGGCAGCACTGCCGCCTACGGAAGACAAGAGCAAGAACAGAGGCTGAAGAAGCAGCACGGCTATTGGATTAACATCCAACGGTCCAGCTACTAAAATCATTTGTTGATTAAGTTGACAAAACCATGCGTACGCGTTAGCTTAGTAGGCCCACAAGTCAGCCACCAAATCTGCCGGATACCAACTGTCATCGAGAGGAATAGTTTTTTCGCATAACAAGGAGGCACTTCCTTCCGTGCGGAGATAGAGACGGTGGGTCCCAGCTGTCGGGGGAGGAAACATTTTTTCAGCTTAATATGGAGGAACTTTCCTTGTGTGCGACCATGGACCTCGTGGGTCCCAGCTGTCAGGCTCTCCACGTACAGTCCTCTTCCGATGACTCTCGTTTGTTGACCACGCCGCGCCGAGCGCAGCGAGGCGGTGGACGACGGCGAGGCCCCAGACGGGAACGACCCGAAGATGGGAAGACGCGGTAGTGGAGTCGCAGATTGAGAGGAATACAAGGGTTATAACTAGTTCTAGTGCGGAGTGGGGCTGCAGTCGGTGGAGAATAACAGGAGGGTGGAGGGATGGCCAGCGGTGGGGTAGTGCTTCACAGCGATGCGTGCTAAGCAGAGCCGCTAGCCGCCGGAGGCCGGAGCAGGCTGTCCCGGCGACGCTGGAGGAAGGAGACGAGAGATTGAAGGTGCATGTCGGCCGTTGGATATAAATCTAATGGCTGTGGATGTTAGAATCATTTGTTGACTAAGTTGACAACGCCTTGCGTAGGCTTCGACCTATTGGCCCACATGTCAGCCTGCAAATATGTGGCATATATTTAACCCATGTTTTCTAGAATTTACAGTCCATTTGCTGGGTTGGGTGAACAAATAATTTCGCGTCAATGCGGCCCATTTAATATTTCTAAGAAATCCCAGCCCATTTGCACTTTCTTCCAATACATGAAGTAGTTGGGCTTGTTCTATATATAATGTTAGGTTAGAAGGAGCAATTAATATCAAAAAATAAACCAGAGCGACACATTTTTCATATATATAATTAACAAATTAGCGAGTTATTGCTCAAAAGAAAAATGAGCGTGTTATTATTACATTTGTCCTTAAAATCTTCGCAAGCTTTTGTACGCAATCACCAGGATTTTCCTTGCCAACTTCTGTTAAACATTTACTTTTATAAGTTAATAAGACGTGGGATGTTTTTATAATGTCTATATAAGTCTCTATTAAATATACTATAATGGTAATAATATAAATATATATAATGTGGTTAGAAGGGAAAACATAAGTTGGACACAGCATTATTATTCTTATATATAGATAAATAGAACAGAGATCTGCGTTTTATTAAAAAAATACATTGGGCTGCCGATCTTTAAGAAAAAGTAAAACCTACGCTGGGAGGCCCATAGGCTGGCACGTACATGATGGACCTCAAAAAATAAGTTGAAACCACTGTCTCGGTATGTCGTGGGCTACGCATGTCAAAAAACAAAACCTAGGCCAAGCTGATACTTGTTCACCCTCTAGAAAAAAATGATACCAGCTAGATCCCCGATACCCCTTCTTCGCAACAACAACAAAAAAACAAAAGATCCCCGATACCCCTGGAAAAAAAGCTCCCGGATGACAGTCATCATTGGAAATTTATTTCGTTTATTGACTAGATTGACAAACCCGTGGGCCCCAACGTCAGTACACAATTACGAGGAAGCTTTTTTTCCAATGAGGCACTTGCTTGCGTACGGCTTGGACCTGGTGGGTCCCCACTATCACTCTCTCTGTGTACAGTCCTCTCCAGATACCTCTCGTTTGTTGAGCATGTTGACAACGGCATACGGCGGCGCCACGGCGAGCGCACACAGACGGGAAAGAACCGAAGCCGAGGAATTTCGGATTTCGGGCTCCGCAGACCCTTGATAGATTTGAACTCTGGGGTGTGTGCAGAGAACTCAACCTCCCCAGTCTGCCTACTCGCCAATCTCATGGCCTAGCTCGATGAACAGGAAGGAAATGGGACACAGCAGTTTACCCAGGTTTTGGCCACCTTGCGGTGTAAAACTCTACTCCTTCTTTGTGGTGGATTGGCCTCGAGGGGTTGAGGATGAACTAGTACAGTGGGAGAACAACCTCAGGAGGAGGTGTGTTCTTGTGCTTGAGTGAGCTGGTGAGTGTATGGATGGAATGGGTCCCCATCTGGTCCGATCCCTCTCTACGGTGGTGGCTAGGTCCTATTTATAGTGGTTTTTGTCCTCTTCCCCCAAAATGGAGGCGGGAAGGGATCCCACAATGGCCAAATTCTAAGGGAGACAACTAGTACATCTTATCCTGACAAAAGTAGTCTTCGCCTGCAAAGCCTCTGGTCATGACGCCGTGGTGGGCTTGGCAATGACCTCGTCCTGCCAGCCTGGCGGTCTTGGTCTTGTTGCATGGGAATGGAAACCTTTGGCTGATGCCTCGGGACTCCGCGCCTGCGCTTGCCTCTTTAGCACCAAAGAGGAAACTACTGCACTGCGCCCGCTGGCGCTCGCCTGGCCTTGGTCGTCATGGCTCACGTCATCTGAACCTCATGAGGTGAGGGCTTGCATAGAGATCTCCGCTTGTCAGGAGCCGGCCTGAGGAGGCCGCTCCCTCTGAAGGTCTTGGCGTCGTCCGCCTCACGAGGCTTGGCCCCTCGCGAGGGTCTTGAGTTGTTGGTGTTGAAGTTGGGCCGTACCAGGCCGTCGATGGAGCCACGTCGTGGGCTGCAGGCAGGCAAGTCTGGGTACCCCCGTTCCCAGAACGCCGACAGTAGCCCCGGGCCCAAGGCGCGCTCGGACTTGGCTTTGAGGCGAAGCCAAAGGCCAAGTGCGGAGCGCCGCGGGCCCTAACCGCCTGCGGCCTTGGTCGACACATGGCTCTTGATGGGACGTGGGCATCTCCGCTTCCCCACACGGCCTCGGCAACTGTCCTAGGCTGACAAAAGGCTGGCGCCTGCCGTTGAGCCTTCATTGCCTTCCCTTCTTCTTGCTCCAGATCCCCTTCTCCCTCTTCGCAGAGCGCCTCCAGATCTGCTGAATCCTTTCCCCGAGATCACCACCGACATGGCAAAGTCATCGGCCCCTGCCTCGCGCTCGACTTCCTGGTTCGAGCCGGCCCTGAGCTCGTCCACCATTGCTGAGGAGAAGCACCTTGCCGCCGTTCTCCCGCTGACGGCGTGCAGCGGTAATGAGGGAGGAGAGATGGCGCTCCGGGTCGGCTCCACCAAGCCGGAAGCCTTGGCTGAAACCTTTTACCCCTTCTTTCTGTGCAGCGTCTTTGCTGGGCTGGTTCCCCCCTTCTCCAGTTTGTTCTACGCTATCCTCAACCATTACGGGCTCCATGCCCTCCATCTTCATCCCAACTCCGTCCTCCTCCTGTCGATCTTTGCCTTCTACTATGAGGCATTTGTGGGGGTGGTGCCCTCTGTTGCGCTGCTCCGCCACTTCTTCTACATCCGGGTAAGCAGCGGCCAATGCTCTGGGTGCGCCAGCTTCATCACGGCTCATGGGAGCAACGCGATCTCGAGGGCCGGGAAGAAGGTGGAGGACTTCCGGCACAAGTGGATCTTCATGGACGCCAAATGCTCCCACGCTCGGCTGGAGCTACAGACTGCCTTCCCGGTGAAGCTGGACCGGTGGGGTCACGAGAAGGTCACCGACCCCCGTGCGGAGCGGTTGCTGGAGAAGATGATGGCTGACCTAGAGGCAGAGAAGCTGACAGGGGCCATGATCATCAAGGAGTTCCTAACGGAGCGCCTGGCTCCACTCCCGGCGCCGATCTGAAGTTCATAGAATCTCTAGCGTCTCTTTGTTTGTAACAAATGAGTAACTTAACTACTAATGTGACGAATAGTGCCAGGCAAGGGTGCGGAAGACGACCTTCGGCTGCGCTCGGACGACCTGCCTGACGAGGAGCTGAGCAAGGTCGTGCACACCTTGCTCGGGAAGGACCAGGGTGGCCCCTCAGAAGCCCATCTCCCGTTGTACCGCCGTGTCGATGGGGAGAAGGTGGCCGCCACCATGCCTGTCTTCAATGAGCGGCGGATCATGCCGCTGAAGTCTTCCCGGCCCCCGAGCTCCCCAGTGCCGGTGTCCTCCGACGATCCCTCCGAGGAGGAGGGGAACAAGGACTCAGAGCCGACCTTGGAGGGGGTGGGCGAGACCTCTCCCCCACGGCAGAGCGAGCTCCTCCGCGCCTTCTCTAATGACGACGACGCCGGTGAGCGCCTAGTTGAGGGCTCACCGCGCTCCACCGGGGTTGCCACGAGGTCTGGGGGCACCCCTCTGAAGAGGCTGAAGCAGGGGACCCCGAAGAATGACAGGACGGCGTTGCTCCCCCGGGGCGGCGCCTCCACCTCATCGCCGGCCGCCACCGCCGCAGAACCGATCGCCACGCGCTCGTCCGCTCCCGTGAGCACGGCGAAGCTCATGCCCAGGAAGCTCGGGGGCACCGCGCTCCTGGGCAGGAAGAGGGAGTACGTCGCTGAGGACCTGTAGGTGTATCACCTTGTCTTTGCTCCTGCTCTTGACATAGTTCTCAGACATTTTCCTCTCGGCGGCCAGGCTGACGTTGGCGGCGAAGAGGAAGAAGGAGGAGGCGAAGGCCTCCGAGGCCAAGCAGCCCACCACGGTCGCGACAACTCCGGCGCGGAAAGACGAGAATGCATCACGTTCATCTGCGGTAGGGTTGCCCTCTCGGGGCTCGGGGAACCAGCCTCAGGAGAAGCCTGCCCCTGCGGCTAAGCCGACTCCAGAGGCGCTCGCCTTCAGCGCGCCTGCTGACAACCTGAGGGCTGCGGAGCCCCCGGCCATCCTTGCTGCTGCTGCTTCGCCAGTCTTGACGCCAGCGCCGTCTCCTCCCCCAGCCACCACGCTGGTGGGCCATGGCTCTTCTGCCATGCCCGGTGCTCTGGAGGAGGCCTTCTCCATGCTGGACCAGCTTCGGGATGATCTTCAGGGCCCCGACCGGCGTAGAGCATTGGGGCGCCTGGAGCTGGTCTCGAGGTGGCTCCAGGCGGACTCGTCCATCAGAGCGGCCTGGGACCAGGCCGAGGCGGCCGCAGGGAGGGCCGGAAGGTTGCTGGCATAGCCGCAGCCGCTCGTGATGCGGCGCTGATGGACGCAACGGCCGCCGAGGAGCGCTACTGTCCGGCGGAGGCTGAGCTGAAGACCCTCTGCGATGAGGAGGTCGCCCGGACCCACCAGCTCGAGGAGCAGGAGGAGAAGCTGAAGACCGAGGAGGCCGCGCTCACTGACAGCGGCATCGAGCTGGAGCAGGCATGACAGGAACAGGCCGCGGAGCGCAGCCGCCTAGAGAAGCTTAAGGAGGAGGTGGAAGCAGCCCAGGCATCCCACACCCAGTTTGTCTGTGACGAGAAAGCTCGGCCGGAGGCCAGGGAGAAACTCCTTGTTACGGTGAAGAAGGCGGCCATCATGGGGCACAGCACCTTCGTCTCTCTTGAGCTGCGGTCCCGCAAGGCACTACAGGGCCTCTACGGGAGCAAGTACGAGAAGCCGCTGGCGACTCCGGAGGAAGGCCCTGCCGGGCTGCTCCCCAAGCTTGTCGCGGCGCTCGAGGACATCATCGTCGGAGTGGACCCCATGGTGGAGGGACAGGCCCGCGCGTGTTCTACCTTGGCCGTGATGCGCGTCTTTAGACACCTCTATCTTCGGGACCCGGCTTCGACCTTGGTGCCTTGCTCGAGCCCGTGGACCCTGAGCTTTACGCTGCTGCTGCCGAAGCCGTGAAGGATCAGGTGGAGGCCCTGCTATGGAAGTTCCTCTGCGTCGACCCGGCGGCCGCAACTGACAAGGACGGTGGTGACGTCGTCAATGACGGGGCTCCCCAAGTGGGCGATGGTGGCGTCCAAGGCTGAGGAAGAGGCTCAAGGGCGGCGCTTCCCCCTGTTTTAGTCCTGCAACATGTATCGTGCCTCGTGGAGGCATAAGAACTTATGCTTGGAACTTTAAGAGACAGTATGCTTTGTAATAATTTGCTCGGGTTCCGCAATCTCCTTTCCTGTTAGCTTTAGCGTTCTGCGTTGGTAGGGCCCGGGCCCACGCATACCTCGGCCGCCGTTGGGGCGTCCGGATCACCAGGACGAGACCAAGGGGTGAGGGGCTATGTGACCAGTTAGGCTCCTGAGTCGCGATGCTCAGTAGTCCCCCGTGACGTGCGAACAGCCCTCAGGGGGAAGTACGGGTGTAGGTCTTAGCATTATGCATCGGCAGGGCCTGGCCCCGCGCATACCTCAGCCACCATTGGGGCGTCCGGATCACCAGGACGAGACCAAGGGGTGAGGGGCTACGTGACCAGTTAGGCCCCTGGGTCTGATGCCCAGGGGTCCCCCTTGACGTACGAACAGACCTCCATACCTCTCCTCGCTGAGCTCTCGCTCGGGAGGGGCGCGCGAAGACCAGGTCTGAGGGACCTGGCAAGGTGGCATACGCCAGGCGTGACCTGAGCGTAGCCCCCGTGCCCAGCCCCCTCGCGCGACTCTCCAGATGGGAGAGCGGCGCAATGAGGCTGAACACCGAGCCTGGTGGCTCGCCTGAGGTTACTGCAGCCGTGAGGCTACCCTCGGTTGTTTATCACCAGCGCGGAGCATGGCACTTCCGCTCTTGCATGGGCATAGCCGCTCCTCGACCGTGTCATCTGCCAGCACGGAGGATGGTGCTTACGCTGGTACGTGGGTGGGAGCTCCCTCTGAGGGGAGACTCCGGGGCGTGTACAGCCCTGCCCTGACACGTGGCTTGCACGGCAGGGCTAGAGGAGGTGTGTATGGGCACTCGTGAGCCAGCGCGGGACTCACGAGGCCCTACATCAAGGCGTGTTGCGCTTGAATTTGATTCGGAACACTTGTGGTAGTCCTGCGAGATGGTTAGGCGACCTGCGCCGAGTGAATTTCCTGAGGTTATCGCATGAGAAGGCCAAACACCAATGACCCAGGAGGTGACATGAATGGGGCCGGCCTGCTAGACAGAGCTCAGCCGTTGGGTTTGTCGATGCTACAGGGATGGACCCGAGCACAGACGCCGTGCCCAGTCTGCTCATGCAAAAGTCCTGAAGAAAGACAGCCGACGCACGGCTCCCGCGATGGCGAGGCACCGGGTCGTGCGCCCTAACTTATCCGCCCTCGATTAGCTCATGCGAGAACAAGGCACCAAGGACTATGGGAGGTGACGTGCACGGGAGCTGTCCCGTGAGCCAAAGATCAACCACTCGGGTTTAGCGACGCTGCAGGGATGGACCCAAGCACAGACATCGTGCCACTCCTTAATCATGAGGCGGTCGAGGGTGGGTTTACAAGGGTGTACGAAGTTCATGGCGTCGAAGCACCGGATAGACATGTGATAATCATAAAGCAACTCTTGATCAAAGGGTACAGCTAGTTCTGATAGATGCAAAAACGATACATGCCGTAGGGACGGACCCACGCGGCTTGGGGATAGTGCAGCCCGAGGGGCGCCCCCAATTGAACGAACCAAAAAAGTTTCACCTGGCACCATTGCTGAAGAGGTGTTGGAGTAGTTGGAGACGCGTGCTGCAGAAGTCGCTCCTCACGAGTTGCCCAGGTCCTGAACCTCGAGAGGCTCCAGGGGCCCGGGGGGCTCGCGAGGATCCGTCGCCACTTCCGATAGGACAGCCTGATGCCAGGCCTCATGAGTCGCCAGGACGCCCCGCATCCGCCGCTGGTGCGTGGCAGCCGTGTTCAGCAAACCGAAAGGCATGCGAACATAGTTGTGAGGTGGGCCCTCGCACCGGCCAACGTGGCATGGCCAGAAGAGCTCCTAAGACGCGGCCCTATCAAGCCCAGGGATGTTGACGCAGGCGCGCAGCTCGCTGTCCTCGCCGGGGCAGGGAGTTGCGCCGGGTGGTGGGCGACGGTCGCCTCGCATAGCTTTTGCCTCCTGAACCTCCTCGATTGCCTTGGTGATGAACTCCTGAGCGCCTGGCGCTTTGCGCCCTGCACTTTCCTCATGGAAGCGCACGTTGAAGCATGTCTCCACATGGTGCCCAAGCGCTTCCCTCGTGACGTTGGCCAGGTCAGAGGCCCTCTAGAGGAGAGCCCCCGAGCCTAGCCTGAGAGGGGCGCCGGGTACGCCTTCCTATGCGACAGGGGAAGGCGCCCCGTCAGCGGGCGCAGGTCCTGAGGCAGGGCCACCGGCTACCCCATCCTCCTGAGGTCCTTGGCGGAGCAGCTCCTTCTTCTTCTTCTTGGGGACAGCCTCCAGAGGGTAGACAGCACCCTCGTCATCTGGGTCCTCGACCGCCACAGCCTGGTAGGCACGCTCGAGAGAGCACACCGCGTCCTTCTCCTCGCAGGCGACCGTGATGATGCCGTGGCTTCCTGGCATTTTGACGACGTTGTAACCATGATGAGTCACTGCCATGAACTTGGCCAGGGCCGGATACCCATGGATGGCGTTGTATGGGAGGTGAATGTGGGCGACGTCAAAGTCGATGAGCTCAGTGCGGTGGTTGTCACGGGTGTCGAAGGTGACAGGGAGGCGGATCTGCCCTATCGGGGCGGTGGAGCCGTCGGGCACTCCTGAGAAAGGGTTGGTATGCTGCAACTGGTCGTAGGGCACCTGGAGTCGGTCGAACGTCTTGACGGAGAGGACATTGTGCCCTGCACCGCCATCGATGAGTGTCTTGGTGACGAGCATGTTGTTGATGGTAGGCGAGCAGAGCATCGGGAGGGCACCAGCAGTTGCCGCACACTTGAGCTGGTCGGAAGAGTTGAAGGTGACGGTGTACTTGGACCACCTGAGCGGATGCGTCGCCTCGAGCTTGGGGAGGGCCGCGTTCACCTCACGAGCAAACTGCTTGAAGATGCTATGAGAGGTAGGGGCCTAAGCGTCGCCTAGGATGCAAGCAATGGCTCGAGGCTCTTGGAAGCCCCCAGTCCCCTCGTCCTGGTGGTGGTCGTCATTCCTTCTCGGTGGTGGCTGCAGCGGAGGAAGGCCAGCGTTGCCCTGAGGACGGTCCTCGCGAGGCTGATCTCTCCAGGCGCCCTCATGAGGCTGGCCCTGCCAGTGGTCCTCACGAGGCTGATCGTGCCATTCCTGGCGGGGGTCGCGGCCGTCCCAGCGTCCTCCGCCTCGACCTCCTCCGCGGTCATAGCCTCGATCGTTGCACTCTGGGCGATGACCGAGGCACCCGTCGCGGATGGCCCTGAGCTCTTGGCTGTCGTTGGTGTTGTGGTTGTGCACATTGTAGAAGACGCAGAATGGGCGGCTGCCCTTGGATGACTCTGGGTGGTCGCAGCCGCACTTCATCTCAGGTTCGACCGCGACCACGGCTGGTCCCTTGCGCTTCACGCCCTTGGCCTTGGCCTTCTTGTCCTCTAGGTCAGCCTTCTGAAGTTCCAGGAGGGAGAGGCGACCTTCCTCAGCTCTCGCACACTTCGTTGCCATGTTGAACATCTCCAGAGCCGTACACAAGTCCTCGTGTCTGGCGAGCTCTTCCTTCATCTTGACGTCGCGGACGCCATCAGTGAACGCCGAGATGATGGCCTCATCCGACACCTTGGGGATCTTGAAGCGAACACTGTTGAAGCGTTGGATGTACTTCTGCAATGTCTCTCCTGGCTGCTGCTTGATGCGTCGCAGGTCACCCGCAGCTAGTGGGCGGTCGCGAGTGCCCTGGAAGTTGGCGATGAAATGCTCTTGCATCTCGTCCTAGGAGGAGATCGATCCCGCGGGGAGGTTCAGGAGCCACGAGCACGCGCCGTCTTTGAGGGCCATGGGAAACTAGTTCGCCATAACCTTCTCATCATCGTTGGCCGCCTCCATGCCCAGCTCGTAGAGTTGCAGGAACCCGGCAGGGTCGGGGGTGCCGTCGCAGCGCGGAGGCAAGTCGGGCTTGAACTTCCTTGGCCAGACGACGCTGCGCAGCTCCGGAGTGAACGTGCGGCAACCCGTTCTGGTCACGGGAGCCCGCCGTAGAGGAGCCTGATCTTGGCGCTCGCACGCCACCACCGCGGGCGGCGTGCGGTCTTGACGTGGCGGTGCTGGGAGAGCACGCGCATCTCCTTGCGGCCGCTGCACCACCTGGCAGCTTTCCTCGTCCCCTGCCGGCGCCTTGAGCGGCGGGTCGCTCCATGGAACCTTGCGCCTTGGCTCGAGGACGACGTCTTGTCGGGGAGGTGGAGGAGGCGCACCGTGGGCCATGTCGCCCATGAGAGGCGGCGAGGGAGGCAGCAAGCGGGATGGTGCAGGGGCCTCCCCGGCGGCGTTGATGAGCTCGGCGATGCGGTCCAGCCAGTCCTCGTAGAGGTCATCGATGGGGCGATAGCGCAGGAGCTCGCATGCCATGAGCAACACAGCCTACGTGTTCTCCGGCCAGCGGCGAGCATGAGACGACGAAGCAGCCGCCGGGGTCAGCGACGGAGTGGTGGTGCATCCATCCCACCGTACGGAGGGCTGCATCGACGAAGCCTATTGCTCGTGGGCCGTGGGTCGCCGCGGGCGATGGGGAACAGCAAGGAGCACAATCGCCTGCGGGCGCCGTCTGGGCGACGCGGGCGGCGAGGGCGGCCTGGCGCTCAACACGAACTCGACGAGCATCAGCCATGGGTACGGCGAAATGGTGGCGAATCGACTGGAGGAAGAGAGGCTCCGACGCGCCCCTACCTCATGCGCCAAATGTCGGATTTCGGGCTCCATAGACCCTTGATAGATTCGAACTCTGGGGTGCGTCCGAAGAACTCAACCTCCCTAGTCTGCCTACTCGACAATCTCACTGCCTAGCTTGATGAATAGGAAGGACATGGGACACAGCAGTTTACCCAGGTTCGGGCCACCTTGCGGTGTAAACCCTACTCCTGCTTTGTGGTCGATTGGCCTCGAGGGGCTGAGGATGAACTATTATAGTGGGAGAACAACCTCAGGAGGAGGTGTGTTCTTGTGCTCGAGTGAGTTGGTGAGTGTATGGATGGAATGGGTCCCCATCCGGTCCGATCCCTCTCTACCGTGGTGGCTAGGTCCTATTTATAGTGGCTTTGGTCCTCTTCCCCCAAAATGGAGGCGGGAAGGGATCCCACAACAGCGAAATTCGAAGGGAGACAACTAGTACATCTTATCCTACCAAAAGTAGTCTTCGCCTGCAAAGTCTTTGGTCGTGACGCCGTGGTGGGCTCGGCGATGACCTCCGTCCTGACGTCCTGGCGGTCATGGTCTTGTTGCATGGGAATGGAAACCTTTGGCTGATGCCTCGGGACTCCGCGCCTGTGCTTGCCTCTTTAGCACCAAAGAGGAAACTACTGCACTACGCCCGCTGACGCCCGCCTGGCCTTGGTGGTCATGGCTCACGTCATCCGAACCTCACGAGGTGAGGGCTTGCATAGAGATCCCCGCTCCTCAGGAGCCGGCCTGAGGTGGCCGCTCCTTCTGGAGGTCTTGGCGACGTCCGCCTCGTGTGGCTTGGCCCCTCACGAGGGTCTTGAGTTGTTGGTGCTGAAGTTGGGCCGTACCAGGCCGTCGATGGAGCCACGCCGTGGGCCACATGCAGGCAAGTCTGGGTACCCTCGTTCCTAGAACGCCGACGGGGAAGACGTCTTCATTCTTTCGAACATACCGCACTAGCCCGCTGGCTGCAGCCCTCTCACCCAAAAGCAGTACTGCCCGGGTTCGATTCCAACTAGTGCAGTTGAAAAATATCTAACACTTGCCAAAATTCCGTCCCTAGTTTACCCATTTTTTTGCACACTCAACATTGTCTTGCCATTTTGAATAGCATATCTTTTTTACATTACATCATATGAAGATGTGCTATATGTGAATGTTGATCAGCATGATGTTAACCTGTTGTTAGTTCCATTTTTTACCATGAATAAAATTTCCAACATTCTGTTATCCATGTTTGAAAAGTGCTTGTTGATTTAAATGCTCTGCCTCTGAAACATGTAGTTTCTTATCTGAAAATCACTTGGACAAGCAGCCATCACCGGTGTTGGATTTGATGTCGCGCTTCTTCGATCCCCCGGCAATGCGAGAGGGAAATAAACTTTTGTCCCGTGTTGTCGGTTGGGGAATGGAGCGAACTGGATTAAAGAGGGGGCCGGCAGCGCGACTTCATCAGACACAGAGAGGGCCCCACCGTGCCTACCCCAGAAACTCTAATGGCCACTGATGGCCCACAGGTATCGGGGGTCTATCATACTACTTTCGATAAGTAAGGTATCAAACCCAACGAGGAGGAGAAGGAAATGACAAGCGGTTTTCAGCAAGGTATTCTCTGCAAGCACTGAAATTATCGATAACAGATAGTTGTGTGATAAGATAATTTGTAACAGGTAACAAGTAACAAAAGTAAACAAGGTGCAGCAAGGTCTCCCAATCCTTTTTGTAGCAAAGGAAAAGCCTGGACGAACTCTTATATAAAGCAAAGCGCTCCCGAGGACACATGGGAATTGTTGTCAAGTTAGTTTTCATCATGCTCATATGATTCGCCTTCGTTACTTTGATAATTTGATATGTGGGTGGACCATTGCTTGGGTGCTGCCCTTCCTTGGACAAGCCTCCCACTTATGATTAACTCCTCTCACAAGCATCCGCAACTATGAAATAAGAATTACGATAAATCTAACCATAGCATGAAACATATGGATCCAAATCAGCCCCTTACGAAGCAACGCGTACACTAGGGTTTAAACTTCTATCACTCTAGCAACCCATCATCTACTTATTACTTCCCAATGCCTTCCCCTAGGCCCAAACAATGGTGAGTGTCATGTAGTCGACATTCACATAACACCACTAGAGGAAAAACAACATACATCTCATCAAAATAGCGAACGAATACTAAATTCACATGATTACTTATAACAAGACCTCTCCCATGTCCTCGGGAACAAACGTAACTACTCACAAAGCATATTCATGTTCATAATCAGAGGAGTGTTAATTATCATTAAGGATTTGAACATATGATCTTCCACCAAATAAACCAACTAGCATCAACTACAAGGAGTAATCAACACTACTAGCAACCCACAGGTACCAATCTGAGGTTTTGAGACAAAGATCGGATACAAGGGATGAACTAGGGTTTGAGAGGAGATGTTGATGGAGATTGACCCCCTCTCGATGAGAGGATCATTGATGATGATGATGGCGATGATTTCCCACTCCCAGAGGGAAGTTTCCCCGGCAGAACAGCTCCGACGGAGCCCTAGATTGGTTCTGCCCAAGTTCCGCCTCGAGACGGCTGCGCTTCATCCTGAAAGCTTCCTTCTGATTTTTTTCTAGGTCAAAACACACCATATAACAGAAGATGGGTATCGGGGGCCTGCCAGGTGGCCCACAAGACAGGGGCGCGCCCTCCACCCTTGTGGATGGCATGTGGCTCCCCTCTGGTGCTTTCTCTGCCCAATATTTTTTATATATTCCAAAAATATTCTCAGTGAAGTTTCAGGACTTTTGGAGTTGTGTAGAATAGGTCTCTAATATTTGCTCCTTTTCCAGTCCAGAATTCCAGCTGCTGGCGTTCTCCCTCTTCATGTAAACCTTATAAAATAAGAGAGAATAGGCATGAGTATTGCGATATAATGTGTGATAACAGCCCATAATAAAATAAATATCAATATAAAAGCATGATGCAAAATGGACGTATCAGTTCCCCCAAGCTTAGACCTCGCTTGTTCTCAAGCGAAAGCCGATATCGAAAAATATGTCCACGTGTTTAGCGATAGAGGTGTCGATAAAATAAAATACGGACATGAGGGCATCATGATTATCTTTAGGATAGCAACATATATTTTCATCTACTTTCTTATGCCAAAGTAACAATTTGTTCACAAAGTAAAGTATGAATCAGAAACTTTATTGAAAACTAACAAACTATGATCTCGGTCACTGAAGCAATTGCAATTTATCATAACATCGAAATGAGTCAATTCAAGAGCTTTTCAGAAAGTCCACGTACTCAACTATCATTTAGTCTTTCACAATTGCTAACACTCACGCGATACTTATGGGTTCAAAGTTTCAATCAGACACAGAGAAAGATAGGGGCTTATAGTTTCGCCTCCCAACCTTTTACCTCAAGGGTAATGTCAACAATAATACTTTATGATAACCTACATCCGAGTGGATATATATATCTCGATCTCTCCAACACATAGTGCTTGCCAAAGGAAAAAGTGTAAAAAGGAAGGTGATGATCACCATGACTCTTGTATAAGGGTAGAAGATAAAAGTAAAAGATAGGCCCTTCGCAGAGTGAAGCTGAGGTTGTCATGCGCTTTTATGGTTGGATGCACAAAATCTTAATGCAAAAGAACGTCACTTTATATTGTCGCTTGTGATAAAGAACTTTATTATGCAGTCTGTCGCTTTTATTTCTTCCATATCACAAGTTCGTATAAAGCTTATTTTCTTCATAATAATAGATCATACATATTTAGAGGGCAAATTTTTATTGCTTACACCGATGACAACTTACTTGAAGGATCTTACTCAATCCATAGGTAGGTATGGTGGACTCTCATGGCAAAACTGGTTTAAGGGATGTTTGGAAGCACAAGTAGTATCTCTACTTGGTGCAAAGAATTTGGCTAGCATGAGAGGGAAAGGCAAGCTCAACATGTTGGATAATCCATGACAATATAACTTCCATTCAGATATAAGAAAACATAACCCATTATGTTGTCTTCCTTGTCCAACATCAACTTTTTAGCATGCCATATTTTAATGAGTGCTCACAATTACAAAAGATGTCCAAGATAGTATATTTATATGTGTAGCCTCTCTTCTTTATTACTTCCTATTAATTGCAACAATGACCAAAACTATGTTTGTCAACTCTCAACAACTTTTATTCATCATACTCTTTATATGTGAAGTCATTACTTTCCACAAGATCGATATATGATCTTTTTATTCTTTCTTTAATTCCCTCAAGATCATAGCAAGAAAGCAAAGCCCTCAACTCAAAACTACTTTTTACTATATATAACTCACGGACTTGATTACATAGATAGAGATCGAAACAAAATTCAAAGCTAGATCATATTAAAGCTTTATTCTACTAGATCAAGATATAACCAAAAGGATCGAACTAAGAAAAACGATAAAGCTAAAAGTGTGATGGTCATACGATACCGGGGCACCTCCCTCAAGCTTGGCAGTTGCCAAGGGGAGTGCCCATACCCATGTATTTATGTCTCTTTCTTCAGAGGTGGTGATGATGGAGTTGTTGATGTAGTAGGCTTCTTCCTCAGCTTGTGCTTGAGGATAGAATTTTCCTCCCTTAAGTCATCGATCTCCGGCTCAAACCTTAATATCTTTTTACATAGTTCATGTTTATTTTCCTGCAAGAGACGAAAAGGGATAAACTCGATCTTAGGTTTCTTTACTTTGTTGGGAAGACTTGACTTTTTGAACTCCACGTGCATGTCCCCAGGTTGGGGTAGTGGGACTTCCTCTTCATGGGAACTTGTCTCTTCCTTTCCTCTCGGATCATAGTCTTCTTCTTCCTCCATGGTCCAACCATAATGCTCCAAATCTCTGTAGACCTTGGGGTTTGCAATGTAATCAGCTACATAGCTCTCTCCCTCCGAATCTTGGGACGACAAATTGCTCCGAATCTGCTGCAGGAACAAATCAAAATGAAAACAGGGGATTTTTCCATGGTACGATGGTCAAAACCTTCGGGAGATTATATAATGATTTTTTACCAACCAAAAGAAGTATTGTCCAAGAAAACAGAGTCCGGAGGGCACACGAGGTGGCCACAAGGCAGGGATGTGTGCCCAGGGGGGTAGGGCGCGCCCTCCACCCTTGTGGTCTCATGTGTCTCTTTCGGATTACCTTTAATTTTCCTATTTTTTTAATACTCCAAAATGGAGAAAAATTGCTATTAGAACAGTTTTGGAGTTGGTTTACCTACCGTACCACATACCTATTCCTTTTTGGAGTCTGAAACATTCTGGAAAGTGTCCCTTATGTACTCCTCCGGTGTTACGGTGTCAATTATATTGGTCTCAACATTTATGGGATTACCTGAGATATAATGTTTGGTTCTTTGACTGTTCACCACCTTCGGATTTGTGCCTTCCGCGTTGTTGATTTTGATGGCATCGGAATGATAAACCTCCTCGGTAATGTAAGGATCTTCCCATTTAGAGAGAAGCTTTCCTCCAAAAAATCTTAAACGAGAGTTGTATAGCAAAACATGATCACCTACATTAAACTCACGCTTTTGTATCCTTTTGTCATGCCATCTTACCTTTTCTTTAAACAACTTGGCATTCTCATAGGCTTGGGTTCTCCATTAATCAAGCAAGCTAATGTCAAATAACCTCTTCTCACCGGTAAGTTTGAAGTCATAATTGAGCTCTTTAATAGCCCAATATGCCTTATGTTCCAATTCAAGAGTTAAGTGACAAGCCCTTCCATAAACCATTTTATATGGAGACATACCCATAGGGTTCTTATAAGCAGTTCTATAAGCCCATAATGCATCATCAAGTTTCTTAGACCAATTCTTCCTAGATCTATTAACAGTCTTTTGCAAAATCAATTTAATGTCTCTATTCCTCAACTCTACTTGACCACTAGACTGAGGATGATATGGAGATACAATTCTATGGTTAACATCATACTTAGCAAGCATTTTACGGAAAGCACCATGAATAAAATGTGAACCACCATCAGTCATTAAATATTTAGGGACTCCAAACCCTCGGAAAAATAACTTCTTTAAGCATCTTAATAGAAGTGTTATGATCAGCACTACTAGTTGGAATAGCTTCTACCCACTTAGTAATGTAATCAACAGAAACTAAAATATGTGTCTACCCATTATAGGAAGGAAAAGGTCCCATATAATCAAAGCCCCAAACATCAAATGGTTCAATAACAATGAATAATTCATAGGCATTTCCTGACGTCTACTAATATTTCCTATTCTTTGGCGTTCATCACAAGACAGGACAAACTTACGAGCATCCTTGAAGAGATTAGGCCAATAAAAAACAGATTGCAATACCTTATGAGCAGTTCTATCTCCAGCGTAGTGTCCTCCGTAAAACACGGAGTGGCACTTGCGTAGGATCTATTCCTGTTCATGCTCAGATACACAACGTCTATTAACACCATCTACTCCTTCTTTATAAAGGTGTGGTTCGTCCCAAAAGTAATGTCTCAAATCATAGAAAAACGTTTTCTTTTGCTGGTATGTGAAACTAGGTGGTATAAATTTAGCAACAATGTAATTAGCATAATCAGCATACCATTAGTATTACGAGAAGCATTTATGACAGCTAATTGTTCATCAGGAAAGCTATCATCAATAGGCAGTAGGTCATCAAGAACATTTTCTAACCTACACAAGTTGTCTGCAACGGGGTCCTCAGCTCCCTTTCTATCAATAATATGCAAATCAAATTCTTGTAGCAAGAGAACCCATCTAATAAGTCTAGGTTTAGCATCTTTCTTTTCCATAAGGTATTTAATAGCAGCATGATAAGTGTGAACAGTCACTTTGGAATCAACAATATAAGATCTAAACTTATCACAAGCAAATACAACTGCTAAAAACTCTTTTTCAGTAGTAGCATAATTTCTTTGGGCACTATCTAGAGTTTTACTAGCATAATGAATAACATTTAATTTCTTATCAACTCTTTGCCCTAGAACAGCACCAAGAACATAATCACTAGCATCGCGCATAATTTGAAAGGGTAAATTCCAATCAGGTGGCTGAACAATAGGTGCAGAAATCAAGGCTTTCTTAAGTATCTCAAATGATTCTACACAATCATCATCAAAAACAAAAGGAACATCTTTTTGCTAGAGATTAGTGAGAGGCCTAGAAATTTTAGAGAAGTCTTTAATAAACCTCCTATAGAAACTAGCATGACCAAGGAAACTTCTTATACCTTTGATATCTTTAGGAAACGGCATCTTTTCAATATCATCTACTTTACCTTTATCAACTTCAATACCCCTTTCAGAAATTTTATGCCCCAAGACAATACCTTCACTAACCATAAAGTGGCACTTCTCCCAATTCAAGACAAGATTAGTTTCTTCACATCTCTACAAAACTCGATCAAGGTTGCTTAAGAAATCATCAAAAGAAGTTCTGTAAATGAAGAAATCATCCATGAAAACCTCAACAATCTTTTCAAAAAAATCTGAGATACATCAGGCATACATCTTTGAAAGGTAGCAGGTGCATTGCATAAACCAAAAGGCATACGTCTATAAGCAAAGGCACCGAAAGGGCGAGTAAAGGTGGTCTTATCCTGGTCATCTTTTGACATAGGTATTTGAGAAAAACTAGAATAACCATCTAGAAAGCAAAATTGTGTATGTTTGGATAGTCTTTCTAGCATTTGATCAATAAAAGGTAGAGGGTAATGATCAACAACTGGTTTAGCATCAGGATCCAAATTAATTATGTGCTGACATAGAGTGGGACTAATGCCCTTAAGATCATCAAGAGCATATCCAATAGCAGCACGGTGCTTCTTCAGAGTTTTCAATAATTTCTTTTCTTCATGCTCTGAAAGGTTAGCACTAATAACAATAGGATATATCTTCTATTCATCGAGATAAGCATATTTCAAATTATCAGGTAATTGTTTAAGTTAAAACACGGGATCACCCTTGCATGGAGGTGGATCCCCAAGGATTTCAACAAGCAAATTGTGTTTCAACACAGGCCCTTGATTAAATAATATTTCATCTATTTCCCTTCTTTCATTCATAAACATATCATTTTCATGGTCTAGCAAATATTGTTCTAAAGGATCAGTAGGAGGCACGGCAATAGAAGCAAGACCAATAATTTCATCTTTACTGGGCAATTATTTATCATGGGGTTGTCTACGAAATTTAGAGAAATTAAAGTCATGAGACATATATATCCCCTAAACCAACAGTAACAATATCTTTCTCGCAGTCTATCCTAGCATTAACAGTGTTCAAGAAAGGTCTACCAAATATAATGGGACAAAAATCATCTTGTGGGGAAGCAAGAACAAGAAAATCAATAGGGCATTTTATTTTCCCACACAAGACTTCAACATCTCTAGCAATCCTAATTGGCGATATCGTATCTCTATTGGCAAGCTTAATAGTAACGTCAATATCTTCTATCTCAGGAGGTGCAATATCATTCATAATTTCTTGGTACAAGGTATAAGGAATTGCACTCACACTAGCACCCACATCACATAAGCCATGATAACAATGATCTCCAATTTTAACGGAAACAACGGGCATGCCAACAACAGGTCTATGTTTATCTTTAGTATCAGGTTTAGCAATTTTAGCAGCTTCATCACACAAATAAATAACATGCCCATCAATATTATCGACCAAGAGATCTTTAACCATAGCAATACTAGGTTCAACTTTAATTTGTTTAGGGGGCGTAGGTGTTCTAGAATAACTCTTACGAACCACGGTTGAAGCTTTAGCATGATCCTTTATTCTAACAGGAAAAGGTGGTTTCTCAGTATAAGCAGTAGGAACAATAGGGTCAATATTATAAGTAATAGTTTCTTCTTCAACTTTAATAGGTTCTACTACTTTAACTTCAATGGGAGGATGATATTTAAACCACTTCTCCTTAGGGAGATCAACATGAGTAGCGAGTTATTCATAAAAAGAAGCTAGTACCTCAGAGTCAAGTCCATATTTAGTGCTAAAATCACGAAAAGCATCGGTATCCATAAAATATTTAACACAATCAAACTTAAGGTTTATACCTGACTCCTTACCTTCGTCGAGTTCCTAATCTTCAGAGTTGCGTTTAATTATTTCCAATAAATCCCATTTGAATTCAATAGTCTTCTTCATAAAAGAACCAGTACAAGAACTATCGAGCATGGATCGATCATTATGAGAAAGTCGAGCATAAAATTTTTGAATAATAATTTCTCTTGAGAGCTCATGATTGGGGCATGAATATAAGATTGACTTAAGCCTCCACCAAGCTTGAGCGATACTTTCTCCTTCACGAGGCCAAAAATTATATATATAATTCGGATCACGATGAACCAGATGCATAGGATAAAACTTCTGATGAAATTCCAATTTCAATCGGTTGTAGTTCCATGATCCAATATCATCACATAACCTAAACCATGTCAATGCCTTTCCATTCAAATATAAAGCAAAGACCTTCTTCTTGACAACATCCTCGGGCATACCTGCAAGCTTAAATAATCCACAAACTTCATCCACATAGATTAGGTGCATATCAGGATGTAATGTTCCATCTCCTGCATAAGGATTAGCTAATAGTTTCTCTGTCATGCCCGAAGGAATTTCATAATAAATATTTTCAGTAGGTGCAGTAGGTTGACGAGCAACTCTTTTCTCTTTTGGTCGGGGTGAAGATACCCTAAACAAGCCCCTCAAAGGATTATTTTCCATAGTAACAAGTGACAGTAAATTTCAGCACACTATATAAATGTTTCCTTACCAAAGGTGCTTCACTCCCCGGCAACGGCGCCAGAAAAGAGTCTTGATGACCCACAAGTATAGGCGATCTATCGTAGTCCTTTTGATAAGTAAGAGTGTCGAACCCAGCAAGGAGTAGAAGGAAATCACAAGCGGTTTTCAGCAAGGTATTCTCTGCAAGCACTGAAATTATCGGTAACAAATAATTGTGTGATAAGATAATTCGTAACGGGTAACAAGTAAAAAAAGTAAACAAGGTGCAGCAAGGTGTCCCAATCCTTTTTGTAGCAAAGGACAAGCCTGGACGAACTCTTATATAAAGCAAAGCACTCCCGAAGACACATGGGAATTTTTGCAAGTTAGTTTTCATCATGCTCATATGATTCGCGTGCGTTACTTTGATAATTTGATATGTGGCTGGAACGGTGCTTGGGTGCTGCCCTTCCTTGGACAAGCCTCCCACTTATGATTAACCCCTCTTGCAAGCATCCGCAACTATGAAAGAAGAATTAATATAAATCTAACCATAGCATGAAACATATGGATCCAAATCAGCCCCTTACGAAGCAACGCATAAACTAGGGTTTAAGCTTCTATCACTCTAGCAACCCATCATCTATTTATTACTTCCCAATGAATTCCCCTAGGCCCAAACATTGGTGAAGTGTCATGTAGTCGACGTTCACATAACACCACTAGAGGAAAGACAACATACATCTCATCAAAATATCGAACAAATACCAAATTCACATGATTACTTATAACAAGACCTCTCCCATGTCCTCAGGAACAAACGTAACTACTCACAAAGCATATTCATGTTCATAATCAGGGGAGTATTAATTATCATGAAGGATCTGAACATATGATCTTCCACCGAATAAACCAACTAGCATCAACTACAAGGAGTAATCAACACTACTAGCAACCCACAGGTACCAATATGAGATTTTGAGACAAATATCAGATACAAGATATGAACTAAGGTTTGAGATGAGATGGTGCTGGTGAAGATGTTGATGGATATTGACCCCCTCTCAATGAGAGGATCGTTGGTGATGACGATAGCGATGATTTCCCCCTCCCGGAGGGAAGTTTCCCCGGCAGAACAGCTTCGTCGGAGCCCTAGATTGGTTCGGGCCAAGTTCCGCCTTGAGATGGCGGCGCTTCACCCCAAAAGCTTCCTTCTGATTTTTTCCAGGTCAAAACACACCATATAGCAGAATATGGGTATCGGGGGCTGCCAGGTGGCCCAGGCGTGCCCGGGGGGTAGGGCACGCCCTCCACCCTTGTGGATGGCAGGTGGCCCCCCTCTGGTGATTTCTTTGCCCAATATTTTTTACATATTCCAAAAATATTCTCCGTGAAGTTTCAGGACTTTTGGAGTTGTGCAGAATAGGTCTCTAATATTTGCTCTTTTTCCAGTCCAGAATTCCAGCTGTCGGCATTCTCGCTCGTCATGTAAACCTTGTAAAATAAGAGAGAATAGGCATGAGTATTGTGATATAATGTGTGATAACAGCCCATAATGCAATAAATATCATATAAAAGCATGATGCAAAATGGACGTATCAGCCACCTATGAGAGGCTCAAGGCCGAGTTTGAGGAGATAGTCGCCATTGAGAAGCAGTACTTCCCTGGAAAGGCGATGGCCCCCGGAGGGATGGGATCCCCCGGTGAGCTTCACAAGGTAAAAAAATGGCTTACCATAGTTGTGGTTTTTGATTATTTGCAATGTGCTTGCTAATATGTTAGGGTTGTGCAGGTGCCAGTGGACGTACTTGATGATTCCAATGTCGCGGTCCGTCCTGTGGACAACGCCCCAGAGATCGTTTTCGATGTCACGGTCCATCCTGTGGACATCGCCCCGGAGATCGATTCCTATGCTGTTGTCCGTCCTGTGGACATCGCCCCATAGATTGATTCCGATGTCGTGGTCCGTCCTATGGACATCGCCCCAGATATCGATTCTCATGCCGTTGTCCGTTCTGTGGTCATTGCCCGAGAGATCGATGACAAGAAATAGTTGGTCGCGCTAATCCTTCAAGGTAGTTTGCATTGTGTTTAATTACCAGAACGATGTGTGTTATCAAACCATCTTAGGGCTAGTGCACTGTCTTGTGTGGGTGGTACTTGCTACTTTTGTTTGATAGTGAATCATGTGAACCCTCTCTGAGTTATGGAAACAGATGTATCCTCGCCAGCTTTAGATGTAATATATGGCATGCTTAGATGTAAGTTTGAACTGTTTATCATATCAGCAGGGCTTGTTTGATGATTCTTGGTGTTAGTAGGCTAGCTACTGTGCGAGCTATAGTACTTGCAAAACACTCATCGAAGAGAAACGTTGGGGCTGATGAGCTCGTGGTACACTTATAGGTATGATCCGTCGTCAATCGGACAATAGCCCAAGCTCATAAAATTGTAGGCTTAGCGATCGGTCAGACAATAGTACACAATTATACATTAATTCACATCAAACTCAAAGAGTTGGTTCACGGATACATTCAGGCATCATTTGGTTCATAGGGTAGGAAAATCGTAGCAATAGGAAATTCATAGGAAATGAGATGACATGTATCTTAAATCCTATGAGTAGGAATAGGAAAGGAGATGCCCTTTGATTCACATCATAGGATTTTTCCATTGAGTCTAGGCTAATGTTTATTTTCCTATGAAATGTGGAGGATAGGAACAATTCCTCCATAGGAATATGATTCCATTCCTATAAACCAAAGGGCTCTACAGAAAGTTTTCCTATAGAAATCCTATCCTACGAAATTCCTACAAGATTCCTATAAACAAAAGGAGGCCTCACATTAATAGCCAGCAAAATTGGCACGTACTTGTAACATGCGTGAATGTGTAATTTTATTGTTGGAAGCGTGAATGTGTAGTGACGTCATACTTTCGGAGTGGCTACAGAGAGTGTGTACGTGTGCTAGAGGGGTTGTGGGATGGAGAGAGATCTAGACAAAGAGAAAGACCCTCTTTCTACTCATAATCGTTAGATTGATAAAGGATATTTTTTGAGAACACAAAATCATAGCAGTACAGAGACGTACTCCCTTCGTTCCAAAATAGATGACTCGACTTTGTCTTTAGTATAAAGTTAGTAAAAAGTTGAGTCATCTATTTTGAAACGGAGGGAGTACAAATCCTAGGCGGGCTAGTTTGGCCTAGTGGGTTTCAGTGATATGACGTGCTACAATGTCGTCCAGTCTTCGCATGTGGTAGCAGTATTGCGGGTACAGTAAGTTTTCTTGAAGAAGCGGAATTCAACGAAGTCATGATGGTTCCTTCGTCCGACCCACTTATAGTAGGAAAGGTTGGGCCTGTGCTACGACCAGGGTGGACCAGGATAATTTTGTGCATGGCAGGTGGACCAGGATGGTCGACGTCCCACATGTCGGCAAATGAAAGTATTCTTTCCGATATCGAGGACGAGCAACGAGTATTCATTGTTTATTTTTGATGAAAGCTAGTGTCTCCACTGTTACGACGGAGGAGTGTGAAACACGGCAGCCTAGTGAACTTGGCATGTGCAGAACTCCCTCCTTCCTCATGTACCATAGTGTTGACTATAAGGTTGGCTATAAGGTTACAACTTTTCTCACTTTATCTCTATCTATTTCCTCTCAAATGTTTTTTAGCTTCTTTTTTAGACACAATTGTTTTGTATACCTCTTTTTTAGAATTAGGTTTTTATACCTAGGAGCACGTGTAGTGACGGGCTCTTGCAGAGCCCACTCCTTGACTTTGTCAATGCCTCTCTCTCCTCCACATAAGAGGGCTTATAGCACAGTATTGTACTAGTACTACTTGCTATGAATGCGGGCAGCTTGCGTCTGAGGGGGGAGCACGCTCGGGAGGGGGGAAGGGTTTTCTGGTTGGCCAGGGCGGTCAGAAGCGGGCTTGGAAATGGTCCGGACTCCCGGATGGCCCACCTCACATTATCACCATATTTCTTGGAATCTGTGTGTGGCGGGCGGGCAATCTCTTCTCCCTCCCCTGTCTCTCTCTTCTCAGCCGACGCCCGCCGAGCGATTAGATTTCGGCTATCTTCGGTTTATTCAATTACAGTCCCACATGTCAGTGAAAATGCAAGACAACATGTGTCTCCTCTGGTGAGCGGCGTGCGAGCCGGACTATCGGGGGTGCGACGTGAACGTGACAGGCGTCCTTTAAGTGTGCCGCCTTTTCCTTTTGAAATTGCAAAGCGTAACATTTTCGTGTGATCGATCGATAGAAATCCAGAACAAAATGATGAGGGCGGGGCTTTCCCGCGCGTTAGGCGGGCTAGTTTGAGTGATATGACGTGCTATAGTGTCGTCCACTTGCTCCATTTTTATGTAAGCAAGCGTCTACACTCTTACGTGGGAGGAGTGCGGAACATGGCAGGTCTGATTTTGATCGAGGGATAATTGTTCCCTATGAAATAATGGAGCACTGTTAGCAATTATAGCATGATAGTTAGGGCATCTCCAGCGCTGACCCACGAATTTACACCGGCGTCTGTCCGAGGACACTGATGCCAGAGGATGCCATCCAATGTTGCCCGCATACCTTTCGACAACTATATGAACTAACCAGACAAACAAAGCAAATTTCAAATTAACCGGATGAAATTCATTACATTTTGAAAACTTTTCCTGTAAACTAGACGAAATTCATTACATATTTCGCACAAACCGTACTAAAACCTACTATAAACCTAATATAAACGATCGTCGGCGCCCGACCACCATGTCCGGCCATGAGCCCCGAGAACTGACGCTCCGACTATTGCCTTTGCCTCCTCCTCATCTGCATCGGCTTTGTCCAGCTCCGCCTCGATAACCTCCTCCTCCAGAGCACAAGGTTCTGAAGATTTCCGCCTCCACGTCGCCGTCAAGCGGCTAATCGGCCACCGATGTTTACCCCACCAAGCTTGGCGTCGACTGAGTGGAAGAGCGGTGGCCTTCCTGGGACCAAAGCGGCGGCAACCTACCATGTACTACTCTTCCTCGCCGCTGGCTGCGCCCGCGCACGCGGGCCGGCTTCATGGTCGTGGCAGCGGAGGGCGGCTGGGGGGGAGCCGGCGATGTCCTTCGTCTGCTCCTACGACAGTACATCCAAGAGAGCTTTGGAGCGCGCCCGCAGTGGAGCCGCCGATGTCCTTCGTCTGCTCCTGCCACAGTACGTCCAAGAGAGCTTTGGAGCGCCAGGAGGCCATGGTTGGAGTGATGCCGACAGAAGGAAGGGACCGGAGGAGAATGACTATTGGTCTTTGGCTATGGCTAGGAGCTGGGGCTGAAGTTAATATAGCGGGCGAATGGCAATGAGCCGCGGCAGACGGATGGACGGCTAGTGCCGGAGTAGGTTCTTTAGCAACCGCGTGTCATTAATGTGGGCAGCGGATGGACGGATGGCCGTGATGTCATTAACGCGGAGCAGTCGCTTGCAGCGGGATGCCGCGCGGGTGGCGCTCTCTCGGCCGACGCATTGCTGCAATGCCGGCGCCAGTGAGAGGTCGCATCGGGCGTGAATGCGGCATTGACGTTCTGGAGCGACGGTGAGCGTTTCAGGCGAGAAGCGCGCTCTAGCGATGGAAGGGGTTTCGGTAGGCCAGGGCGGTCAGACGCTGGCGTGGTGGTAAAATGTGAACTCCTGGATGACGAGCCTTTGAAGCGTATGCAGCACGTATAGAAAACCAGGCATCCATGCAACCGCTCTTGTCACCAGCTAGCCTTCGACAACCACCATTAGACACACACAACCATGCATAACTTACGAATAATGGACGAATCGATCAAACACACACTCGTGTGCAGTGGCACTATGATCGATCGCTCATGATACATATATAGGCACCATAGTACCCTCTCTAGCTAGGTCGTTTTATAGATTGTCGTTCTGATGGATGATATACATGAGCGAGGCGCCGAGTCACGTCGCCGCGTCGTGTGCAGAGCCATGGCAAATGTTGAGCAGCTCGGCGCCCAAGCACGCGTATGACGTTGGTGTTGAGCCAGGTGAATACATGCTCGGTGTACGTGGAGGCCGCCAGCAAACATCTAAACAGTAATGTCAGGCACCGCCGGGGCGCGCAGCTGACGGGCTCGCCGTTTGCGTTGAGCCTTGAGCAGGACTTTGATTGAGAGGGCGACGTGCATGCATTAGCATGGTTTGACAGCGTGAGCATGAGTGTCTGCACGTGTACATGCTACTTGTGTCTATGGACGGTGTGCACTAATGTGTGCATCACGTATAATATAAAAAATTGGTTTGTGCATTTAACGCAAAGTATTTCATTTACATTTGGCTGACAAGTGTGCATTTGAAAGTGCAAATAATCCCTGGGTGGTTTTGGTAATTCTTAACAACATATAGCTCATTGAACTAATACTCTTTCAAGATGATCATTTTAGAAAGTTCAATGAATGGCATGGCATGGACTAGAGATGTGGACCCCTAAAAATGCTAAGGACACATATTGGCTCAAGCTCAAGACTCTACATTTTCATTTTAGTGATCCAAGATCACATTGAGTCCATAGGAAAGCCAATACTATTAAAAGGGGATGAGGTGTTGCTTAATGGCTTGCTTGCTCAAAATGCTTAGTGATATGCTCCAAAAGCCCTCAACCACTTTCTCATATCCACATATGTCCCAAACCAAAAGTCAAACTCGGCCCCACCAATTGGATCTATCTGGCGCCACCGTGTTCATTTCACATAGCCACTGCCAGAAACCCTAATCAGTTCGGTCTCACCGAGATGGGATTGCAAACTCTATGTTTCCCTTCGTAATGTTTCGGTCTAACCGAGATGAGCAATCGGTCCCACCGATTTTGCAATGCAAACTCTTTGTTTCCTCTTCGTAACGTTTCGGTCTCACCGAAATGAGCGATCGGTCCCACCGGGTTTGCCGGACCAACTCTCTATTTTCCTATTAAAGAAATCGGTCTCACCGAGTTCATGTGATCGGTCTCACCGAGATTACGTTATGCCCTGACCCTAATGAAATCGGTCCCACCGAGTTGACATGTCGGTCCCATCAAAAATCCTAACGTTCACATTTTGAACTAAATCGGTATGACCGAGTTTCAGTATTCGGTCCACCGAGTTTGGTAAATTGTGTGTAACGGTTAGATTTTGTGTGGAGGCTATATATACCCACCCACCCATCCTCCATTCGTGGAGAGAACCATCAAAACGTGCCTACACTTCCAGCATTCATTTTCTGAGAGAGAACCACCTACTCATGTGTTGAGACCAAGATATTCCAATCCAACCACAAGAATCTTGATCTCTAGCCTTCCCCAAGTTGCTTTCCACTCAAATCATCTTTCCACCAAATCCAAATCTGTGAGAGAGAGTTGAGTGTTGGGGAGACTATCATTTGAAGCACAAGAGCAAGGAGTTAATCATCAACACACCATCTATTACCTTTTGGAGAGTGGTGTCTCCTAGATTGGTTAGGTGTCACTTGGGAGCCTCCGGCAAGATTGTGGAGTTGAACCAAGGAGTTTGTACGGGCAAGGAGATCGCCTACTTCGTGAAGATCTACCCTAGTGAGGCAAGCCCTTCGTGGGTGATGGCCATGGTGGGATAGACAAGGTTGCTTCTTCGTGGACCCTTCGTGGGTGGAGCCCTCCGTGGACTCGCGCAACCGTTACCCTTCGTGGGTTGAAGTCTCCATCAACATGGATGTACGATAGCACCACCTATCGGAACCATGGGAAAAAACTTCGTGTCTACATTGTGTTTGCTCCCTCCAAACTCCTCCCCTTTACCTTCATATGCAATGATTTACATTCCACTGCTACACTCTTAGAATTGCATGTGTAGGTTGATTGCTTGACTTGTTATAAGTTGCTAAAATCTACCAAGACTTAAAATTGGGAAAAGGAAAGATTTTTATTTGGTCAAGTAGTCTAATCACCCCCCCCCCCTCTAGACATACTTTCGATCCTACAGCATTGCAGCGATGAATCCGTGGTTTAATTCCTTACATCCGCATAATTTTGGTTTTAATTTCTTTCTCCACTGGCAGGTAGGCCCGCATAGATAGGTAGATACAGAACACGAGCTGATGAGGCGCATGCAGACCGTTTGACTAGTCAACCAGACAAATACGGAGCTATATGCTGAGCCAGTGACCGTATAATCACCATATCTCATATACAATGATCAAAGTGAGCTATCAAGACAAGTTCGATGAACGCCAATGCATTTTACTCGGTAATAAATGACCAGGATTGAAGGGGAATCCAAATTTCCTTCGTCTTCTGTCCTTGAGCTCTTGACAAACCAATGCACTATACGGTTGTCCGGCCACTCTGCCCCAGAGCTCTCACCAAGAGTCGTTCATGCCACCGCACCGCACACTAACCAGTAAGGAAGCGATGGCATCCCGCCGCGCTGAGTTCCTCGTCGCCCACGACCGCACCCAAAATGGTAGGGAAGCGATAGCATCCCGCCGTGCCGAGTTCATCGCCGCTCGCGACCTCACACCTACGTGGGCGGACTTTGAAGCTACCAAGGCCGAATGGGCGGTAGAGCAAGAGGTGGCCAAAGCCGCATAGAGGGAGCGGAAAAGGCAGAAAGCACTCAAGAAAAGAGAGGCCCACCGCCGCAAGAAAGAAGAGGATGCATGCGCTGCTGTGGAGAGCTCGGCGGAGATCCAAGCACGGTGGGGTGTCGTCGACAAAGCCGGGAAGGAGAACGACGGCGTCTGGCCAGCATGTGAGAAGTAGTTGTACTAGTAGTTAGTGTGTGTGTCTGTGTCGCCTATACATTTGTTTAATTAATTACGAGCATGTACCAATAGTTACAACTGTAGTTTTTAGAGCAAATTACCAGTACATTAGCCTAGACTCAATGGAAAAATTCCTACCCTATGCATCAAATGGCATCTCTTTCTCTATAGGAATTGAGATGCATTTTGTCTCACTTCCTATGATTTTCATATTCCTATAAAACTCCTATCCTATGAACCAAAGGAGGCCTCTGCTAGAGTACGGTACTACTGTAGCTAGCAGTACTGCCGGTAAAGTAGTTTTCTTCAAGAAGCGGAATTCAACGAAGTCATGATGGTTCCTTCGTCCGAGCATGTGATTTGATGGCTCATTAGTCATTATTAATGCGGCGCGACGACCGGGGTGACTATCCCTTGGAGTTCTGCATGCATGGCAAGTGGACCAGGATGGTCGACGTCCCACATGTAGGTGAAAGAAAGTATTATTTCTGATACCGACGAGCAAGGAAACCGCGTGGTATAGTATCACTGCTGATTTATATTTATTTTTTATTTTTGATGAAAGCTAGTGTTTCAACTCTTACGACGAAGGAGTGCCAAACACGGCACGTGCTAGATGTCCCACACGTCAGCAAAAGGAGTGTGACATCAATAGCGTGGTAGAGCGTCTCCACTTCTTCCACTTCTAGGTCGGAGACCACACATAGTACTAGTGGTATGAAAGATACAAAGTGCCAGCGAAAGAATTCATTTTCTGAGAGAGAACCACCTACTCATGTGTTGAGACCAAGATATTCCAATCCAACCACAAGAATCTTGATCTCTAGCCTTCCCCAAGTTGCTTTCCACTAATCATCTTTCCACCAAATCCAAATATGTGAGAGAGAGTTGAGTGTTGGGGAGACTATCATTTGAAGCACAAGAGCAAGGAGTTCATCATCAACACACCATCTATTACCTTTTGGAGAGTGGTGTCTCCTAGATTGGTTAGGTGTCACTTGGGAGCCTCCATCAAGATTGTGGAGTTGAACCAAGGAGTTTGTACGGGCAAGGAGATCGCCTACTTCATGTAGATCTACCCTAGTGAGGCAAGTCCTTCGTGGGCGATGGCCATGGTGGGATAGACAAGGTTGCTTCTTCGTGGACCCTTCGTGGGTGGAGCCCTCCGTGGACTCGTGCGACCGTTACCCTTCGTGGGTTGAAGTCTCCATCAACGTGGATGTACGATAGCACAACCTATCGGAACCACGGGAAAAATCTTCGTGTCTACATTATGTTTGCTCCCTCCAAACTCCTCCCCTTTACCTTCATATGCAATGATTTACATTCCACTGCTATACTCTTAGAATTGCATGTGTAGGTTGATTGCTTGACTTGTGTTAAGTTGCTAAAATCTTCCAAGACTTAAAATTGGGAAAAGGCTAGATTTTTATTTGGTCAAGTAGTCTAATCACCCCCCCCCCCTCTAGACATACTTTTGATTCTACACGTGGTACCAGAGCTTTGGTCTCCATTTGCCTTGATTTCCATAGCTTTGGTGATCATAGCCTTGGTTTCACAACCTAGGAGAGTATGGCGTCTAGCAAGGGAAATTACCACTATATAGGTCCTTACTTTGATGGTACTAATTTTGCTAGTTGGAAGCATAAGATGAAAATGCATATTCTTGGGCATAACCCCGCCGTTTGGGCTATTGTGTGTATTGGCTTGCAAGCTGAATTCTTCGATAGGAGAGAACCAGATCGTGAAGCTACCGCGGAAGAATTGAAGATGTTGCAATACAATGCTCAAGCTTGCGATATCCTCTTCAATGGATTGTGCCCCGAAGAATTCAACAAAATCAGCCGTCTTGAGAATACAAAGGAAATTTGGGATACTTTGATTGATATGCACGAAGGTACCGACTCCGTCAAGGAAACCAAATTGGATATGCTTCAAAGTCAGCTTGACAAGTTCAAAATGAAGGATGGTGAAGGTGTCGCTGAAATGTACTCTAGGCTTGCTCTCATCACAAATGAGATTGTCGGCTTAGGAAGTGAAGAGATGACCGACAGATTCATCATCAAGAAGATCCTAAGAGCCTTGGATGGAAAATATGATACTGTGTGCACATTGATCCGAATGATGCCCAACTACAACGATCTCAAGCCAACGGAAGTCATTGGTAGAATTGTTGCTCATGAGATGTCACTCAAGGATAAAGAAGAGCTTCACAGCAAGTCTAGTGGTGCTTACAAAGCCTCATGTGATGCTCCTACATCATCAAGTGAGAAACAAGCCTTCAATGAGGAATTGAGCCTAATGGTGAAGAACTTCAACAAGTTCTACAAGAGTAGAAGCAAGGAGAGAAGTTCCAAGTCAAGGTCCTACAATGACAAAAGATCTTCTAGTCGTGAGCGTAATTGCTACAATTGTGGAAGACCCGGACACTACTCCAATGAGTGTACAGATCCCTACAAAAGAAGAGAAGAATCGCCTCCAAGGGAGAGAAGGAGTAGGGATGATCATTATGAATGAAGAACCTCTCGCAGAAGCAAGGATTCAGAAAGGAAGGACAAGTCATCAAGGAGCTATACAAAACGAAGACATCAAGTTCATGTTGGTGAATGGGTATTCGGTTCCGACTCCGACCACCACTCCGAGAGAAGTTACCACTCCGACTCCGAATATACTCAAGATGAAGGTGTTGCCGGTCTAGCACTTGTGTCAACCAACTCCTATGACATATTTGACTCACCAAATGAATGAATTAGAAGATGCTTCATGGCTAAAGGCCCAAAGGTATCACACCCCAAGTATGTTGATTTCAATAGTGATGAAGATGATTTGCTAGGTGATGATGATTTACTTGTTGACAACTCTAGTGATGAAAACTATGATGAACTTGCTATTAATCATGCTAATCAAGATAAAACGACTGATGATGATAAGAAGGAGATTGAGCGTCTAACTAAAGAACTAAACACTCTTAAGTTAGCTCATGAAACTACCTTAGAAGATCATCGAGATCTTTTAAAGACTCATGAGAAGCTACGCTTTGAAAAGCTCAATCTAGAGCAAGAGCATGGGTTCTTAAAAGCAATCAATGATGATCTTCGTAAGAAAAGTTCTTCTTACATTGCCAAGCGTTTACTCTTGTCTACTTACATGCCACAAGTAAAATCTAGTCACAAGAGCAAAAAAAGTTTCTTCTTCTAGTAGTAACAATAATCATGCCAAATCCAATATTGTTGCTTCTAGTAGTTATCTTGATTATACTAATGATTCTCTTAGCCAAGTTACACTTGAGCAAGAAAATAGCTTATTGAAGGGGATTATAGAGAAAGGTGTTTACAAGAGCCTTGCCGGAAGTAAGCAATTTGAGGAAACTGTATGCAAGCAAGGAAGGCACCAGAAGAATCAAGGTGTTGGTTTTGAACGAAAGTTCAATGCCAATGGAGTTGAGTGGGAAGAAGATCAATACCCCAAGACGAAGTTTCTTCCTCAACAACAGAAGTATGATCCTACTTCTTTCAAGGGAACACAAGCTCAAGACGATCTTCCACCACAAGACCACAAGCAAAAAGGCAAGGACAAGCTTCAAGAGGAGATTTATGCATTTGAAGAAGCTCCTAAGGCCTTGGTCAAGTGGGTTCCCAAGACTACATGAAGTTCTACTTCATCAAGTACAACTATAACTCCAAGGATTCCCATAAAGTTGATCTGGATCCTGAAGAAGAAGAACTAGAGAGTTCTTGAGGGTGACTCCGCCAACATACTTCACTCATATCATTTTGGCGAGAACAAGTGCAATCAACTTCCACATCTTGCACTAGTTCAAGGAGTCACAAACCCTCTTGTTGGTAAGACAAGGGACAAGGTAACCTAATGCTTTCATGGACACCATCTTGTGTGTACTTCACTCTATGTCTATGGATATCCTTGTTTGTTCCTTGTGGAACTAACCCGTGTAGGTATTGAAAGTGCAACTCACTCTAATGGATGCTCCGAATGATCTACATCAACATTGAGCATCCACATCTTCAACATCTACATGAAGTCATCATTGACAAAACACAAGGTTATTTCATCCCTCTTAGGGGGGATATCACATCTATGGGAGCTTTACTCTAAGAATTTAGCTAAAGCAACTCTAATGGTGTGAACACAACAATGCTTTATGTAAAAGTGGTAACCCCACTTGTGCTTAAACGATGAGTATGACCTACGATCAAATGTTCTCATTTGACTCCTAAGTCAATATACTCATATATAGATGACCTAGTCATCGCCAATTGCTTGATAGATGCTAGAGTGTTTGTGCATGCTTTGCCACATATTTCATTTGCTATTTTATTGTGTGAGCATGTTGATTGCATATTTTTCTCATTCGAGGACATCCATTTGTTGCTTTGATTGCTTGATAGATGCTAGAGTGTCAGATTCGAACCCTCTGGGTGAGGAGCACTCAGAGTCACCGATTCGTATGACTATTCGGAGCTCAAGGACTCAAAGGCAGATGGCCAATCATGTTCACCCAATAAGGTGTCTGTTCTAATTTGGCAAGGTTTTATTGGTTGCACATATCTTGCATAAGGTGTCTTGCATTTCTTTTGCTTCGTTGCACCGCCATCTGCTTATTTACTCATGATATATGTGAAGATTCCATGCCCATCCATTATCAACACCTATTCCATTTGTCGTCATACCATGTCTTTCCATTCAAATGATGTTCTTGTGTTTCAGACATCCAAAAGGAAGAGGGTGTTTGTAACATCCCAAATTTTCAATTTGGAATGTTATACATAGGTCATTCATGCATACCATACTTCATTGCATTTCGTTTTGCGATACTCGAAATTCTAAGCAACTCAAGGACCCTCGGAGAGAGTTGGGGATTTCCTAGTTTTCATATTTGAATTTTTCTCAAATATCGAAATAAGGATCATTTTGGTTTTAATAATTTTTCTCTCCGAAAATATTTCATACTAAATATATGAGAGGAGATAATATGACCTCTCCAAAATAAATGAAATATTGGAGGAAAAATATTAGAATCAATTAATATATTTTATTTGGATTTTATCGCTATTTTACTTGAATTAGGAAAAATATGTGATTTTCAAAATTGCATTAGAGGCCCAAATAAATGTTCACTTTGCCCGCTATATTTTCAGAGGACGGGGAAAATTTATTTCAGGATTTTTGAAGTCGGTTTAGTTTTTCTTTTAATCGTTTTTCTGCGCGTCGGAATATTTAAAAAAAAAGTTCTAACCGACTTCGGGGCGTAACCGGCCAGGACTCCCCAGGCCGGCCCCTTTATAAGTCGCGCCCCGCGACCCCGCAGCCCACCCCGAGCCCAGCCGCCGCCCGCACCCAAACCCTAACCCTAAGCCGCCGCCGCCGCCGCCGCCCCGCAAGCCCCGCCGCCGGATCCGCTCGCCGCCACCGCCACCGACCCCACCGGACCTCGCCGAGGTAGCCGCCCGCCGTCGCCAGTTTTCGTTAGAAAGCCGTTCGGTTTTTTTTTCGAAAACCTAGATTCGTTTCTGATTAGATCGGTTTTTGTTTCGGTTCGGGCGGACATTCGTTTTAACAAACGCCGTTCTTCCATTAGCCGCAGACAGCGAACGTTCGTTCGTTAGCCTGTTCGTCGGTTTTTCTTTTTCCAGGGTTTTCCGCGATTATTTTCGATCGCGATTTCTGCCCTGATTTTCGTTTTAGTTTATCTTTTCACTCGTTTATCCAAATCAGGTGAAACAAGCGCCTACATCTTCGTCTCGAAGTTCTCTTTCTATTTAACCAACTTGAACAAAATTTTGATACAGTAAAATTTGACTTTAGTCCAGATTAGTAATCGGATCTTGTTTCTTTCGTGGTTTGAGTTTCGTTGCTCCATTTGATTTGATTCTTTTTTGCAAACCAGAGTTCTTCAGTTGAACTTTCTGGTTGATCTTCTTATTTGAGTTTTACCCATGCATCATTTCTTGATTGCTTATGTATAATATTGTTTGTTTGCGATAGAATTCCCGGAGTGCGAAGCGTGCTACTACGAGTCACTAGGTTTTGCGGATCGTCAGCAAGACAAGTAACACATTGATCATACTTCTTTCATACCTAGTTTTTATGCATTTGTTCCAATCCTCAAACATTGCATGATTAGGATGTGTTTAACTTGTGGGTATTGGGAAGTAGTTGATGAGGTAGAACCCATTTCCCTGTTTATTATCACACCCTTGGGAGTTACTTCTACGTATGCTTATATTGCTATGCTATGCTATGCTCGTAGACGTGGTTTGGTTTCAGAGATACATGACAGATGTGAGTTGTTAATTAATGGTTCAACTTAAGGTGGCAACTTTAATACACATCTGGGTGGATTGCTTGTGGGCACCTGGAGAATCCAGTGTTGTCCTAGGATATCCCCGAGTACCCGTGTGATCATCCTACGGTCCGCCACCCAGGCTCAAAGGATCATAAGATTATTCATGCTAAAAACTTCCGTGTGCAGCCACAAGCTATTATGGGCTCTAGCATAGTTGAGTATGTTGCATGACCTCTTCCAGTGGTGGGCTAGCAGATGTAGAGGGAAAGTAGGTCTAACTATCCACCCGGGGTTAGAGTTAATGCTTCTGAAAGACTCTGTCTCGGTCATCCGTTTCTCAAACACCATGTAGTGCGAGAAATCCAACGGAGGAGATCGAGTCTTGTGGGGAAAAGTGCGCAAACCTCTGCAGAGTGTACAAACTAATCATGGTTAGCCGTGTCCCCGGTTATGGACATCTTGAGTATCTGGTTCTTGGATTATCATATGGATCTCATCACTCTAATTTAATTTGTTGGGTTGATAATTACTTTTAATTGGGATTGAGTTGGAGGAACTTTCTCAATGATTCCTTTGTTGTAGGGAAAAATTGGCTTTTCGCAAAAACATATTAACCATAGAGCCTCCACCAGCCATATATGCATATAGTGATAGCCTTTATCTGTTCATTACTCTACTGTGTTACATTGCCAGCATATTCCATGTGCTGACCCGTTTTCGGGCAGCAACGTATCATGTTGCAGACTTTTCAAACGAGGAGTGAGGTTCGCTAGGCCGTTGTCGTGCACTCAGCTATGCCGTTGGAGTTGATGGACTCACTTTAACTTCCAAACCTTCCGCTGTTATCTTATTTAGATGGCCTTAAGCCATATTTATTGTAATAAGTTCTCTTTGGAGACTATCGATGTAATAAGTGTGTGATTGCTACTCTGTTATAAATCCTTCGAGTACTATGTGTGTCAGCATTACCGATCCAGGGATGGCAATGAAGCACAGAGACTTGACCGTCTGAGGTCTGGTCGCTACAAGATGGTATCAGAGCACACACTGAATGTAGGACACGACCACTAAGAAAAGCCATAGGCCACTCTTCTCTACTCATTTCTGACTTCTCTCCATTTTCTACTCTTTAGGATGGCGGACTCAAGGAACAAGTTTGCACAACCGGATGAAGATACACCTTTTGGACGACACTTGAAGGAAGTCACTAGGTACCTGAACATTGGAATACCAAGCTTCACCGGGACCTACACCACCACTTTACCAGAAGAGGAGCGCTGGATGATTCGAGTTCAAGTCCAGGAAGGACATTCACACCAGTCACTCAGCCCATAGAGTTTTCCTTCGATGCACCAACCTGGAATCTAGGCAAGAGTATGGCAGCCCACATTGCTATAGGGCGTATTGGAGAAGTCTACAAACAGGAGCTGAAGGACACTATCTACCAGATATGTGGGTGCCGAGATGAGCAATGGGAGATGATCAGTACCAGGAAGGACAGGTCTATTGCAGCTTTCATCCAGGAGCTAAACCAGCACATTCGACGCCAGGAGAACCAGATGTGCGCTAACATGATAGATTTGAAGAAGGCGATGACCAGGAACATGGAGATAGAAGAGGAACTCAAGTCTACGCGTGACGGATATGAGGAGGAAATCGCAATACTATTGGAGAAGAATGACGACCTGATAAAGAAGATCGGAGTGTTCATGGGAGATCCCGCGCCAGGAGGAGATGACGACGAACCCAAGGAGATTCGTTCTGAAGACTACATCATCATCGACGACACCGACTCCGACCCCGACAGTAGTGATGATGACTATGAAGATGAAGCTGGAGCAGATATTATGGAGTCTTCCACCGATCAAAATTTCTAGTAGACCACCATATGACAAGTAGTTTTCCCCCATGTATACAGTATAGTCTGAGCACTGTAACGATAGTTAGATCGATTGTATGCCCTTGCTTGATTGATTGAGTGATATGATATGATTGTGTTTGTCTCATGTGCATATGGGTAGTGTTTTCTCACTAGACCTCATTCTATTCTAATCTCTTCCCTCTAAACCCATCAGATGCCTCCGAGACGTGATACCGGATTTGTCTTCCCACCGGAGCTCACTCAGTTGATCCAGCAGCAGAATGCCTTGATGCAGTTGTTAGTTCAGAACCAAGGCAACAACAACAACAACAACAACAACCCACCGCCACCACCTCCAGTTGACAACTTAGCCCGTTTTCTGAGGTTGCAGTCGCCGGTGTTTTCCAGTAGCACCGAGCCAATACTTGCTGATGACTGGCTACGCAGGATTGGAAGGGAGTTGACCACCGCAGGTTGCATAGATGCTGAGAAGGTGTGTTTTGCCGCACACCAATTGGATGGACCAGCAGCCTCATGGTGGGAGAATTACACAGCCACTTTTCCTATAGCCAATGTCACTTGGGAGCAGTTTCAGCAAGCATTCCGCATAGCCCACGTCTCAACTGGAGCTATCAGCATGAAGAAATGTGAGTTTCGCAACTTACGCTAGGGGAACCGTACTGTGGGGCAGTACGTGGATGAGTTTAGCAAGTTATCCCGCTATGCCCTAGATGATGTGGCCACAGATGCCGCGAAGCAGGAGAAGTTTATGGAAGGGCTGAATGATGAGATGAGTATGCAGTTAATGGTGGCAACATTTAACAACTACCAGGAGTTGGTAGATAAAGCTCTCATGATCGAAGGGAAGCAGCAGCAGATAGAGAGCCGCAAGAGGAAGTATGGACAAGGGAAGTACAATTCAGGAGCTCAGCAGAAGCCTCGCTTTACCCCGAACTCGGGAGGACTTACCCATAACCATGGAGGCCACACTCACAATGGAGGAAGTTCTCATAATCATAATGGCCCAAAGAATGGGAATGGGAATGGAGCAAGCAGCAATCAGAACCGCTCCAATCCAGCCACACCCGCCAAGAGGGACCTAAGTCACATTACTTGTTTCAAGTGCGGGAAGACTGGACACTATGCCATTGAGTGCCCTGAAGCGAAGAACGGAAATGGTAATGGGAGATCTGGGAAGAAGCCCAATCCATTTAACAAAGGACAAGTGAACCACGTGAACGTGGAGGAGGTTGAAGAGCAACCAGATGCAGTTATCGATAAGTTTTTAGTTAAGTCATTTACTGCAATCGTTCTTTTTGATACTGGTGCATCGCATTCATACATATCAAGGGGATTTGTGGATAAGTATAAGTTGCCCACTAAAGTTCTTAGGACACTTATGCTAGTAACCTCACCCGGAGCTGAGTATATGGCAAGCAGTGGATGTTTTCATATGCCATTAACCATAGGAAGTCATGTTTTCCCCTCTGACTTGATAATTCTGGAGTCGCAAGGATTGGATGTGATACTAGGAATGGATTGGTTGTCGATGTATGGAGGAAACATCGATTGCGCCAGTAAGTCAATTCTGCTTACCACCCCGAAGGGAAAAAGGATCAAGTATGTATCCCGGCATGCTCCAAGGAGAACCCAAGTAAATTCTCTCACGGGAGTTGTTCAGGAGGAAGTGCATGTTGTGAAGGATTACCCAGATGTATTTCCAGAGGAGTTACCAGGCATGCCGCCAGATCGAGACATCGAGTTTTTGATAGAGCTGTTGCCAGGCACCGGGCCTATATCGAAGAGACCATACCAGATGCCCACGAATGATCTGGAGGAGATCAAGAAAAAGATTAAGGAGTTATTGGAGAAAGGTTACATTCGACGAAGTTCATCACCATGGGGAGCCCCAGTAATCTTAGTTGAGAAGAAGGATGGATCATTGAGAATGGTTGTTGATTATCGTGTGTTGAATGAAGTGACGATCAAGAACAAGTACCCACTGCCAATGATCAATGATTTGTTTGACCAGCTGCAAGGAGCTAAAGTGTTTTCGAAGATCGATCTGCGATCAGGATACCACCAGTTGAAGATTCGAGAGAAAGATATACCTAAGACAGCTTTCACCACAAGGTACGGGCTTTACGAGTATACGGTTATGTCATTCGGATTGACTAATGCCCCTGCCTATTTCATGAGTATGATGAACAAGGTGTTCATGGAGTTCTTGGATAAGTCTGTTGTGGTGTTCATTGATGATATCTTGGTATGCTCAAAGAATGAAGAGGAACACAAGGAGCATTTGCATTTAGTTCTCGAGAAGCTCAGGGAGCATCAGTTGTATGCCAAGTTCAGCAAATGTGAGTTTTGGTTGAGGGAAGTAGGATTCCTTGGACATGTTATATTAGGAGAAGGTATAGTAGTAGACCCCACCAAGGTTAAATCAGTCACTGATTGGTTATCACCCACCTCAGTTGGAGAGATCCGCAGTTTTCTTGGACTAGCAGGATATTACTGGAGATTTATTGAGAATTTCTCTAAAATTGCGAAACCCATGACGGAGTTGCTGAAGAAGGACACCAGGTTCAAATGGACAGAAGAATGTGAGGCCAGTTTTCAGGAGTTGAAGAAACGTTTGACTACAGCCCCAGTGCTAATTTTGCCGGATATACGCAAGGATTTCCAAGTGTATTGCGACGCATCTCGCTTAGGACTTGGAGGAGTACTTATGCAAGATGGAAGAGTTGTTTCATATGCCTCACGACAGCTTCGACCGCATGAGTTGAATTATGCCACGCATGACTTGGAGTAAGCAGCAGTAGTGCATGCGCTCAAAACATGGAGACACTTTCTTATTGGAAACCGTTGTGATGTGTACACGGATCATAAGAGTTTGAAGTACATATTCACCCAGAAGGAGCTGAACCTCAGGCAGAGGAGATGGTTGGAGCTTATAAAGGATTATGACATGAAGCTGCATTATCACCCAGGAAAGGCCAATGTCGTAGCAGACGCTTTGAGCCGGAAAAGTTATGTCAGTACTCTCTTAATGGGAGGGATGCCAAAGGATTTAGCCGAGGATCTTAGGGAACTTCGTTTGGAGATTGTTCCTAGAGGTTTTGTTGCAGCGATGGAAGTTCAGTCTACATTGTTGGAAAAGATTCGAGAAGCTCAGAAGGATGACAAGGAAATTGCTGAGATAAAGGAGAGAATGAGCAAAGGAAAGGCCAAAGGTTTTCGTGAGGATGAGCACGACACCTTGTGGTTATAGGACCGTGTTTATGTGCCCAATAATGCAGAGATCAGGAAGTTGATACTACAGGAAGCTCATGACTCACCATACTCGATACACCCCGGAAACACTAAGATGTATTTGGATTTGAAGGAGCGTTTCTGGTGGACCGGAATGAAGAAGGATATTGCCGAGTATGTAGCCGTATGTGATGTAAGTCAGAGAGTGAAGGCAGAACATCAGAAGCCAGCAGGATTACTGCAGCCTATGCCGATACCCGAATGGAAGTGGGATAAGCTTGGCATGGATTTTATCACCGGATTACCCAGGACCCGATCGGGATATGATTCTATCTGGGTAGTAGTGGATCGCTTGACCAAGGTAGCTCACTTTATCCCAGTGAAAACCACCTATACAAGTGCAAAGTTGGCCAAGATATACATGACCAGGATCGTATGTCTGCACGGAGTTCCGAGGACCATCGTATCAGATAGAGGAACACAGTTTACTTCAAAGTTTTGGCATCAGTTGCACCAGACTTTGGGTACCAGGCTAGAGTTCAGTACAACTTTTCATCCACAGACAGATGGACAGACTGAGAGAGTCAATCAGATTCTGGAGGACATGTTGAGAGCTTGTGCGCTAGATTATGGATCTAGTTGGGATGACAACTTGCCCTACGCGGAGTTCTCATACAACAACAGCTATCAGGCCAGTTTGAAGATGGCACCGTTCGAAGCCCTGTATGGAAGAAGGTGCAGAACACCGTTGATGTGGGATGAAGTTGGAGACCGTCAGTTGTTTGGACCGGATTTGATTAAAGAGTCTGAAGAGAAGGTTAAGCTGATTCGAGATAGACTGAAGGTAGCTCAGTCCAGGCAGAAGAGTTATGCAGATTCAAAACGCAAGGAGGTAGTCTATGAAATCGGAGACAGAGCATATCTGCGAGTGTCGCCTCTGCGAGGAGTTAAGCGTTTTGGAGTTAAGGGAAAGTTAGCCCCGAGATTTGTAGGACCATACCGAGTTTTGGAACGCATGGGAGAGGTTGCCTACAAGTTGGAGTTACCCGAAGGACTGTCAGGAGTTCATGATGTGTTTCACGTTTCCCAGTTGAAGAAGTGTCATGCAGAGATGGCCGATATTCCCTGAGAGATACAGTGCCCCTGGAAGCAATTCAGTTGGACAGTGATTTGACATATGAGGAGAAACCTGTCAAGATTCTCGAGTTTGCCAGCCGAGTTAGTCGCAGCAAAGTTATCAAGTTTTGCAAAGTTCAGTGGAGCCACCATACCGAGGATGAAGCCACCTAGGAACGAGAGGATGATCTACGGAAAGACCACCCACACCTGTTTTCTAGCCAACCCGAATCTCGAAGGCGAGATTCATCTTAAGGGGGGTAGGTTTGTAACATCCCAAATTTTCAATTTGGAATGTTATACATAGGTCATTCATGCATATCATACTTTATTGCATTTTGTTTTGCGATCCTCGAAATTCTAAGCAACTCAAGGACCCTCGGAGAGAGTTGGGGATTTCCTAGTTTTCATATTTGAATTTTTCTCAAATATCGAAACAATGATCATTTTGGTTTTAATAATTTTTCTCTTTGAAAATATTTCATACCAAATATATGAGAGGAGATAATATGACTTCTCCAAAATAAATGAAATATTGGAGGAAAAATATTAGAATCAATTAATATATTTTATTTGGATTTTATTGCTATTTTATTTGAATTAGAAAAAATATGCATTTTTCAAAATTGCATTACAGGCCCAAATAAATGTTCACTTTGTCCGCTATATTTTTAGAGGACGGGGGAAATTTATTTCAGGATTTTTGGAGTCCGTTTAGTATTTCTTTTAAACATTTTTCTGCACGTCAGAATATTTTAGAAAAAAAAGTTCTAACCAACTCCGGGCCGTAACCGGCCAGGACTCCCCAGGCCGGCCCCTTTATAAGTCACGCCCCGCGACCCCGCAGCCTACCCCGAGCCCAGCCGCCGCCCCGCGCCCAAACCCTAACCCTAAGCCGCCGCCGCCCGCGCCAGCCGCCGCCGCCCCGCAGCCGCCGCCGCCGGATCGCGCCGCCGCCGCCGCCCGCCGGCCTCGCCGAGGTAGCCGCCCGCCGCCGCCGGTTTTCTTAAAAACCGTTCGTTTTTTTCAAAACCTAGATCTTTTTTTTAGATCGGTTTTTTTTTCTCGGTTCGGTTAAATAGCGGACGTTCGTCCGTACGTTCGTTTTAACGAACGTTGTTCCCGTTAGCCGCAGACAGCGAACGTTCGTTCGTTAGCCTGTTCGTCAGTTTTTCTTTTTCCAGGGTTTTTCCGCGATTATTTTCGATCGCGATTTCTGCCCTGATTTTCGTTTTAGTTTATCTTTTCGCTCGTTTATCGGAATCAGGCGATTCAAGCGCCTAGATCTTCGTCTCGAAGTTCTCTTTCTTTAACCAACTTGAACAAGATTTTGATACAGTAAAATTTGACTTTAGTCCAGATTAGTAATCGGATCTTGTTTCTTTCGTAGTTTGAGTTTCGTTGCTCCGTTTGATTTGATTCTTTTTGCAAACCGGAGTTCTTCAGTTGAACTTTCTGGTTAGATCTTCTTATTTGAGTTTTACCCGTGCATCATTGCTTGATTGCTTATGTATGCTATTGTTTGTTTGCGATAGAATTCCCGGAGTGCGAAGCGTGCTACTACGAGTCACTAGGTTTTGCGGATCGTCAGCAAGGCAAGTAACACATTGATCATACTTCTTTCATACCCAGTTTTTATGCATTAGTTCCAATCCTCCAACATTGCATGATTAGGATGTGATTAACTTGTGGGTTTTGGGAAGTAGTTGATGAGGTAGAACCTATTGCCCTGTTTATTATCAAACCCTTGGGAGTTACTTCTACGTATGCTTATATTGCTATGCTATGCTCGTAGACGTGGTTTGGTTTGAGAGATCCATGACAGATGTGAGTCGTTAATTAATGGTTCAACTTAAGGTGGCAACTTTAATACACATCTGGGTGGATTGCTTGTGGGCACCTGGAGAATCCAGTGTTGTCCTAGGATATCCCGGAGTACCCGTGTGATCATCCTACGGTCCGCCACCCAGGCTCAAAGGGATCATAAGATTATTCATGCTAGAAACTTCCGTGTGCAGCCACAAGCTATTATGGGCTCTAGCATAGTTGAGTATGTTGCATGACCTCTTCCAGTGGTGGACTAGCAGATGTAGAGGGAAAGTAGGTCTAACTGTCCACCCGGGGTTAGAGTTAATGCTTCTGAAAGACTGTGTCTCGGTCATCCGTTTCTCAAACACCATGTAGTGCGAGAAATCCAACGGAGGAGATCGAGTCTTGTGGGGAAAAGTGCGCAAACCTCTGCAGAGTGTACAAACTAATCATGGTTAGCCGTGTCCCCGGTTATGGACATCTTGAGTATCTGGTTCTTGGATTATCATATGGATCTCATAACTCTAATTTAACTTGTTGGGTTTATAATTACTTTTAATTGGGATTGAGTTGGAGGAACCTTCTCAATGATTCCTTTGTTGTAGGAAAAAATTGGCTTTTCGCAAAAACATATTAACCTTAGAGCCTCCACCAGCCATATATGCATATAGTGATAGCCTTTATCTGTTCATTCCTCTACTGTGTTACATTGCCAGCATATTCCATGTGCTGACCCGTTTTCGGGCTGCAACGTATCATGTTGCAGACTTCTCAGACGAGGAGTGAGGTTCGCTAGGCCGTTGTCGTGCACTCAGCTATGCCGTTGGAGTTGATGGACTCACTTTATCTTCCAAGCCTTCCGTTGTTATCATATTTAGATGGCCTTAAGCCATATTTATTGTAATAAGTTCTCTTTGGAGACTATCGATGTAATAAGTGTGTGATTGCTACTCTGTTATAAATCCTTCGAGTACTGTGTGTGTCAGCATTACCAATCCAGGGATGACACTGAAGCACAGAGACTTGACTGTCTGAGGTCTGGTCGCTATAGTGATTGCAGAACCTGAAGGAGTACAAGCAAAGTCCTTGAAAAAGGTGGTGCTACTAGAGCAATCACATAGCACCCGACGTATATTAGCGATAGAACTAGTGCCGCAAAACCTAGGATATCGCAACTATGTTGGTCGGTGCTTTGCTCTTGTGAGTACCTATTGTCCTATCGTTGTCCTTACATTCATACCTTGTGGACTATATGACATCATTGTGCATTATAGCTTGCTTATCCATTGTTCGCTCCAAATTATCAGATATATATTAATGCTTAAATTAATGTAGAATAAATCCAATGCTTATGAAGAAATTTAGTTATGCATTGTTCTTGTAAGTATCTGTGGTCCTTCATCACTGTACTTATATTTGTCAGCTAGTTCTTCATGTACACTTTGCAGCTTATTTTCCCTTGCCCTCCATTTTCTAGACATCGGATCTACATTTAATCTTGCCAAAATATTGAATAAAACCAATGTTACTGAAGAAGTTTAGCTCCGCATTGCTCTTGTCAGTGCCTTTTGCCTGTATGATGTATTTACATTTGTACTCTGCATCTTAAGTTAAATAGTCACCATTTGTTCATATATTTTCTCATCTATATTTACTCTTAACAAAATGTAGAATAAAGGCAATGCTCTTGAAGAAGAGTGTGCGGTAAAATTCTTGAATTCCCCCCCCCCCATCAATGTGGACAAGGGATTTATAGAGCATGTCTTCACTACTAATGTAAGTTTCTCCTCCTCGAGCCTTCAAACTTTGTTGTGTATATTTGGATAGCTATGGGTGCAAATGCTATTTATTTTTGTCATCCGCACCAAATTTCTTGTTCAAATTTTATAAATAAGAAGTACATAAACATAACTTTATCCTTCTCAATTTCAGTCTTTAGTTGTACAACCTAGTTCCTTATTCGTAGCATGTAAATTAAACTAGCCCACCTCCCACCCACCCACCCCTAGCCCACCTCCTACCGGCGATCTCCACCTCTAGCCACTGATTTGGTCTTCTGATCCAGTCATCCTCTTTGACGTCCTCTGATCTTCTCTCCAATACCCATCTTAATGTGTTCACCTTCTGGATCTACCCTAGGCTTGGATTTCTCCAAGGGTAGAGTTTTTGCATATGAGATCTATAATGCCTTGGGGTTCACAGTTCATCCTATGGAGAATATGGGATCCTTCACTCTGGTTGTCTCTTTTAGTAGGCATGATTTTCGCCTTAATGAACATTCTGTGGCGGCATCACTTGAATCTGCCCTTGGAGGTTCTGCCATTGATTTCTGGTTGCTCAGATTGGTGATAAAGTGTTTATTTTTAATGTTTCTTGCAAAGATGTGGGGTTTTACATTGTGGATCTTCGATCCTTTTCTTGCCCGTAATTCAAATGCTATTTTCATCTCTGGGGTAATGGTGGCCCAAATTGGGTTCGTGAGTTCAAGATTTGGAACAAGGAGTGTGATGCTGAATGGATTCCCGTTAGTCCATCTAAGCGTAGGGCTGCTCTTGGTCTTTTAGCCATGCACAAGCCACAACTTAAGGCTACTATCAAATCAAACTCTGGTGTTCAAAAAAAGCTCTGATTTGCCACGTTTCAGAATTATTCGGTTTGCAAGGGTTATAGGTATCTTGTTATGGATAATTGCATTGTTGTTGTCCAAGATGTTGGTTATGAGATTCCAGAGAGTGAAATGGTTGTTATTCATGCATCCCTTCAACAAGATCTTAATTGGACGGTGACGTCGCCGCCAATCATTTTTGGTACGGTTGGATCTCTGGTTGTGCACCGCCGGCTTGCCTTGCATGATCTACCATCCTAGGAGTTGTCATCTTCGGCGCAATCATTGGGCGAGATCTCATCTGTTTTGATTTCCCATGATGGGCCTTCAGTTAGCCAGCCAGATGGGCCTAGCATTGATGTGGCTCCAGTTATTGGGCCAACTCCTAACCCGAGTGGGCCTTTGGAATATATCCCTTCCTCGCAGGATGCAAATATCGCTTTCAATAATATGATTGATAATATGGTGGAGAAAATTCTTACTTGTCAAAAATGCTCCCTGCCTGGTCATTTTGAAAAAGATTGCCCCTCTTCTTTAGTCTGTTTGGCATGTATGCGGGTGGGCCATAGTCACAGGGACTGTCAAAAGATTTCTTTGGAGCAGGGTTTGTTTTGGAAGCAAAAATCTTCCCCGACGTCTCTGGTTCCCAATACCGGTATCGAAGTTGCCGCCTCCTCCTTTTCTCAAGCAAGGGACGCTTCATGCTCCTCTGACACAGGAGTCGCATCTATGCATTGCTCCAATCCACCAAAAAAAACCACCTGGCTCTCCGTCGGCGACACCTCCACCTCCTGCTTCTCCTCCGCTGCCCTCTGCGGAGCCAATGGCCAACTTTGCTCTTGACGCCCACCGCTATGTTTTGGCTGGCCATCATATCGTCGATGGAGGTGGCAACAGGTTGCCACGGACCTTTGTCACTCCTCCCTCTCCCATTGTTCGCCGCCATGAGGAGTTTATGGTGGCGGAAGTAATGCCTCTGCCGCATCCCGATCAAGTTGGGCCTGCTCGAGAGGAAGTGGTCGATTTGTTGGAGAACATGGGAGTTTAGGTTCGGTCTGCTCAGCCTTGGGTCTGTGGTGTTGGGCTTTTCCAACTTAGAGATGCTGCAGTTTGTTTTCGTTTGTTGCAATTGCCACCTCAGCCTTTGGGTGGCGATAGATTTGTGTGGTTTCTCAAGCATGATGAGGGAGTAGGCTATAGAGGCATTCAGGGTTTTTGAGATGGTTGTTTGATGTTTCTTGGAATTCCTTTGGATCTGAGGACTACTGAAAACATCAGAGCTGTAGTTAATACTTTTGGGAAATTTCAGCACTGGGTGAGCGATGATCCATACCTGGTTCGCTCCATTGTTTTTGCTTCCTTTCCAGAGGATATTTTGGTCCCTCGCGATGTTGTTTTCACTGATTATGCACCTTATGGAGGTGCCAAGGTTTCTTGGACTGCACCTTGTTACATTCTGGGTGCAAACTTTGCTGAGCAGATGCCTGAAGATGAGGACCCGATGCCTTTGGATGGGAACCCTCACCCGCTTCCTCGTCATGTACCACCTGAGGAACACAATTTTGTTTTGGCTCCCTACCCAGCTATTGGTTGGAATGATCTTCCACCAATCCCGCCGCCAGCTGGTGATCATGTGGGCAATGACAACTGGGGTAATGCAGTTTGGGGGAAGATGATAATGTGCAGCATGCTGATGAGCAACAGCCAGTGCAAGATCAGGAGTCCATGGTGATTCATCAACCAGTTTTTTCAAAGTCAGAAGTTCAGATGGAGGCGCCTGAGATTGAGCAGCAGCCAGTGCATGAGAATGAGGAGGTTTCCCCTCTTGTCTTTGATGCTAATGAGTGGGCTATAGTTCCATATCATCCTCCACCGATTCAGTATGAGAGGATTTTTGTTGGTGCTATCAAGGTTGTCTTTGGTCCTGTTCTGCCACCAGAGCTAGCATGGAAGAGGACTTTTGATTCTCTGCTTCAGGTTGGCCCTCTTCTGGCCAAGCCCATGCCAATGCCCACTTTTGCTGTTGAGCCCATTATGCTCTCCAAGAGGAGTTGGGCCCTGGCTTTCAATGATGTTCAAGTCCTTTCCAAGTTGCAGTTTGTTCAGTCACTCTCTGCCAGTCCAGCTAGAGCAAGACCTGTTGCAAGAAATTTGTTCCCACTTATTGACTCTACTGCACTAGGTCCAGTTTCTTCAGAGGAGGTGACAACTACTGTTTCAGAAGAGAGTTTTTTCCTTCTCTGCTCAACATCAAGACATGAAGGTGCGTCGACGCAAAACTTTGGCGCCAACACCTATTGTGGAAACCTCAGTGCGCAGATGTACAAGAGGATCGGTCAAGCGGGATGGGTATAAGCCTGTCTTCTAGGAGCTCCAATCTCAGCCCAAGAAAAAGAAGCCAAGGTGCAAGCCTTTTGTGGCAGTTCCATCTAAGGATGCTGAAGATCTGGGCCACGGTGACAAGGATGATGAAAATCTTCATGATGTGCCTCCCCAGACTCCAATTCCCACACTCCAGCGTGTTGGAGAGGACCTGGGCATTGTACCAGAGAAGCTAAGTGTGGAGCAGCTTATGGCCGATCCAGCTGAAGATTGTCCTACAGCGTCTGATGATTGATTCCAGAAGGAATTTTTGGGTTTGGCAAGCCCTTAAGTTGGTTGTTTATGTCTGGGTTGTTTTTATGTGTTCTGGAGTGTCTTTATCTCTAGTTTTATATGTTGAACTGCTGGTGTTTGTCATGGTCTGTAATAATGCACTTTGCTACATGTGGTGGATCTTGCTTGGTTATTTTGAGCACTATTACATAGTGTTGCTTTATAGCTTCTCCTATATTGTTTATCATGAATCAGTCCTCTTTTAGGAAATGGAGTGTTCTGTGCTGGAATGTGGGAAGTCTAAACTCACTTGCTAGGCAGCGTGCTGTTAAACCAAAAATTGAGGAAAGTCAATGTGTGGTGGCTTGCTTTCAAGAAACTAAATTTTGACATCAGAGAGATTAGGGATTTCTGTCCCAAACAGTATGATTCTTTTGCCTATGCCCCCTCTGTTGGTGCTTCTGGTGGAATTCTTGTGGTCTGCAACTCCACAATCTTGTTTGGCATGCTTGTGGAAATTCAACCTTTTGTTGTGGTAGTTAATTTTACCTCCAGACACAATAATGAATAGTGGACACTTGTGTCTGTTTATGGTCCTTGTCAAGGTGAACCTAGGGATAATTTTGTTAATTGGCTATATCAGCTGAATATCCCTGTAGATGATAATTGGTTGCTTCTGGGAGATTTTAATTTCATCAGATCCATTGAGAATAGGAATCTACCTGGAGGAGATCTCAATGACATTTTTATTTTTAATGAGATAATTGGGCACCTAGGATTACTTGAGTTACCTCTGAAGGGCAGATCTTTTACATGGTCTAATATGCAGGATGCTCCTCTCTTAGAGCAGCTTGACTGGTTTTGTACCTCAACCAACTGGATTTCTTGCTATCCTTTTTCTATGGTGCTCCCATTAGCAAGAACTGCTTCTTATCATGTCCCTTGTGTGGTTGTTATTAACACAAACATTCCTAAATCCAATATATTCAGGTTTGAGAATTATTGGGTAAAGATGGAGGGTTTTTATGATTGTGTGAAGCACTCTTGGGAGAAACCTTCTAGAAAAACACATATATCTGCTATTATTGCTGATAAGTTGAAAACTCTCAAGCAGGATCTAAAGAAATGGAAGTTGGGGATTTCTAAGCTCAAAATTTTGGTTGACAAATGCAATAAGGTTGTGATCATCCTGGATAATCTTGAGGAGTTGAGGCCTTTGTTTAGACAGGAGCTTAATTTCAGGAAGGTTGTTAAGTTGCATGTGGAGCATTTGTTACACTTACAGTTTCTATATAGGAAAAAAGGTGCACCATCAGATATATTAAAGTGGGTGAGGAGAATGCAAAGTTCTTCCATGCCATGGCTACTGAGATGCACAGAAGGAACTCCATTGCCACTCTTCAGATGCAAGATGGCACTATAATCTCTGAGCATAGTCAGATGGAAGGAATTATCTGGTCTACTTTCAAGGGGACAATGGGCACTTCTAGGGGAGTAAATATGGGGTTTGATTTGCAATCCCTAATTAAACTAGTTCCTGGCTTAGATGCTTTAACCAAGCCTTTCACAGCTGAGGAGATTGATAATGTTGTGAAACATATGTCTGTGGACAAGGCCCCTGGCCCTGATGGATTTAATGGCCTTTTCTTCAAGAAATGTTGGCCTATTATTAGCAAGGACTTTCATGCTCTTGCTCAAGAGTTCTATGATAGAACTGCTCACCTAGCTAATTTAAACTCCTCTTACATTACTTTGATTCCTAAAAAGTTAGCTCCTGAGGGAGTGGGGGATTATAGACCTTTGTCTTTGACTGGCATGGGAGTTAAATTCATTTCAAAGATTGTGGCAAATAGGTTTAAGAGCTCATTATGAAATGCATTCACAAAAAACCAATATGGCTTCATTAAATCAAGAACAATTCAGGATTGTATTGGGTGGACTTTGGAGTATTTGCATCAGTGCCATCAATCTAAGAGGCCAATCCTCATTCTTAAGCTTGATTTTAAGAAAGCTTTTGACTCCATTGAGCACCCTGTTATTTTTTAGATCATGAAGTTTAAAGGTTTTAACCACAGATGGATTGGTTGGATTAAAGAGCTTTTGACTACTGGTACTTCCTCTGTGCTGCTTAATGGTGTTCCTAGAAAATAGTTCTTGTGTAAAAGGGGGGTAAGGCAAGGTGATCCTGTCTCACCCCTTCTCATTGTTCTGGTTGTTGATTTGTTACAGTCAGTGGTTAATGAGATGTATGCTCTGGGTGACCTGCAGTTGCCCATACCCTGCCATGATAAAGATTATCCTATTATCCAGTATGTTGATGAAACTTTGATTACTGTGCCTGCTGTGGACAGTCAGTTGCTGGCTCTTAAGAGAATGTTGCTTGTCTTCTCTCAATCCACTGGCCTTGATGTAAACTATCATAAATCTTGCATGATACCTATTAATGTTTCTCAGGAGGAGACAAAGAGATTGGCTGATATCTTTAGCTGCCAGGTTGGTACAATGCCTTTTACTTACTTGGGACTTCCAGTTGGCACTACAAAACCCAAAATGATAGATCTCATGCCTCTGGTGGATTGCATGGAAAGAAGAATGACTGCTAGCTCCTCTTTTTTGGCACAAGGGGGGAGGCTGCAGTATCTGAACTCTACTTTGTCCTCTCTGCCCATATTTTTTCTATGCGGTCTGCTCATTAATCCTGGAATTTTGAAGCAGTTGCAAAGAATTCAGAGGCAGTGCTTACGGAGAAAGAACAGGCAAGAGCTTGCTCCCTCTTTGGCTGCTTGGGAGCTCATTTGCAGGCCAAAAAACAAAGGTGGATTGGGAATTTTAAACCCTGGCATTCAGAATGTGGCACTTCTTCTCAAGCATGTGAATAAATTTTTTAATAAGGCCGATGTGCCTTGGGTTAATCTTGTCTGGAATTCCTACTATCATGGGGTTGTACCACAGGGTACATCTCATGTGGATCTTTCTGGTGGAAGGACATTCTAAAGTTGGTGGATCATTTCAGAGAGGTGACTTGGGTTAAGGTTAATCAGGGGGATACTGCTTTGTTTTGGTCTCACAAATGGCAGTTAGGAAATTATGCTCTTCCTTTGCAACACAGATTTCCAAGGCTTTTTCTTACTGCAAAGATGATTTGTCCACGGTTAAAGAGGGCTTGGATTGTTCAGATCTAATTTCCTGGTTTAATCTTCCTCTATCTGAGCAAGCATTCAAGGAGTTCCTTGTTCTTAAAAACTTGCTTTTGCTTCATGAGGTTCAACCTAAATCCAAGGATGTGTGGTTCTCGCATGGATCTGACAAGTTCTATACCCCCAAGAGATTTTATATCCAAATGCATTTGAATTTGCCATTCAACCCTCTGCTCAACTAGATTTGGGCTAGCTCTTGTACTATGAAAATCAAGGTCTTTGCCTGGACAGGTTGAACACCAAGGACATGATTGAGAGAAGGCATTGGCATATTGATGATGGGATCTCATGTGTGCTCTGCCATTGGCAAATCAGGGAAGACAGGGATCATCTCTTTTTCAACTGCCTTTTTAGTCAGTGTGTGTGGAACTATCTTCAGATTGATTGGTCCCATGGAAACAACATGTCTGAAATTGCTGTCAATGCTAGAAGAGACTTCAATAAACCCTTTTTTTGCTGAAGTAGTGTTCACTGCTTGCTAGAATATATGGCTAATCAGGAATGCCAAAGTTTTTAGGCATGTCAGTCCTAGCTTCAATCATTGGAGGAGATCTTTCATACATGATATGTCTTTACTCTCCTTTAGGATTAAGACTAGATTCAAGGATAGCCTTGTGCGTTGGGTAACCTTTCTTCCCCCTTGATGTACATCCTTTTCTTCTGTTGTGTAGGATAGATTTCCTTTGGGGTTATCCTTCATAACCTTGTATATATTGTAACTTTTTGGAGTGGAATAAAAGTAAGGCTGTGGGGGTTTTCCCTACAGTGCATAGTCAAAAAAAATTAAACTAAACATAGCAAGTTATCTTCTTTAGCACTATGTGTATGCTTGTGTTCTTGATCTGTAATCCAGTGGTGTGGTGAAACTACTAACAACAGCACAGTGCCATATTCTGCTATGTCTGAACTATGAACAATGCCATATTATATTAATGTTATTTAAATCGTGTCTCTTTATTTAACAATCTGAAATGGTATAAATTGACAATACACTCACCATTCATGCTTATACGTTGTTTAGAACTACATGTATGCTTGTGTTCTTGATCTATAATCCAGTGGTTTGGTGAAGCTGGCCGCTGCTGCACAATGCCATTTCCTGCCGTCTTAACTACGAATAATGCCTATATGTTAATGCTATTTTAAACTGTGTCTCTTTATTTCTGACAAAGAAATGAGATGAATTGATAGCATTGATGCTTATACGTGCAAAACCTGTTATCTACCTACATGTTTCTCTTTCAGGGTGACAGCACTGCTGCTAGGAAGAACTGCCACAATGATAGTGAGACGAACCCATTGTTTGTCCCTCTAACATATATTCCAGAGAAGAAGGCAACACATCTTGAGGGTAGGGATACAACCACAAAGTCATACCTTGATGTAGTGTCGAATTTACTCGGTGACACAAGCTCGATGAAGTCGCCACCTGAATCTATTCGACTTCTTCAGTCTGAAATTCAAGCAGAAAGACATGCTTCCACTCAAATACGGCTGGAACTCCAATCTCTATGCAAGACTAACCATAAGTATAGTACGTCTATTGATGTTATGCATCTTAAGGTGGTGGATATAAGCATCAAAGAAGCGCAGTCTCATCGGGTTGCTAAGCTGCTTGCGCTGCAGCTCCTGGGCCGGGCTAACCTTTCTTGAACTATATTGAGGTGTTGTCGATTATGTCTATTATTTTGTCGGCCTGTTAACTTCCACTCGTGGCGACCTGCCCAGTTTATGGAATCTGTTGTCTGGTTGCCCTTTATTATCACTGGCGGCAAACTTTGATGCCCAGGGGATGTAATATGCTGTAATTTCTTTGTTGTATAGTCTAGGTTTATTCTTCGTCATGATGATGTAATTTATTTGATGTTTATGCTATCGTCGCTCTGAGAAAAGGTCGTAATCTTCGATCGGTGCGCAATAAGCCAATAGGTTAGGTTTATAAAATAATAATTTCTGTACTAAAACTGGTCGGTCGCCAATCGCTAGTACGGGCCAAACCGTGGGCCTACAATCATCTTGGGCCATTAGTTAGGTCTAGTCTTAATCTGGCCCACTATTAGTTTCGGGCCTTTAAAAGGCTGAGTAAACCGCTTGCCTTAATTGGGTCGGAAAATTAAATAGGGTTTTAACAGGTTGAAAACTAGATTCAGCCTTAATTGTGGCGAACAAATCACGGGCCGATAGCTTGCTGTAATATAAATCGGCCCATTATTGGCCCATTCAGGTGACGGGCCATTAACAGGGTGAAATGTTTTTGGGACTTGGCTGACCCAATTACATGACGGGCGGGAAGCAGGCCGGATGTATAACGGGCCAAAATTAGGCCCAACACTCTCAAGGGCCTTTAATGGGCCGATAGGCAATTTGGGCTAGAATGTATCCACGAAGACTATGGGTCGTTAAGAGGCCGAAAGTAACTACGGACCATAATTAGGGCCCAGGTGCAACTCGGGCCTTTAAATGGCCGAAAGTGAAACCGGGCCAAAAGTGAAACCGGGCCGAAAGAGGCCGATATGTAGACAGGGCCGCTGACAGGACGAAACTAATATCGGGTCGAACTGTTAAATGGGCCATTAAGAGGCCGGAGAGCAAAGCAGGCCCCCAATGGGCCCAATGGCACAGTAGCTGTTAAAAGGGTGGTATCTGTTATGGGCCGTAATTTGGCCCCAGAAATGGAAGTCAGTTAACGGGCCAGATCACGTATGGACCGTAATTTGGCCCAAACTATTGCAGGTTGTTAACGGGTCGGATCTGATATGGGCCGTAAACTGGCCCAGAATATTGCAATCATTTATCGGCCCGTATCTGATGTGGGCTATAATTTGGTCCAGAAAATGTTAGGTTGTTAACGGGCCGGCCCATTAGATCTGACGAAATCTTGTGGGCCTATTCCTGGGCCGGCTTTTCAACCTATATGGGCCTCTATTGGGTCATCCCACGTGCCAAAGTTTCATTAGCGATTCTTGTCAAATGGACGGTTGACATCTGTCCCAACACTGAGTCGACACGTGGATCGTCGGCGAATGAGAATTTTACAAGTGGAAAATCACCAATGGTCCAGGTTGTTAACGAGTTGTCGGATCCAAGTCGGAACCCGATAGCTTAACGGCGACCCGTTATGGTGGATGCCACGTGTCGGTTACCCTTGACGAAAGCACTTCTATGACGCGCGATTTATCGTCATGGAAGTGGACACTTCTGTGACGATAATTTTGGTAATGTCATGGAACACTTCTACGACAGCACAGGTATGACTATCTTGATTCTATCATAAAATCGTCATGGATGTACATGCATGACAGGAAATGTGACCTACTGTGACAAACACTTATCATCACGGAAGTGTATTTTTTTGCATGGATGATGAAGGGATACCATGTGTTTGGTAAGCAGACCTAACTAGATCGATAGATCAATTGTTGTGTGTCGGAGGAAGGGAGAGACATAACTAATGAGGTAGATCGATCGGCGCGTGGGGAAAACGAGTTATAATGACCTAGCTAGCTATATGTATAGCGGGAGATCGTTCGGTGTACATCCATTTGTTAGAGGCAAATAAGGCCCAGCGAGACGGATAGACAAAGAGAATGGAGCTAGGAGGTGGTGCGAGAGGCCTACTAGCTAGATAGGGGGAGGAGTGTGCGATTGTGAGATCGATGAAAAGAGGGGCGAGAGTTTACACGTGTGTGGGGCCGTATGAGAGACACGAGTCATGGACACAGAAAGGAGGAGATGGATGGTGCGTGCGTATGTGGTAGGCAGACATCGCTGGAGAGGTTTATCAATTGGTGTGTGTCGGAAAGGAGTTGTGGAGACTGTGGGAGAACAACCTAAAGAAAATTAATGAATGTGCACGATGGATAGAATGCTGAGGGAGGAGGAGGGAGAGGAGGGCGTGTGCATGCACAAGAGAAAGTTAGTGCTAGCTACAAAGATAAGAGGATTGTGTGGGTGTAAAAGACTAACAGAGATCATAATTCGTTATAAAAGTGGATTCATATATTTAAATAAGAGATCATAGTGTTTTAAACCTATGCATGCATGAATACAGTGGTGATACGCATGGTATGTGATAACCCACAAGTATAGGGGATCAATTGTAGCCTCTTTCGATAAGTAAGAGTGTCGAACCCAACGAGGAGCTAAAGGTAGAACAAATATTCCCTCAAGTTCTATCGACCACCGATACAACTCTACGCACGCTTAACGTTCGCTTTACCTAGAACAAGTATGAAACTAGAAGTACTTTGTAGGTTTTGTTGGATAGGTTTGCAAGAATATAAAGTGCGCATAAATAAAAACTAGGGGCTGTTTAGATAAAGACACAATAAAGTTAGTATAGCGAGTGTGGAAAAGTGGTGGTAGGAGTTGCAAAATTGTCCCTAAGCAATTGACTACTTTACTAGACCGATAGCAAGTTTTATGTGGGAGAGGCCACTGCTAGCATGTCATCCCTGACTTGGAATTCTATGCACTTATGATTGGAACTATTAGCAAGCATCTGCAACTACTAACGTTCATTAAGGTAAAACCCAACCATAGCATTAAGATATATTGGTCCCCCTTCAATCTCGTATGCATCAATTTCTATGCTAGGTTGAAGCTTCTGTCACTCTTGCCCTCCAATACATAGTCCTATCAACATACAACTAACCCTATGGTGTGATCCACGTGCGCGCTCATATGATGGGCACCAAAGGACAGCAACATAACCACAAGCAAATTAAACTAATCATAGCAATTCACCAATTACCAATAGGACAACAAAAATCTACTCAGACATCATAGGATGGCAACACATCATTGGATAATAATATGAAACATAAAGCACCATGTTCAAGTAGAGGGTACAGCGGGTTGCGGGAGAGTGGACCGCTGTAGATAGATGGGGGAAGGTGATGGAGATGTTGGTGAAGATGATGGAGGTGTTGGTGTAGATCGCGTGATGATGATGGCCCCGGCGGCGTTCCGGCGCCACCGGAAGAGAGGGGGAGAGAGCCCCCCTCCTTCTCCTTCTTCCTTGGCCTTCTCCCTAGGTGGGAGAAGGGTTCTCCCTCTGGTCCTTGGTCTCCATGGCGTGGGAGAGGCGAGAGCCCCTCCGAGATTGGATATGTCTCTCTGTCTCTCTCTGTTTCTGTGTTCTGGATTCTGCCCTTTCACCATTTCTTTTATAACCGGAGATCCGTAACTCCGATTGGGCTGAATTTTGGACACGATCTCTATCCAGATATTAGCTTTATTGCGGCAAAAGAAGGTCTCCAACCGCCTTACGGGGTGTGCACGAGGGTCAGGGGCGCGCCCCCCTGCCTCGTGGCCCCCTCGGGCATCGTCTCGCGTTGATTCTTCTTCCCAAAAATCATAAATATTCCAAAAAAAATCTCTGTCAGTTTTTATTCCGTTTGGACTCCGTTTGATATGGATTTCTGCGAAACAAAAACATGCAACAAACAGGAACTGGCACTGGGCACTGGATCAATATGTTAGTCCCAAAAATAATATAAAAAGTTGCCAAAAGTATATGAAAGTTGTAGAATATTGGCATGGAACAATCAAAAATTATAGATACGACGGAGACGTATCAGTATGGTTTTGGACATGTTATACTATAATGTGATAATGCATGGCGTTTGCAACTCATAGCTAAATATCGAACAATCTAAACTGTACTATATCGAACAATCTCACGTTTTATTTGAATTTGTGATCATGTGTGGCGTTTGTAGCTCATGGCTAAATACTTGTAGGCGTAGGGGGCGGGGCACCATACATTATGCGATAAACACATTATACATATGAGACATGGTTTAGATTATGAAGATCTAGCTAGAGCTTGAAATGTACTATGATTTGAAATCGGCTTAAAGTGGATTCAAAAATTTGAGTATGAGATCACATAGTACACATAGTTCATATCTAACTCAACAGTAATCATGTGGTGTGTTGTGAAGATAATATACAAACGATGGTTTAATTTGACAACAATAATGAATGTAGATCTTATTCAAATAGACAAACTAATTCAAATTTAGTTCATATTGAAGCAGTAGTATATACGTTTGGAATGCACTAAAATGTTCATTTGAGTAGCAGGTTACATGCATTATACACCTAGCGAAATATTTTAATTGAAGATAACATGGATTCAAAGTTTTGAATGGAATTTGTAGTAACTCATACTGTAAAACAGGACTACACTCTCTTGTGTGCTGCAAATTGATTTTTTTCGTCGAGGGAGGTGCGAATTGGTTTGGTACAATACACATTAGGCTTGTCCCAAAATTTCAACCCGTGCCTTGTTATCCCGAATTATTTTTCTTTGTCTCGTTGTGCTCCAAAAACTCCCTCCATCTCAACCCATGCCTTGCTATCCCAAAATTACAACACACCCGAAAACTCCCATCTCCTGCGAAATCCCGACACGCAAAATTCTCGTTATACCCCTGAACCGAAACAACCGCCTAGTTCAAATCGGTGGTGGTACTTCCGTAACTTACCCCACATTTCGGACAAGCGCGTCTATAGGCCATGGTTCCCCCCTCCCATTCATATCCCGAGGCCGCCAAAACCCACGAAGCCCCACACCCTCCAGCCGAAGCCTCTTCCCCAAGGACATTGTCCACAGCAACAGCTTGACATCCCTCATCCACCGCACCGGATGAGGATCCATCGTCGATCACATCGTCCTGTCGGTTTAGCCACCCCGTCCTCCACCTCCAAGGAGTTGCCCCGATGTTCGCCTCGTCTATCGCGCCACCTCCATTCCCACAGCGCCATCTTCACCTGCACCACCGGAAGAGCAGCACCATCACCGATTCCTCGGATGAAGCTGAGGCCTAATCGGTGCCACCAAAGAGGTTCTACACTAATCGCTGCACTTTCTTCTTGATTCGATCTCACAGTGCTACCGGCGCTCGATCCCGAGCCACCATGGCGCGCTCCATCTACGGCAGCGTCACCGGACACTTCCTCCACGGTGTTGCTCCCTCGGCGGCGACGTCCACGTCAGTAGGAGTTGTTGCTGCTGCTCGGGCTCTCGCCGGCCCTACTGCTACTGCTTCGGCTCTCGCTCGCGCTACTACTTTGCTCTTGCTCTCTGTCACGTGCCTGGTCTTCTCTTGCTCTTACTCGCACTGGTGCTCTTGCCGCGTTGCTGCTCTTGCTTTTGCTCTTGCTTACATTGCTGCTCTCCTCTTGCTTGCGCTGCTGCTACACGAGCAGCAGCTCCGGCTCTCGCTCGAACTGCTGCTACTGCTACACGACCAGCTGCCCCAGCTCTCGCACATGTTGCTGATATGTCTCCGTATCTATAATTTTTTGATTTTACATGCGATTATATTATCTGTTTTGGATGTTTTATATGCATTAATATGCTATTTTATAGTATTTTTAGGACTAAACTATTAACCTAGTGCCCAGTGCCAATTGATGTGTTTTCCTTGTTTTGTCTTCTACAGAAAATCTATACCAAACGGAATAAAACTTTACGATGATTTTTCTTGGACCAGAAGACACCTAGGAAGCTTTGGGAGGAGGCTATAAGACCCACGAGGAGGCCACAATCCCTAGGGGCGCGCCCCAGGGGGGACGCCCCTAGGCTTGTGGGCCCCTTGTGACTCTCCTAACCCTAACTCTAGCACTATAAATTCCCAAATATTCCCCTTACATCAGTGGGCACACCAAAAAACACTTTTCCGCCGCCGCAAGCTTCTGTTCTGATGAGATCCCATCTTGGGGCCTTTTCCGGCACTCCACCGGAGGGGGATTCGATCACGGAGGGCCTCTACACCAACCTTGCTACCCTTCCGATGATGCATGAGTAGTTTACCATGGACCTAAGGGTCCATAGCTAGTAGCTAGATGGCTTATTCTCTCTCTTTGATGTTCAATACAATGTTCTCCTCGGTGTTCTTGGAGATCTATTCGATGTAATCTTCTTTTGCGGTGCGTTTGTTGAGATCTGATGAATTGTGGATTTATGATCAGATTATCTATGAATATTATTTGCGTCTTTTCTGAACACTTTTGTGCATGATTAAGATAGCTTTGTATTTCTCTCCGATCTATCGATTTGGTTTGGCCTACTAGATTGTTTTTCTTGCAATAGGAGAGGTGCTTTGTGATGGGTTCAATCTTGGAGTGTCCTCACCTAGTGATAGTAGGGGTAGCGAGGCACGTATTGTATTGTTGCCATTAAGGATAAAAATGGCGTTTATATCATATTGCTTGGTTTATCCCTCTACATCATGTCATCTTGCTTAAGGCGTTACTCTGTTCTTATGGACTTAATACTCTAGATGCATGCTGGATAGCAGTCGATGTCTGGAGTAATAGTAGTAGATGTAGAATCGTTTCGGTCTACTTGTCACAGACGGGATGCCTATATTCATGATCATTGCCTTAGATATCATCTTAACTTTGCTCTTTTCTATCAATTGCTCAACAGTAATTTGTTTACCCACTGTATGTTTTCTTCAAGAGAGAAGCCTCTAGTGAAACATATGGCCCCCGGGTCTATTTTCCATCATATATTTTCAGATCTATAAAACCAAAAACCCAAAAATACCTTGCTGCAATTTATTTATATTTACTTTATTTTGCCTTTTTACTTATCTTTTATATCTATCACTATTAGATCTCACTCTTGCAAGTGGCCGTGAAGGGATTGACAACCCCTTTTTCGTGTGAGTGCAAGTGTTTGTTAGTTTGTGCAGGTGCATATATTGGGGACTTGCTTGTGCCTCCGACTGGATTGATACCTTGGTTCTTAACTGAGGGAAATACTTATCTCTATTTTGCTGCATCACCCTTTCCTCTTAAAGGGAAAAATCAACGCAAGCTCAGGAAGTAGCAGTTGCTGCTCCAGGCGCTGCTGCTACTCCACGACCAGCCGCCCCGGATGCTCGCTGGTAGTCCGTCCCTGCTGGAGCGGCTACCGATTTAGATCACTGCTACTCTGCCACTAGTGCTCGAGCGGCCAAAACTATTAGTGCACTACTTTTCTGCTACTAGTGCATTCAATATCAATGGTAAAATTCGGTTTTGACAGCAAAATTCAGTTTCAGTTTCGACAATTAAATTCAGTTTTGGCAGTTAAGTTCATAGATGAGCGGTTGATGTATTTTACATCTAGCACTTTTTGGTGATGTATTTTACATCATCTATTGGAGATGCTATTAGAATACCACTTCAGGTTAACATTGTCTCTCTTGTCCTGCTTCGGCCTCGTCGTCGTACACCTCACTGGAGCTGCTCCAACGATGAAACCATCCATCATAGCGAAGGAGTACCCTCGGCCCCATCTCCAGACGCCTAAGATCTGCTTCCCCTCCTCCGGCAGCCACATCAGCCGCAACATCCTCAGCGACCAACCCAATGATGCTGAGATCGACATGGCTTCGCCAAAGAGGTTGTACACTTGTTGCATCGCTTTTTTACTCTACATGTTATATATGTTGTCAACTGAGCACGCGTAGTAATGAGAAATACGACTAGTTTCTCTTATATTACAAGCAGTGAGGTACTAGGCAAGTTAGCTATCCGTGATGGACTCTCTCGAAAGCCATCATTATTTTTTCTACGCGTTGGAGCTGTGCATGTGTAGTTGGGCCTAGGAGTTGAGCTAGTAGGGCAGTGGCCTGGGTCCAAAGTAGTAGAAGTAGCACAAAAACATTTTTGGAGTGTAGGCTTTTTCCTTGTCAGGCATGCCTACTAGAATCGCCAGTGGTTGAAAGGAAAAGTGAAGGAAAAACATAGGAATTGTACAAGTTTCCTATGGTAATACTATTCATGCATTTTTTTCAAAGGAAAATTGTAGGATTTGTTCCTTTAGTGTCTCTTTCAAAGAAAAACTGTAGGAATTTTAATTTCCACTTGACCCTCCTTTTTAAATTCCTATTCATCAAGAACAAGACTAATAATAGCATTATAATGTACATTCTTGTGGTTTGACCTAATTTGACGATGCTTCTTTGCATTCCTGTGATCTTCCAATTTGTGTGAACCAAACACCCAGATTGACAGAAATCACGTGTTTTTAAATTCTTTGTTTTGCACATGCATTCCTGCCCTATTCATGTGTATTTCCTATCCTTGCGTTGTTAGAATCTTCCAATTCAAATGAGCCCTTACAAAATTATTTCTGTTATAGATAGGTGTCAAATAAAACCTTGTGTGGTTTGTCCCGCTCCCACCACGTCATCGTCCACCCTAGCTCAGCTGCTCCAACGACGGAAGGTTCCACCATAGCAGGGATCCGCTCTCTAGACTGTCTTTCACCTCCTCAGATCTTCTTCCCCACCGCTGGCAGCCACCATAACTACATTAGTATCATCAACTAAGCAGATGACCTTGAGGACTACACGGTTCCACAAGAGAGGTCACACTCTTTCATGTCTGCTTACGTTATGCATTGCTTAATATTACCTGCTACTTTATCGTCATGTTCACCTCTTAGACCCCGAGTTAGGTCCAAACTAATGCTCAAATTTGAGTTTTAAAATGGTTGTGGGGTACATATAGGGGCAGCAACGAATAGTGTATGTCTACTATCTGGTTAATCTCGGGTGTCTACTATGAGTTTCATGTTGGGTGGGAAACAAACAGTAAAGGAGCCATTATTTGTATTTTTTAAATGAAGCTATTATCTGCCTGCTATCATTGGTTTTGGATCTATCCATAGGTTGCTAGCATCACTCTGGATTTCTGCATGCACTCCTTGCATAATCTCACTATGTTTTATTCCTATGCATGTCAGTTATTGTACACAATTGTACTGAACATGTAGAGCAAAAGAGACGAGCCTTGCGTGGCAATAAAATTTCATGCAGACGTTGCTCCATGGTGGGCGCAAAGGCAGCCTCCCATTCCAGATTGTAATCAAGAAGAAGATAATTGTTCAGAGGGGGATTCAGAAGGAGCAGACCACTCCTATTTACCCCCTGAGGTCTTTGCTCTAACTTGGCATGCTGATGTTGGTCATATCATGCATATGGTGCCTTACATTGCTTACTTTATACATCAAATATGTCATCTGCTTAGTTTAGACATGCTTTGTGTGAATGTGATATGTTTAGTTTCTATATCGTATATGTCAATTATGCAATGCCATCTGGATTAGCGAGGCATCACATTTCACATATGTGAATTATGCAATGCCATCTTGCTTAGCCAGTCATCTTATATGTGAATTATGTTGCGCCATCCTTTTTCATTACATATTACATTTGTCAACAATGTTAGTACATTCAACTACTCTTCCGGTGCATCAGCCATTTTACACGGTGATGGAAAAATCTAGAGTGAAAACAAGGTCTTCAGATCAGACAATGCTATCTGACGAAGCGCATATCTTGCTGGTTAGGGATAGCTCCTCAGAGGAGGATTCAGAGACAGATGACCAGTCCTATCCCCCCTCCCCCCGAGGTGTATGCTCTAACTGGGCAGGGTTATGTTGCTCATATCATGTGTACGGTGTCTTGCATTGCTATGTCATTTGCTTAGTTTATACATGCTTTGTGTGAATGCCACCTGTTTAGTGTCTAATTACCATGTATGTGAATTATGCAATTTCATCTTGTTGCAAGACATTATATATGTGAATTATACAATGTTATCTTGTTTCAAGGCATTATATATGTGAATTATGCAATGCCATGTTGTTTAGCCAAGCATCATATATGTGAATTATATCATGCCATCCTTTTTTGTATTACGTATTCCATTTGTCGACAACGTTTGTATATTCAACTAATATTCCTGTGCATCAGCCATTTGAATCAGTGATGGAAAAATCTGGTGTGAAAACAAGGTCTTCAGAGCAGACAATGCGACCTGCTGAAGCAGATATCTTGCTGGTTACGGATAGCTCATCGGAGGAGGATTTAGAGACAGATGACCTCTCCTATTTCCCCCCTGCGGTGTACGCTCAAACTTGGCAGGGTTATATTACTCATATCATGCATATGTTGTCTTGCATTGTTTGGTTTTTACATCATATACATAATATTGAATGTCATGTGCTTAGTTTAGACATCATGTATGAGATTGCCATTTGCTTACTTGCTTAGTATATAAATCATATATTTGAATTATATCATGCCATCATGTTTATATAGACAACATGTATCTGAATTATGGCACGCCAACCCATTTAATAAAGACATCACATAGTTATATCATCTCACCATCTTTACATAGTCATCATATTTTCAATTATGTCATTCTATCCGTGAATTATATCATGCCATCATGTTTCCATAGATGGCATGTATGTGAATTATGGCATGCCAACCTATTTAATAAACACAACATATAGTTATATCATGTCATCCTATTTACATAGTCATCATATTTTGAATTATGTCATTCTATCATGTTTAGTTAGCCATCATATATGTGAAACTGTGTCATGCTATCCTTTTTAGTTAGCCATCATATATGTGAAATTGTGTCATGCTATCATGTTTGGTTAGACAACATAAATGTAAATTATTTAATGCCCTCTTTTATTCCCCACTATCCATTGCATTTGTCTATCATACAATATTTGTGCATTCAATTACTTTTCTTGTTTATCAGCCATTTGCATTGGAGGGGTGATGGCGGTATCTAAGGGAGTAAAAACAAAGTCTTCAGAAAATATAGTGCTACCCGTCGATCCAGATAGAACTATGGTTGTACTTCCCCAAGAACCAGCCCCGCCACACATAACCCAGACTCTCGCAGATTGTACCCCTACCTAGTTGGACATAGAACCAGCTACACTCGTTCTCCCAGCAGATAGTAACCCAGTTCTAGTTTACACAGCACCGTCTCCACCACAGAGCACCCAAACACGAGAAGTTAGTAAGGCAACTGCAGTGCCCAAAGCACGAGGACCACCACTCTGAACCCCAACTCAACGCTTAAAGCTGAAGAACAATTGTTCTCAGGTCAGGTTTCGTAGCAGTGGTTCATACTCCTTTGCTCTTGCATCGCTGTATTTACTCATACCAACTAATTTCAAATTTGAAGGATGCAATTGAAACACCAATGGCGCAACAGGTATGTTTTAAACCTGCTTCTTTAACTGGTTTGCTTTTGTAACTTGCTCTATTTTGATTTCAGTTTCAATTGTATAAACATCTATGTTCTCATGTCATGTAGTTTACAAGTGTTGTTAGTGTTGTGTAGTTTCCCACACTTATATTCTGTCTATGTTGCTTTCTCTTAAACATATATGATTTGAACTGTGTCTCTATCTTGATTTGGCAACATAAACTAGAATGATATAGACCATACAGTGACCATAGTACATAGATATATGTTTCTTTCATGATGGTATCCTGTCCACTTACTACTGAACTGGTTTACCAAAATGAGTTTCATATACAACATGGTAAACCTGTGATGTGTCTGTTTGTTTCTCTTTTAGAATGCCGACAAAATATTGGAGAAGAGTACCCCCGTTATGCAATGGTAAAGGAACTAATGCAGGTAAGGTTCAAGATAGTGAGACATCCTTGTTGGTCTCCAAGAAAGCTGATAAAAACTATCTTGAAGACAGTGAGACAACCCCAAAGTCTTGTCCCGATGTAGTGTTTGAGTTACCGGCCACTACTGCTGGCACAAGCTCTTCGAAATCGCTGCCTGAATCAGTTCGGCTTCTTGAGTCTCAACTTCAAGTTGAAAGACATTGAACAAATGTGCTGCGACATGAAGCCAAAGGACTGAGGAAGTTCCTGCAGAATTAAGATGCAAACTTTTTGGTGCAATAGCAAGCGCTAGAGGATTTAAGCACCAAACAAGAGAAAGCTAATAAGCTTGCTAAGCTTCTTGCCAGCATGGTGGGTACCCAGGATATTGTTTCTTGAGCTCTTCTGAAGTGGTTTCAGTTTTGGACTTGTTTTGTTGTGGCGTTTATTTGCACTAGTCGCCAACTTTGACAACCAGTGCATGCAATATGCTGCTTTGTTCCCTATATTTGCACTGGTGGCGAACTTTGATGCCCAGTGGATGTAATATGTGTAATTTCCGTAATATCCTAGCGTTAGTTGCTTGCTTATTTATTTTCTTATAGTCTTATTTATTTGTTTGCTTGTAGTTTTGCAGTTCTTTTTCCTCGGTTTCCTAGTGACCACAATAAAATGGTTCACATATGGGCCATCGTAACCATGGCCCTCCTACCGGACGTAGGATCCATGGTCCTCCTACGGACCGTAGGATCCATGGGCCTCCTATGGGCCTTAGGATCCATGGGCCTCCTATGGGTCGTAGTATCCATGGGCCTCTTACGGGCCATAGGATACACGGGCCATACTGATCGTGGACCATTGTTTGAACGCGATTTGGGCGGTAAACGGCTAGAATTGGAACTGTCTGTTTTTGGGCTCAGGCCATAATGGGTCGATACCAGGCAGCACAGGCTTAAAGAGTCGTTAATGGGCCGTAATACATGACAGGATAAATAAGGCCCAAAGTGTTAACGGGCCACAGACGGGCCGACTGTAACCACGGGCCGAATTTGGCCCATTGGCGGAACAGCCCAGTAACGGAGCGCAAGTAATCGAAGGCCGAAAATGAGCCCGACAATATATGGGCCTTAGAAGGCCGTAAGATAACACGGGCTGGAAACGGCCCAACCGAATCATGGGCCGTTAATGGGTATAAAGAAATTTATTGTTTATTATGGGCCAGAGTCACCACGGGCCATTAAAGGGCCCAAAGAAACAGAAGGCCTCATATGGGCCGAAAGACGTCATGGGCCATACATGGGCCAAAAGTGACAAGGGGCTTGAATTATATTGGACTGCCCACATGACGCTAATGGGCCGAATTTGAAAAGGCCATAACGGGTCTGGAGTTAACGGTCTGTAAATGGGTTGTACGTGCACAGGCCGTTTACAGGCTTTCGATGGGCCGGATCATTAAATTTTGACTAAGTCAAACGGATCGGCCTTTTTAACCTAAATGGGCCACTGTTGGGCCGTGCCACGTGTCTTTGAATCATAGGCGCCTCCTGTCCATTAGACGATTGACATCTGTCCCAATGCGGAGCTGGCACGGTTCCTTCGGCCAAAGAGAATTTTACACGTGCAAAATTGCCATTGGTCATGGCTGTTAACGGGTTATCGGATCCAAAACCAAACCCGGTAGCTTAATGGCGACACGTTACGATGGATGTGTGTCGATTACCTTTGACGATAATTTGAGTTTTGTCATGGAACACTTCTACGACAGCACAGGTATGACTATCGTCATGGCAGTGGACACTTCCGTGATGGTAATTTGAGTTTTGTCATGGAACACTTCTACGACAGCACAGGTATGACTATCTTGATTCTGTCATAAAATCTTCATGGGTGTACATGCATGAGAGAAAGTGTGACCTACTGTGACAAACACGTATCATCACGGAAGTGTTTTTTTGTAGTGACAAGAGGACAAAGAATCAGTCCACGACTACGTAGCACTGTGGCTAAAAAAGAAGAACACTTCGTCAAACATCTCTGACGAAATAGCCATAGAGGCATTCATGAGCGCATCATAGGACCCCTTATTCAGGCACAAGCTCGGTAAGAAAAGAGGGGAATGAAAGCTCACATCAATGGCAACCCTCATGAAGGTCGCGAATGACTTTGCCACAGGAGAGGAGACTGTCAGGGCAGGCCATCATCCCATTACAGGACTAAAGATCGCGGAGCCCGCCAGCAAGAACGCCTCCAAGAACTGCGGTAATAAGAGCAAGGAGGACCACAAAAGTAAAGAGGAACAAGACTTCGAGCTGGTCGCCGGAGCGAACGAGCGGGAGGAGGATGCAGTTAAAAAGCAACAGTAGGGCAGCAAGCCACGGCGACCTCCCCACACGTACGAGGAAATCATGAGCAGACCGTGACTATACCATAGCTACGGGACTCACAAGGCTCAGCACTCCACAAGGGAATGCCAGTTCAACGAGCAGCTTATGAGGGAGAAGGGGAACAACCCTGGCGGAGGCCATGACACAGTCAATGATGCAGCACCTTCGGCCCCGGTGTTCACCCGGACCAGCAGCCCCGCAACGCAAGGCTGAAAGCTTTCACAAAGGACATGTGAAGGGTCAATATGATCACAGAAGAACAAAGGCCAAGGAGGCACATATGCCGACATCACTACACTGCATCAAATGACACTCTCGATTCCTTGAGTGGTCGGAACAAACAAACTCCTTCCGGCAAGAAGACCGTCCAGAGATCATTGGTAGCTCAGGTAGGATGCCGCTCGTAGTGGACCCACTCATCAAAGGCTAAAGATTTCCCAAAGTACTCATGGATGGGGGCTCCGGGATCAATATACTATACGTTAGTACATTGTACAAGATGGACGTACCACTGGAAGTCCTCTGGCCTTCAATGAAAGAGTTTCGTGGCATAGTACCAGGGAACAAGTTACGCCAATCAGACAAATAACATTGGAGTTCGCCTTTAGAACGCCTCGCAACTACATATGCGAGCTCCTCTCATTCGAGGTCGCCCGGTTTGTAGGAGGATACGATGCGGTCCTAGGAAGGACATCATTCACAAAATTCATGGCAATACCAAACTATGCCTACATGCGGTTAAACACGTCAGGGTCACATGCAGTCATCATAATCCACGGAAATCACTTACAAGCTATACAAGAAGAAGCCGTAAACCTGGAGGATGTCGACGGACGCATGAGGGGACATACGGCGGTAGCAGACGCTCCCTGGGTGATGAAACTCCTCCGACACGATTGGGGCTGAAGACCTCCGGAATACCAGAGTACATGATATATCCAGATCAGAATACAGGGAATAACGACCAACTAGAAGGCTGCCCCTATTGGTAAATTCAGCCAACTCTAAGCACACCAAAGGTCAGAAGGAAGTAAGGTCACGGAGCCATTCGCAACATGATTATCTTAGTAACTTTAAATCCTATTTTTTGCTTAAGCATAAGTTTCAATCATAAGACCTCGTGGAATAATCATATTAGCTTGATCAAATAAAAGGTGATTTGTCCCGCAAACACTTCTATTTCAATACAAATCATATGATTGCTAAATGGAGTACACAAAGCATTTAGTACTGAACCTCCCCAAGAAATATTTGTGGCTTGGTTCAAAAGACCTCCCTATTTTCGGGACTCGGTGCCTGCATCGTTTTTCGGATCTCCCCGCAGTCCTTATAGGGACTGCACCTAGTAACCCTACAAATACAAGTACTGGGGGCTGCATTCGCAGTACACCAACCTCCGTCGTCCAATACATAGGACGGCTGGTCAAAGGCTTATGTCCTACCTTGTAGCTTGAGTCGCGAGACATAGTCTTAAAAAATGCTGAGGACCGACCCAAAACCCGTTGCCAAGTCTGCTCAAGAGCGCGCAGGAAAGCATGCCGAGCTCCTAAGGGGCCCCTATTCCAGATAACGGACGCTAGCACATGAGTTAATTGGTTGAACAGCAGCGTTCTTCCCCGCAAAAAAAAAAAAAAAAAAAAAAAAAAAGAACAGCAGCGTTCTCACAGCGGATATAAAAGACGTCGCGCGACACAAGCAATGACAGGTCCAAACCAAACAAACAAAAAAATTGTACTAATCAACAAGTACATTACAGTCTCCGGTGCAAAACTTTAATTTGCAGGACTATCGGGCTTGGTCACCCGCTTAACAATGTTGTGTAGGGGACAAACTCCTGCAGCATACTCGGCTTCCTCGGTGACTTCATCGAAAACTGCTGCGGATCGCGACCTCGAGGAGGGGCCGCACCAAGGGCCACATATTCATGTTGGAGTGGTGCACCCTCACGCCAGCAAAAACCTGGTGGGCTCCTTTGAAGGACGCGGAGTAAATCCAGCTCTCCAACTGCTCACGGGACTTCTCGAGCAAGGTCAGGACAGTCTCAATGTCAGTTGTCAGCCTGGGGTCGCCACGGAAGAGAGTGCCACAACAACCTCGAGTGTGTTTTTCATCTTCTCAGCCACTGCCGCGACCTCCCGAAGAAGGGCCTCCGTGTCATCGTTCTGAATCTCCGGAAGAGGAGCTGAAAGCACAAAGGGGCACGCATCAAGACAGCGGCTCCTGAAGACACAAAACGGGCATCTTAGGAGCCATATATTTTGCAGCAGCCTCCAGGTTACGACAGTTCTGTTGTTCGCCCACCACCACCCCCCCCCCCCCCCCCCCCCCCCGGCCGCGGTCGTCTGTTGTGCCAGCTTCTTCTACATGACTTCGAGGTCCCGCCGAAGCCTGAAAAGGCATATCCGCGGTTATGGACGACTTGGAGCTTGGTAACAGTTTGTGGAACAACTTCACCCTAATAATTAAAACTACCCAACGTGTGAGTGCCTTGAATGTCTCGTTACTTCATTGTGGGTAAGTGAACGGGGGACAAGGTAGTGTTATGGTTGCGTAGACAAGTGAATATGATGATTGGTATAAGAGATATCTTGCTTTAGATTACGCTCTCTTATCTTATACTATCTGATGGACGTAAGTTCTAGTATATGATGCTTAGTGCATGCAGCTTCACCGCTTATCCCCTCCATACGTAATTGTATTGTTAGTGCTAGTACCACAAGTAATGAGACTTGTTGAGTGCATTTATACTCACCCTTGGCACAACAACAAACTTGCAGAGTTCTACAACTGGGATGCAGAGTTTGGACGCAATTATTTGAGTTCGACGATGTCGACGAGTAGATTAGTGGATTCTGAATGGCAAACCTGGAACCCAAGGAAGGGATTGTCTGCTTTACATTCTAGCCTCTTAGGCAAATGTGGATTTTGTTTGTACTCAGGCTTTTGTTTATCTTAAGCTGCGTTAATATAATGTTGGACCAAGTGGTCTCTAATTGTAATAAATTTAGATCTTGTCACTTGTATGCCATATTCATATCTATATTGTTGCATTTTCTATAATGATGTTGTTGTGATATTTAATTTGTAAAGTCCGCGGCATATGACTGTGCATGTATATGATATGAAAGTCCTATGTTATATATGGCGATGTGATTCTTGTGCACTACTCATATTCATCGGAGCTAGTGTAATAGGACGAGTCATGTTATTGCTAATTTTGATAGGTTGCATTGCCAAACTGTTGTTCAGCCTAGAAGAGGTCATTGAATATTGTTAGACGAAATTGTAATCCCTAAACTTTCAGTAAATGCAAAAATCTTTCTCTGCAACCCCTTAATGCAGGTCAACATCCCAAATGCTTGTCACAGAAATGGATGTATCTAGACGTATTTTAGTTCTAGATACATCCATTTAGGAGTAGAAACTAAAGTTATCACATGTAGCCTTTGGGTTGGGCGTATCCATGTCAAGGAGGCAACACTTATGATTAACAAGGATGAGCAAACTTGTGAAATGTGGCTGTCGCTGTCGACAAACTAGTCCGTTTTATAACTTATAAAATACACACTTGTAACAGGGTGGGTCCTACTCAGATAAATCGAGCTCTTTCATGCTCTTTATTACAACATTTTGCCTCAACTCCGCGTCAAGCGTGTCCAAGTCCCATGCCGTGGCCAAATAGCCATAGAGGACCCATGTCGGTTCGCCCTTCTCATCCACCTTGACAAACATGGGGTTACTGCCCCCAACAAAAGATGGGGTGAGGCCCCGGGCGTGGACCCACTGCGCTCGTCCATGGCCTTCCGCCTCCAAGAGCTCAGCAAGCCGCACAGCTTCCTTCAGGCCAGCCAGGTTGCTTGCGAATGTCACTAGCATGGCTCCATCCTTGCCCACTAGTGGCTTCACACTCACACCGGCGAACCCCATTTCTGGACGTCACATAGATATTCATGGATGAGTGCCTGGGACTCGTAATAAATTTTAAAAAAAACTAAATGCAGCAGACAAAATTGAATCGAGTGTTAACTGGGTATGAGCAAACTGCTAAGATGCACAATATTTGAAGCAGAGAAAAAGGCTCAACTAACTGAAAGTTGTACTAGGAGAAACTACACTTCAATTCCCCAATCTACTACTCCCTCCGTCCCACAATGTAAGACGTTTTTTTGACACTAGTGTAGTGTCAAAAAACGTCCTACATTATGAGACGGAGGGAGTATTATTCTATTGGTGACGCTCACTTGACGACCAAACAATTTGTGTGATCACTTAACCCCCTCATGGAGAATCTACACAACGCCCTAAACCAGGATTAGTGCGGACGTGGCTGGGTTTGCGTGACTAAACGACATTTAAGCAAGAAAACATCATTGATGCCGTGGTTCTCTACCACCCAACCGACGCTCTCTGTTACTTAGCCTGCTTCCATCAAAGAGCACACATAGATAGTGGGGCACACCCCATATTATTACCAGGCCATAATTATATAAGATTCTAAGCTCCATGCTGCAACAACTGTAGTATAACTTGCCAATATTAACACACTTTGTATATACATATTTTAGAACCAACCTCACTATATGGTATATGCACATTTGAGATTAAAACTACAGGGAAACCCACACTAAGGGCATATTTTGACAGACAGGGTACAATCCAATCCCTTGAATGAGAACTCATGTTAATCAACTTAACTTCCCACCACAAGGGATCGGGCAGGCCTAAACCCCCTATCTATCCAAATAATTCCAAGGTCACACTGACGGGTAACAGACCATGAAACGTTAAGATGCAATCCAACTCTTTGAAACCACACAGCATTAGACAATATAAGACACAGGCAAATGACTACATTGTTGGAAAGTAAATAAATTTTTAGCTGACAAAATACTGTCAACCATGTTAATGATAAGCCAGCTGACATAAGGTGTAATAAAACATGGACAGGGGAGCTCGAATAAGTCAGGTAGACCAAAAACATTTTCAGCTTTTTTTTAGGCAAACTCGCAAAGCTTTTTATTAACCCGTCACAACGTTTACAGGGACGAAGCAAAGATCTTCAGGGTAGCCTAACCAAACATGGCGACCGGTCCCTAGAGTTAAAGCATGCTTTGCAAGTTTGTGGGCCTCAACGTTCGAGGTTCTAAATTCATGAGAGAAAATGCAAGAAATGAAATCTCTAGACGACTGATTAATCTCCAGCACGACTGCCCCATATTCAGATGAGGAACCTTTTCCTATCGCCTCCACCGCAGCTTTACAATCAGAAGCAATCGACGCCCTTTGAATGTATAGATCATTTGCTAAAGCTAAGGCTTCTCTGATGCCCAAAACCTCGAGTACCTCCAGATCTCCAAAGCTTCCAAAAACGACAGCTGACGCTCCAAGGAAGATGCCTGATTCATTCCAGCAGATTGCCCCAACCGCCCCATAGCGACCCGACCTTGATACTGCGGCATTGGCATTGATCTTTACATGGCCCTCTAGGGGTGGTAGCCAGCCGGTTGGTCGTGGCGGGGCTGGTCCTCGTACAGCAGGAGGTGGTGTAGCAAGGCAATCAAGATCAGCAAGAAACCTGTTTATGAATGCATGTGTTGCAAACGGTGTCTGAAGAATTCCTTCATGAATAACTTTTCGCCGTGCAAACCAAATAGCCCAAAGAGTGGTAATCAGAGTGGTAATCAGAGTGGCAAACTCCTGCTGTGAGATCGAGTCACTCATGGCAAATGACCAGGCCTTAGCATTTTCATCTTTGTTCATACACATGTGTTGCACTAGCTCCTCACTTGATAGGGCCCAAACGCTCCGAGATAATGTGCGGTCCAACAGAGAGTGCCGCCAGCTATCTTCCATACCGCAGATGGCACAAACATGAGAGTCTGACATATTGCGTCGGTGTAGAACGTCGCTAGTTGGTATAGAGTGCTGCGCCAGCCTCCATGTGAACACCTTGAGTTTGGATGGAACCTGTAGCTTCCACACCGACGCCCAGCCCCTATGCTCACCTTCAGAATTTGAGGTATCTTCCATTCCGTCCAGCCAGGCTTCTCTACCCCTTTTAACTCGACAAAGTTGTACGCTGATCTCACCGAGAAAATGCCCCTAGGGTCCCGGGCCCATGCCCAAAAATCATCCACTTGCCTGGTACATAAGGGAATCTTTAGAACTGATTTGGCGTCTAAAGGCGTGAAAACTTGACGAACCAACTCCTCCTTCCAGCTCGCAGTTGTTGCATCAATCAACTCGGACACCAGCTGTGGCGGATTGACAACCATGGCCCTGATCGGTCTGAGTAAAAGATCCCGAGGTATCCAGTTGTGTGTCCAGATGTTCGTTGTGGTCCCATCCGCTATTCTGCGCACAATGCCAAGTCACATGATATCTCGTCCATCTAGGACAGCTTGCCATATCTAAGATGGATGGTGGCCAAGCTCCGCCTCCAGGATTGGGAAATACACTGCTTTCAAAAGTCTCGCACTGAGGGAATTAGGCTCATTCAGTAGTCTCCAAGATTGTCTTGCTAGTATAGCAAGATTAAAAGTTCCATATCTCTAAAACCCAATCCCCCAAGATTTTTTGGCCGAGTAATGACATCCCATGACACCCAACAGGGTCTGTCTCCTCTTTCCTTGCTTGCTTCCCCACCAAAACTGCCTTATGATCGAGACATAAACCTCTCGGGAGCCTGAAACAAGACATTGAAAAAACAGGTATGGATTGTGCTACTGATCTGATGAGAACTTCTTGTCCAGCAGCTGAAAGAAGTTTCTCCATCCAACCCTTGATCTTCTCCCATATCCTATCCCTTAGATATTTGAATGTGCCATTCTTTGACTGCCCTACCTCAGTTGGCAAGCCCAGATATTTCTCACTAAGGGACTCATTCTGCACATTTAAACAGTTTTTCACATCCTGCTTGAGTGAGTCAGGGCACCCTTTACTGAAGAAAATTGATGACTTGTCATGGTTCACTCGCTGCCCCGACACCGCACAGTAAATGTTCAACAGGTTTGAAACCAGGTTTGCACCCTCAACGCTAGACTTAAAAAGCAACAGGTTGTCATCTGCAAACAATAGGTGGTTAACAGCTGGAGCTGTGGGAGCCACCTTAATTCCAAGCAAACAAGCAAAGACGACTGTGAACTGGATTTTAAAAGGCACGAAAGGCCCTCTGCTGCAAGTAAGAATAGGTAAGGGGAAATAGGATCTCCCTGTCGAATACCTCTCGAAGGTTTGAACTGTTCGAGCTTTTCTCCATTGAACAAGACCGAGAAAGAGACAGACCTCACCATGGACATGACTATCTGAATCCATTGGGTTGCAAATCCCAATTTTCCCATGATAGCCTGCAGGTAATCCCGGTCAAGTCTGTCATAGGCCTTCATCATATCAAGCTTCACCACACAAAAACTGTTAGCTTTGGATCTGTTCCTCTTCATAAATTGAAGGCATTCATAGGCACAAATAATGTTATCAGTTATGAGTCTACCCGGAACAAAAGCCGACTGCTCATCCGATATGATGTCGGGCAAAATCACCTTCAACCTATTGGCCACCACTTTAGAGGCGATCTTGTATAGCACGTTGCAAAGGCTAATAGGCCGGAATTGAGTTAACAGAGACGGGTTCATTACCTTTGGTATCAGAACAAGGACTGTATCATTAATACTCTCCGAACTTTCTTCTCCTCTGATTATTCTCATTACCACTGATGTTACTTCATCCCCACACATATCCCAGTGCCTCTGATAAAAGTGTGCTGGAAAGCCGTCCGGCCCAGGTGCCTTTGTGGGGAACATCTGAAAAAGAGCATGTTTCACTTCTTCCCTTGAATATGGTGCACACAGGGATTCATTCATCTCCGGCGTCACTTTGCGTGGAACATGTCTCAGAACCTCATCAATGCCTTGAACCCCTTCAGAAGTGTAGAGGAATTTGTAAAAGTCCAAAACCATCGCCTTCAACTCCACAGAATCCTCTGTATATATGTCGAGGGAGTTATATAGAGCTTTTATCATGTTCTTCTTCCGTCTCATACTCGCCCTCATATGGAAAAAAATTGTGTTTCTCCCCCTCAGACAGCCATTGTAGTCGGGACCGCTGGCGCCACATTATTTCCTCCCTGTGGTATAGCTCTACCAATCTATCACAGATTTTTATCTCCACATGTACTGGACCAGTTCGGGCTGGGTCATCACGCAGCTGTTGTAGTTGACTATTAAGATCCTTTATTTCCTTCCTCACGCTGCCAAAAGAGTCCCTACTCCAGGATGTAAGGTCTCTGGATATTTTCAATAGCTTGTCATGGAAGTCACCAATACCGTAACCAGGTGAAACAGCATTCCATCGGGATGGAATGTTCTGCTGCCATTCTTCATGTTTTTCCCACATTACCTCATACCGAAAACCTTTAGGGCCTGAACTATTTGCTTGTGTATTCGCAAACTGGAGCAATATTGGTCCATGATCAAAAGATGCAGCCGAGTGGTGACTTAGTGTTGCCAACGGGAATCGAGTGCACCAGCTAGGAGATGCCAGCGCCCGATCTAGCCTGACCCGGGTATAAGACCCCCCTGCAACTCTTTTCTCAAAAGTCCAGAAACGCCCTTGATGGCCCAAGTCCATGAGCATGCAAACGTCAACCGCGTCCCGGAAAGCTTGTATTTGCGCATTGCTACGATTAGCTACTCCTTGGTGTTCATCCGGACATAGCACTTCATTAAAATCGCCCATGCATAACCATGGCAGATCGTTCAAAGTTGATATTCCTTTCAACAGATCCCAGGTTTGATGCCTCAAGTGCGTTTGTGCTTCACCATATATGACTGTAAAACATCACGGATCCTGTCGTTCCTCCCGCACTTTAGCATCAATATGATAGCAAGAGTCGCCCAAAATCTCAACATTGCTCACATTATTCCAAAAAATTCCAATTCCACCACTTCTCCCCTGACTACTAATTGCGTAAGAGTTCTCATAACCTAATGTACTTGCTAGAGCTTCTACACGTGCATCGCTTATTTGAGTCTCAACAATCCCAAGCACGGTAGGGGCAAACTTCCCCGCGAACTCGCGAAGCTCTCAGACTGCCGCAGGTTTGCCTCCGCGGCAGTTCCAGCATAGGGCACTCATTGGGCCTGGCGGCGCCCTTCGAAGGAGCCCGCCAAATTTTTCACTGCTGAAGTTGATCCCTCTTTGCCTTCGCTATTGATCCTCGTCCTCTTAAGATCTCTCTGAGGTAGAGGACTCACATCCGAGCCTAGAGATAGTACGATGGCTAGCGCATTACCGTCTATACCCGGGGCTGGAGGGGTCACCTGGTTGCCATGCAGAACCCTAGCCGCGATCCTTTTTCTGGTGGGATCGTCCATATCCACATCCACGTCCTTCTCCATATCCTCCAGATCTTCCTCCTCCTCCTCCTCTGATCTTCCCTTGCTCTGGTTTGCTGAATCATTGTCTCTGTCCGCATCATATCTGTTGCCTGACCGACCACCAGCTCGGCCTCCCCTGCGTCCTCCACGCCGACCCCTGCCCTCTCCAGGGCCTCCTCCCGTGCGCGTAGCCTAGTCCGCACGGAGCTCCTTGAATACCAGGGCCGATTTGGGATGGATTCCATTACCATGCTCCTTAAAAAGGTGCCCTAGCATACCACAGACGGCACACCAATCGGGTAGCTTCTCATATTTAACCTTGTAGATCTGTCTCTTGCCATCTCTGATCATTGAAACTGCGTTCTTGTTTAAGCACATTGATTCTAACCCACACTCGATAGAAATTCCCCACAAAGTCATGAGATGGGGATTCTGTAAAGAGTACCTCCCCCACCTTAGCAGCAAGCGGGGTGACCAGGTGGGCATATAGATTAGGCACATCGTGGATTTGAATCCAAGTATCAATTGTCTCCAGCTTGACCGTCGATGGTTTTGAGATTCCATCATACGGCGCTATAATCACCGCATCCCCTCTGAAGTTCCATGGGCCGTCATGCATTACTCTCTCCCAATCTCCCAGGCAAGAGAATTGGACAGTATAAAGATTATCTTCCAGAGCTTTGAATTTTGCTACCTGTGCTATATCCCACGCATATCACATGTTCCTATAGAAACATGTTTGACTGTAGGTTTTTGAGGTATTGACCTTGGCTATCGCGATCCATCGAGGTTCCTCCGGAGGTGCCTCTTGCTCGTCGAAAACCACATCATCTAAGTCCTCTATAAGACCTAGCTCTTTCATCATCTGTTCCACATCGCTGACCCCCAAGGAGCCTGGCGCCCCATCAGATGCCATTAGTTCACTAACCCGACGAAGATCAGATCGGGTTTTGTTGGGGACCCTATGTCCGCCTCTCCCCGGCTTCTTCAAGACAAGGGACGATCCACGACCGACCCCCAGCCCCTATAGGATGAGACCAGGGAGGTAGTCGGCGGCAGGGAAATCACAAACTCAACGGCAGCGCAATCGCCTCCGAGAGGAAAGAACATTTTCAGCTGAAGCATAAGAGCAACTCCAACACACCAACCCATTTCGTCTGCGCGCGTCCGTTTGGGTCGACACGGACAGAAAAGTCAGCCCAACGAGCCAACCCAAACGGACGTGTGTCCGCTTTTCGTCCGCCTGCCGACCCATTCCCGGCCCAATTTTGAGCCTCATTTGCGTCGGCGCGGACACGAAACGGACGCGCGCGTCGCCCGCCTACTCCTTCCCCTGGCCCGCTAGTCGGTGGCACATTGGCCATCCTCTCCCACCCCATATCGACTAGCGTGCCTCTGCCAGCAACCAGTGCCGACACACCTCCCCCCAACGCCGCCACCTCCCACGTCGCCGCCACCACCGTCTCGCCTACGGGGCACCGAAGCTTCCCACCCCCACCTCCCGACGCCGCCGTGAACAGGAAGCCGCCTCGCCGTCCTGGCCAGCTCCTTCCTCCTGACGCCGGCACGCTCGTCGGACGCCTCCAGGCCAGCCACCTGGTCCAATGGGAGGCACGCGTCCCTTCGCCGGCAAGCTCCTTCGTCGACGCCCGCAAGTTGTTCGACAGTTTGCCAAGGTACAAAATGGACTCCGCCGACGAGTTCTTTTTCCACAATTTCCTTTGCGACTCCGACGATTCCTCGTCCGATGATGAGATCTTGGCTGCCGTGTTGGTCCATCACCACCTTAATAGCCAACGGCCATTGTTCCGTGGCTCGATCCCAGGGCACCTTCCGACGTTGAATCGCAACAGAGAGAGCAGCCATTTCCTTCTTTGGAAGGACTATTTTGACACAACCAACCTGCTTTTTAAACATCAGAAATTCCGGCGGCGTTTCCGTATGAGTAGGCATATTTTCAACCATATTAGAGGGGGTGGTCGGATACAGTAACTATTTCGAGTGCAAAGAGGATGCGCTTGGAAAGATTGGCTTCTCATCTTATCAAAAATGCACTGCAGCCATCCGGATGCTTGCATACGGAGTGCCCGGTGATCTCATTGATGAGTACGTCCGTATGAGCGAGTCTACATGCCTAGACTCCATGTACAAGTTCTGCAAGGCTTTGATTGCTGTGTTTGGCCCTGAGTACTTGAGAGAGCCGACTTCTCGAGATATAGCCCGCTTGTTGGCGATGAATGCCAGCAGGGGCTTCCTAGGGATGCTTGCCAGCATAGACTGCATGCATTGGGAGTGGAAGAACCGCTCTTCTGCTTGGCAAGGGCAGTATAAGGGCCATGTCAAGACTTGCCCTGTCATACACTCATACTTGAGGCTGTGGCCTCACAAGATCTTTGGATCTGGCACTCTTTCTTCGGCATGGCCGGATCACACAATGATATCAACATGCTTAAACGCTCGCCGGTGTTTGCAAGGCTTGCCGAAGGCAACAGCCCGCCGGTGCATGTTACCATCAACGGCCACAACTACGACAAAGGATACTACCTAGGTGACGGTATCTATCCTCAGTGGACCACTATTGTGAACACAATCCCCAACCCTGTCGGAGAGAAGAGGAAAAGATTAGCCCAAGAGCAAGAGAGTGCTAGGAAGGACATAGCGTGCCTTTGGTGTTTTGCAATCTCAATGGAGCATCGTTCGTTATCCTGCTAGGACTTGGAGCACCAAGAAGTTGTGGGAGATGATGACTGCTTGTGTGATCATGCACAATATGATCATAGAAGATGCGCCCAGAACATATCTACGATCAAGGGTTTCAGTTTCAGGGTGAGAATGTTGTGCCTGAGCATGGAGGAGCGGCAATGTTTGAACAGTTCACCCAATTTCATCATGAAATGCGTGATTGGAAAACTCACATGCAGCTGCAAAATGATTTGGTTGAGCATATGTGGGCTCATGTTGGCAACCAATAAATGTATCTTTTTTTCACATGTATTTGAGACAATTTAATTTTTATTCGGCTAAAACTATGTGAAACTATGCTTTGTTTGGTTGTGAAGCTATGCTATTTTTATATGTTTGCTTCTGAAATAATGCAAAATGTGTGCATATTTGTTGTGAAGGGGCGGCCACGCCGGCAAATCTAGGTCGACGCGTTGGGCGCACTGCCGACCCAAATGATAAACCGGGCAGACGCCGAGCGGGCGGCCGACCGAAACGGACAAAAAGCGGACACAATCGTCGTCCATTTGGGTTGTCGCGTTGGAGTTGCTCTAAGGGTAGCAAGCCTGCTCTTCACGGAAATTTCCTCAAGGGAGGGTGAAAAACGTAAGGGGCGAGAAAACCATCTAATGCAATTTCCAGAGACCAAATTGTGTGATTAATCCTTCCAAGAGAAAAGTTGTATTGGTCATTTAAAAAACGTGCCAGTATAGTTTTCAAAATTTCATAAGTAACCCTCAAAGGTTATCTTTTGGCAGGGCTAAGACTTATTAGGGAAAATGGTTTTATAAAGCTTTGGCTTTGGTCCAAGCAATTGATTTGTCGCACTCCTTCAAATAAACACAAAGAGGCTAAACATCACAATCTGCTCATTAACAAAGTAATCAATTTGAACTGCCAAAGTCACAGAGACAGAGCAAGTATTTGATGAGTACCTCTGAGCTTGCCATCCATCTCTTTATTAGTCATGACATCCTTTTTCCCGTCGTTATTTGACTTGTATGTGTTCTCAACTATGATTGTTGGTGGCCATAAAATATGATCTCCTCGATTGGCTTCAGCATCAGCAATAGATAATGTTTGGTAAGCCTTTCTGTTTACAGGATCTATGGAGTAGTTCCAACCCATAAGAATACATATAGCTTTGTGCAACCCAAGATGATCTGCACGAAGCTCTGGATTCCTCGTATTGTATGAATGATTGAGGAGTGCATGCAAATCCATCGAGTCCCTGTAACCAAATTATGCATACAGGCATCTTCAAAAATAAATCGCATGACATTGTCTTCAAAAACCATGCATATAACTGTCTAATAAAACATAAATATATATATATAAGTATATAATTAGTCAATTTCGTGGGCCAAAAAGTTGCTGACATTTCAAGAACAATACAGGTTGAGAAATGTAAAAACAAAAGAAAACAGAAAGAATGCTGAAACAAGGAAATTAAAGATCGCAATCAAACTCATGTAAAGAAAATGAAGGACAACTGGATAAGTTTTTTGTTTTCAAATATAAGTAGAAAGAAGGAAGAACAAATAATTGCCACGAGATTAAGAGCAGTGTTCAAGAAAGCGTTTTTAAGCGACACTTAAGTACGCTTAAGCGCTGGGTGATGGCAAAACGCTTTGCTTTGGCCCTAAGCAGTAGATTGAGCGCTTTTTTAAAATTTGGCCAGAATTTGGCTGTTTTTGAACTACTTCTGCTTGGCTGCTTAAGCATTAATGGCATATGCCATTTATCTTATTATTAGGGTCTGTTTCGGAACTATTTCCTACAGATTCTGGCCAAACTCTGGCAACATGATCTCTATTAGACAATGTCTATTTCAACTGAACTGCATTTTAGTTGTTAATTTGCTCGCTGTGTGAACCTCATGTGTATTTTCTATGGTGTGAACTGCACTTTAGATGCTATTTCAATTACCTATGTGCTATGTTTCCTATTTTCCTGTGCATATAATTCAAAAACAGCCAATTTTGAAAACGCTGAAGCGCCCATTGCTCTAAGCTGTGTCCTTCCGCATCGCTTACACTTTCCGCTTTTTTGAACATTGATTAAGAGTGGAGAAGCATAGGCTGCATAAACTCGGGATGAGCAGCATGAAGCTCTGCATTCTTCGTATTGTATGAATAATTGAGGAGTGCATGCAAATCTATATAGTCCCTGTAATCAAATTATATCCATACGGGCATCTTTAAAAGGAAATTGCATGAAATTGTCTTAAAAAATCAAGCAGATAACTGGCTTATAGGACATGTATATAAGTATATAACTGGTCAACTTTGTATGAGCCAAAAGGTTGCTAAAATTTCAAAAACAACAACATAGGTTGAGAAATGTAAAGAACAAAAGAAAGCAGAATGAGTGCTTAAACAAAAAAGGGGGATTCTGCCCTTTTAGTAAAATAGTTTTGCTTGCTACTGCAACTCGACATCAAAATTCAGACAACCATAACAAGGTTAGAAAATAAAAAACGTAGCACATGAGCCCATACCTGAATAAAGAACCACAAAGACGTGTAACAAATTTGTTTCCACAAGTAGAAAACTAAACATTGCAAACAAACTCATGTGAGAGAAAATTAAGGATAGGCCTTTTGTTTTCACATATAAAGAAAAAAATGATGAACAAATTGTTGCCACAAAATTAAGAGTGGGGAAACGTGGGCAGCATAAACTACTTGGTCAAAGTTTCAGGCCAAGTTCTAGGAACCACGAAAGTTAAACAAGAGTGACCAAGGTTCCTTGTTTCTTCATTCATATGCTCCTCTGCATAGATGGGTATCTACCATCTATAGTACTAGATCTTATCAAAAGTACATGAGGTACCAACTGGTGGGACTACATTGATAAACAATCTTGTACAAAACAATAGACGATGACGAACTCGATGCTGCCGCAACAGCGAGTAACTTTTCTACATAAGAAGTCAACCCATGATGTAACTCATGCAGGAGAAAAATTATGATAGCAAGTCATGTATCAAGTAAGCAAATCCCAAATGGCAAAATGGCCCTTCCCATGATGTCTAATTTACCCAGAGGCATGCCCTGCATAAACTATTTGGTGGAGCTTCATGCTTTATAGCTCCAAAACATAAATAAACAGAACTGTTTTGAGCTGTGGATAGCTAACACTAACGCTAAACTAAAACAGTTTCATACAAGGAATGTTAGACAACTATAGAACTACCAATGCTCGATAAGATGCAAGCTGGAGTGGCACATCACGACTACTCAGGGATACAGAGGAGAGTGACGCCTAGCACCTAGGCCTTTTTTAATGCTACAGGATTGCCTTCTAGAACAGTTCTGGGTTAATAGAGAGCATGAGGCATCAGTCAGAAGATTTCCTCTGTCAGCTAATGAACAAATTGCATTCACCCGTGAGAAAAAAAATGAACAAATTGCATTGATAGCTACAGATATCCTAGAACTAGTGGTAGCAAATACTAACAAATAAAGCTGTATCCACTGCAATCGCTTCCAGAAATTTGATCTATACTAAACTGCTAATTATGCTCAGTTGGTAGAGTATGTGCAAAATAAATCAACGGGCAAAGATTTTGCATTGAAGAGCAAACCTATTACAGACAACGCATCTCAGCTGGGAAATCTGTCCATTGGCCCGGTAATTCTTCTTCACCTCCGTGTTTTCATTGATCACCCTCACCATCTTAAGAAAGGAGCTCTCGAGTGCTTTCGCATCCAGCTCTGACGTCTCGACCTTGACCTGCTTTGCAGTACGCCTCTCCTCTGGTTTCTGATGCTGTTGGTGTTGGCGGCCCGAGGACTCACCGGGGGCGCCACCATTGCTTTGACCCTCCCGCTTGCGCTTCTGGGGCGGCCCGGGAGGAGGTGCAGCGTGCATCAGTGGCGGAATCCACCTGTTAAGGCCAGGCCCCGGGCCGGGCGGGCCTAAGTGGGGCGCAGGGAATATCGGCGGCTGGCGGAGTTGCGGTGGAGGCTCTAGGGGCAACGCGAAGTAGGTGCGAACCGTGCCGTCGGAGAGCGCGACGGTGCGGCGGTCGAGGCACTCGAGACCATACTGCGGCGGGGGCGGAATGGAGGCCATGGCGGCCTGCACCGCCGCGACGGTGAGCAGCGGGCGCGGCGGGGGCAGGGGCTGCGGCGGCTGGAGGTGGGCGGCGTGCGGGGATGGGAGGGGGGGGGGTGGGTTGGGCGCGCCGTTGGGATTTGGATTAGGGTGCGAGGGGGTTGAGTGCGCGGCGTCGGCCGCGGTGGGGAGGATGCGCTTGGGGTTGGGATCGGCGGCGGAGGAGGAGGAGGACGATGCCGCCTTGGTCGACGGCTGCGTCGAAGTCGCCGCCGATGGCAGCGGAGGAGGATTGGGCTTGGCGGCGGCTTTCATGGCGGAGGATTTCTTCTGGCTAGGGTATCGGCCGGGATGGGATTGGATTGGATTTGCAGGAGAAAGTGGGGATCCGAGAGAGAGGAGGAGACCGAATCTCTTTTCTTTTCGGAAAGTTTAACAAATTAGCGACCAGTTGCGCCAAATGACGCAAAGATCTGTTGAATTTTTTTTTAAACGTAGGCCTTTATTAATTAAGCAACCAAATTACACAAAATCTTCCGGATGCAATCCGAACCAGAAAGAAAAATACAAGGACTCACAGAGTTCAAACTAGACTTAGCTAAGACATGAGCTACAACATTACAGTGCCGACGAACATGCTTGAAGGACACAGAAGCAAGAGCAACACACTCCGCCTTGATCTCAGCAACGATGGTGCCCACCAAAGATCTGTCACAGGCCGAAGAGTTCAAGCGCTGAACCAGCGAAAGGCAGTCAGAGTGAAACACCATACTGGAGAGATGCTCCTCCCGAGCCAGCTTGCCAGCACGCCGAAGAGCAAGGGCTTCAACGACCTCCGGGGAAGAGACACCAGGGAGTGGCTCGGTAGCAGCAGCCACACACTGGCCAGAGTGGTCCAGAATGACCACTCCCGCCGCCGAAGAACCCCGAGCCAGATCGACAGCCGCGTCAGAAGACACCTACATAGTACCCTGCGGTGGCGGAGACCAACTAGAGCTGGAAGCAGTGGGCTCGCGCCTGGGAGCAGGGAGCGGCTTGAACAGATGCTGGAAAACCATGTCAATATAAGCTCGAGCTCTCGCCGCTGTCCGCCTCGGATGAGGGGCCTCCGGCTCATTGCGCGCAGTGTTCCGGGCCTCCCAAATGTGCCACAAAGTCACAGTCAGAACAGAAATATCCCGGTCGAAACAGCGAGTAAGGTAGTTGAACAACCATTGTCTCGGTGAAGCAAAAGAAGATCGAAACAGCTTGTGAAGGAAATATGCCCTAGAGGCAATAATAAAGTTGTTATTTATATTTCCTTATATCATGATAAATGTTTATTATTAATGCTAGAATTGTATTAACCGGAAACTTAGTACATGTGTGAATACATAGAAAAACAGAGTGTCCCTAGTATGCCTCTACTAGACTAGCTCGTTAATCAAAGATGGTTAAGTTTCCTGACCATAGACATTTGTTGTCATTTGATGAACAGGATCACATCATTAGAAAATGATGTGATGAACAAGATCCATCCGTTAGCTTAGCACAAATGATTATTTAGTTTTATTGCTAATGCTTTCATCATGACTTATCCTCTGACTATGAGATTATGCAACTCCTGAATACCGGAGGAACACCTTGTGTGCTATCAAACGTCACAACGTAACTGGGTGATTATAAAGATGCTCTACAGGTGTCTCCAATGGTATTTGTTGAGTTGGCATAGATCGAGATTAGGATTTGTCACTCCGTGTATCGGAGAGGTGTCTCTGGGCCCTCTTGGTAATGATCATCACTATAAGCCTTGCAAGCAATGTGACTAATGAGTTAGTTACGGGATGATGCATTATGGAACGACTATGGAACGACTAAAGAGACTTGCCGGTAACGAGATTGAACTAGGTATGATGATACCGTCGATCGAATCTCGGGCAAGTAACATACCGATGACAAAGGGAACAACGTATGTTGTTATGCGGTTTGACCGATAAAGATCTTCGTAGAATATGTAGGAGCCAATATGAGCATCCAGGTTCCGCTATTGGTTATTGACCGGAGATGTGTCTTGGTCATGTCTACATAGTTCTCGAACTTGTAGGGTCCGCACGCTTAACGTTCGATGACGATTTGTATTATGAGTTTCGCATTTTGATGAACCGAAGTTTGTTCGGAGTCCCTGATGAGACCACGGACATGACGAGGAGTCTCGAAATGGTCGAGACATAAAGATTCATATATTGGAAGGCTACATTCGGACACCGGAATGGTTCGAGTCGTTTCGGATAAGTTTTGGAGTACCGAGGGTTACCGGAACCCCCTCCCCCCCCTCGGGGAAGTTAATGGGCCACCATGGGCCTTAGTGGAGAAGAGAGAGGGCCAGCCAGGAGGTGGCGCGCGCCCCCCATGCCCAGTCCGAATTGGACAAGGGGTGGGGGCGGCGCCCCCTCCTTCCTTCTCTCCTCTTCCTCCTTCCCTTCTTCTCCTACTCCGAATAGGAAAGGGGGGTGACCGATCCTACTTGGACCGGGAGTCCAAGTAGGACTCCCCCCATGGCGTGCCCCCTCCTAGGGCCGGCCACCTCTCCTCCCCCCTTTATATATGTGGGAGGGGGGCACCCCAAAGACACACCAAAGTTTCTCTTAGCCGTGTGCGGTGCCCCCCTCCATAGTTACACACCTCGGTCATATCGTCGTAGTGCTTAGGCGAAGCCCTGCGCCGGTAACTTCATCATTACCGTCACCACGCCGTCGTGCTGACGGAACTCTCCCTCGGCCTCAACTGGATCAAGAGTTCGAGGGACGTCACCGAGCTGAACGTGTGCTGATCGCGGAGGTGTCGTATGTTTGGTACTTGGATCGGTTGGATCACGAAGACGTTTGACTACATCAATCGCGTTAATAAACGCTTCCGCTTTCGGTCTACGAGGGTACGTAGACACACTCTCCCCGCTCGTTGCTATGCATCTCCTAGATAGATCTTCCGTGATCGTAGGTAAATTTTTTGAAATACTGCGTTCCCCAACAGTGGCATCTGAGCCAGGTCTATGCGTAGATGTTATATGCACGAGTAGAACACAAAGAGTTGTGGGCGATAATAGTCATACTGCTTACCAGCAACGTCTTACTTTGATTCGGCGGTATTGTTGGATGAAGCGGCCCAGACCGACATTACATGACCGCGTTCATGAGACTGGTTCTCCCGACGTGCTTCGCACACAGGTGGCTAGTGGGTGTCTGTTTCTCCAGCTTTAGTTGAATCGAGTTTGACTACGCCCGGTCCTTATTGAAGGTTAAAACAGCACACTTGACGAAAAATCATTGTGGTTTTGATGCGTATGTAAGAACGGTTCTTGCTAGAAGCCCGTAGGAGCCATGTAAAACTTGCAACAACAAAGTAGAGGACGTCTAACTTGTTTTTGCAGGGCTTGCTGTGATGTGATATGGTCAATACGTGATGATATATAAATTGTGGTATGAGATGATCATGTTTTGTAATAGTTATCGGCAACTGGCAGGAGCCATATGGTTGTCGCTTTATTGTATGAAATGCATTCGCCATGTAATTGCTTTACTTTATCACTAAGTGGTAGCGATAGTTGTAGAAGTAATAGTTGGCGAGACGACAACGATGCTTCGATGGAGATCAAGGTGTCAAGCCGGTGATGATGGTGATCATGACGGTGCTTTGGAGATGGCGATCAAAGCACAAGATGATGATGGCCATATCATATCACCTATTTGATTGCATGTGATGTTTATCCTTTATGCATCTTACTTTGCTTAGTAAGGCGGTAGCATTATAAGATGATCTCTCACTAAATTTCAAGGTATAAGTGTTCTCCCTGAGTATGCATCGTTGCTACAGTTCGTCGTGCCGACACACCACGTGATGATCGGGTGTGATAAGCTCTACGTTCACATACAACGGGTGCAAGCCAGTTTTGCACACGCAGAATACTCGGGTTAAACTTGACGAGCCTAGCATATGCAGACATGGCCTCGGAACACCGAGACCGAAAGGTCGAACGTGAATCATATAGTAGATATGATCAACATAGTGATGTTCACCATTGAAAACTACTCCATCTCACGTGATGATCGGACATGGTTTAGTTGATATGGATCACGTGATCACTTAGATGATTAGAGGGATGTCTATCTAAGTGGTAGTTCTTAAGTGATATGATTAATTAAACTTTAATTTATCATGAACTTAGTACCTGATAGTATTTTGCATGTCTATGTTGTTGTAGATCAATGGCCCGTGCTACTGTTCCTTTGAATTTTAATGCGTTCCTAGAGAAAGCTAAGTTGAAATATGATGGTAGCAACTACACGGACTGGGTCCGTAACTTGAGGATTATCCTCATTGCTGCACAGAAGAATTACGTCTTGGAAGCACCGCTAGGTGCAAGACCTGCTACAGGAGCAACACCAGACATTATGAACGCCTGGCAAAGCAAAGCTGATGACTACTCGATAGTTCAGTGTGCCATGCTTTACGGCTTAGAGCCGGGACTTCAACGATGTTTTGAACGTCATGGAGCATATGAGATGTTCCAGGAGTTGAAGTTAATATTTCAAGCAAATGCCCGGATTGGGAGATATGAAGTCTCCAATAAGTTCTACAGCTGCAAAATGCAGGAGAATAGTTCTGTCAGTGAACATATACTCAGAATGTCTGGGTACCACAATCACTTGACTCAACTGGGAGTTAATCTTCCGGTTGATAGTGTCATTGACAGAGTTCTTCAATCACTGCCACCAAGCTACAAAAACTTCGTGATGAACTATAATATGCAAGGGATGGATAAGACAATTCCCGTGCTCTTCGCGATGCTAAAGGCTGCGGAGGTAGAAATCAAGAAGGAGCATCAAGTGTTGATGGTTAACAAGACCACTAGTTTCAAGAAAAAGGGCAAAGGAAAGAAGGGGAACTTCAAGAAGAACGGCAAGAAAGTTGCTGCTCAAGTGAAGAAGCCCAAGTCTGGACCTAAGCCTGAGAGTGAGTGCTTCTACTGCAAAGGGACTGGTCACTGGAAGCGGAACTGCCCCAAGTATTTGGCGGATAAGAAGGATGGCAAAGTGAAAGGTATATTTGATATACATGTTATTGATGTGTACCTTACTAATGCTCGTAGTAGCGCCTGGGTATTTGATACTGGTTCTGTTGCTCATATTTGCAACTTGAAACAGGGGCTACGGATTAAGCGAAGATTGGCTAAAGACGAGGTGACGATGCGCGTGGGAAATGGTTCCAAAGTCGATGTGATTGCCGTCGGCACGCTACCTCTACATCTACCTTCAGGATTAGTTTTAGACCTGAATAATTGTTATTTGGTGCCAGCGTTAAGCATGAACGTTATATTTGGATCTTGTTTGATGCGAGACGGTTATTCATTTAAATCAGAGAATAATGGTGGAGAAGAGAGAGGGCCAGCCAGGAGGTGGCGCGCGCCCCCCATGCCCAGTCCGAATTGGACAAGGAGTGGGGGCGGCGCCCCCTCCTTCCTTCTCTCCTCTTCCTCCTTCCCTTCTTCTCCTACTCCGAATAGGAAAGGGGGGTGACCGATCCTACTTGGACCGGGAGTCCAAGTAGGACGCCCCCCATGGCGTGCCCCCTCCTAGGGCCAGCCACCTCTCCTCCCCCCTTTATATACGTGGGAGGGGGGCACCCCAAAGGCACACCAAAGTTTCTCTTAGCCGTGTGTGGTACCCCCCTCCACAGTTACACACCTCGGTCATATCGTCCTAGTGCTTAGGCGAAGCACTGCGCCGGTAACATCATCATCACCGTCACCACGCTGTCGTGTTGACGGAACTCTCCCTCGGCCTCAACTGGATCAAGAGTTCGAGGGATGTCACCGAGTTGAACGTGTGCTGATCGCGGAGGTGCCATACGTTCGGTACTTGGATCGGTTGGATCGCGAAGACGTTCGACTACATCAACTGCGTAACTAAACGCTTCCGCTTTCGGTCTACGAGGGTACGTAGACACACTCTCCCCGCTCGTTCATATGCATCTCCTAGATAGATCTTGCGTGATCGTAGGTAATTTTTTTGAAATACTGCGTTCCCCAATAGAAGGCCTCCTTAATCTCATCCCAGATAGCCCGAGTATGAGGACAGAAGAGCAGCGCATGCTCCACACTTTTTGGCCTACCACAGAAGAAGCAGTTTGTTCTCGTCAGAACCTGACGCCGGAGAAGCTGCTCGCCCGAGGGTAAACAATCATGAGCAAACCTCCACAAGACAATTTTCATCTTGTCCGGGGCCTTAACATTCCAAAGCTTCTTCCAAACTTTCTCTTCCGAGGACCATCCAGATTGCTGACCTCTGCCATCACCACTTTGCTTGATCAAAAAACGGGTCGTCCTGGCCAGGTTGTAGCCTGACTGGACCGTATACTCACCAAACCTTGTGAAAGGGCCAGCGAGCAAAGTCCGACCCGCCCCCCGACTGATAGGGATCTGAAGAATCTCATTAGCCACCTCTTCACAGTAAAAAGCTCTCACTGAATCCATGTCCCAGCAGGAATTCTCTGCGTTGATCAAACAGTGCACCGTCGCTGAGGCATGGATTGGAAAGAGGGGTCGGAGGAGAGCAGGAGGCGTCGAGGGGATCTAGTGATCAGTGAGAATGTGTGTGCTTCTCCCATCTCCAATACCCCACTGGACACGCATCTTCAGCAAGTCTCGACCATGCAAGATCGCACGCCAGGTCGCCGAAGCAGAACGAGGCGCCTCCGCGTTCCAAAAGCTGCCAAACGGGAAATACCTTCCTTTCAAAACCCGGGCACACAGAGACTCATGATCAGTCAGTAATCGCCAGCCTTGTTTCCCCAACATCGCCTGGTTGAAGAGCCCCATCTCACGGAAGCCCATACCGCCCAAAGATTTCAGCGTCAAGAGCCAATCCCAAGAGCGCCAATGAAGTTTCTTCTTGCCATCTTCCCGTCCCCACCACTGATCCACCACAATATGATGGAACCTCTCGCAGATCGCCACCGACTGTCGAAAATAGCTCGAGAAGAACGTGGGAATAGCTTGAGTCTTGGACTTGAGCAAGGTTTCCGTCCCGGCCCTAGACGTGGGCCGGTTCGACCACCCATGGATGTTCTGCCACGCTCTATCAGGGAGAAACTTGAAAGTGCATGTGGGAGAACGTCCAACATCTGTGGGCATACCAAGATATGAATCATGGAACGTCTCATTGTATATACCCAGCTGATTCTTCACTCGGTTCTTGACATGATCAGGACAGTTGTTTCCAAAAAACACCGAGGACTTGTCCTTATTGATAGCCTGGCCAGAACCGACACAATAGGAATTGAGGGTAGCCTCCAAAGAGCACACACTCTGAGAATCACTCTTAGCAAAGAAGATGCTATCATCTGCAAATAGGAGATGTGAGATAGGTGGGCCATGATGCCCGTTTCGAATCCCATGTAGCTCGCCACGATTCTCCTTCTGAAACAGCAGACCAGACAAACCTTCAGTGCACAAGAGGAAAAGGTATGGGCTGATCGGATCCCCTTGACGAATGCCACCAGAAGGCACCACCCGGGTAGTAAGCTCCCCATTAACTCTGACTGCATATCGAACATTAGTGACACACCTCATAACCGCATCAATCCATGATGGGGCAAACCAAGTCTGCTCAAACAACCATGGAGATAGCTTCACTCCACACGATCGTAGCCCTTCATCATGTCAATCTTTAGAGCAAAGAAAGGTTTCTTCACCCGTTTCCTTCGGATCGTGTGCAGACACTCATAAGCGATCAGAGTATTGTCAGTAATCAACCTGCTGGGAACAAAGGCACTCTGACTCTCAGACACAACCACATGCAGGATCGATTTTAGGCGATTTGCCAAGACGTTGGAAGCTATCTTATATATCACATTGGAGAGGCTGATTGGACAGAAATTCTTCAGCTGCTTCGGTCGAGTAGTCTTTGGGATAAGCACAATCACCGAGTCACAAAACCCTTCAGGAATTGGTCTCCCCTCCAGAAAGCCTCGAACGACATGGTAGATATCATTTCCCAGGAATTCCCAGTGGGTCTGATAGAACAAGGTCGGGAAGCCATTAGGTCCCGGGGCCTTGGTAGGCCCCATTTGGAAGAGAGCAGCCCGGATTTCCTCCATGGAATAGGGTTTGCAGAGCTCCTCGTTCATCTCAGGAGTAACCTTGGGTGGAATCGCATGCAGGACCTCCTCGGCGTCAGGACAAGGATCCGAAGTGAACAACTTGTCATAGAAGGTCTACACCATACCTTTGATCTCACCCTGAGTGGAGCAAACCGAGCCATCGTGCCGACTGAGCGAGTGAATTCGGTTGGTTCTCCTCCTGGCAGCCGCCCGAGCTTGGAAAAACCCGGTGTTACGATCCCCCTCCTTGAGCCAATCCACCCGGGAGTGTTGTCTCTCCATGATTTCCTCCCGTTCGAAGAGCTCACAAAGCGAACACTTGATCTGACGCTCTTCCGCCAGAGAAGGCGGGGAGGGCGGGGAGGCCTTGATAGTGGCCAGGCGACGCTCCAGCTACCCGATCTTCTTGCGAACAGAACCAAAAGCCTCTTTGCTCCAAGACCGCAGGGAGTTGGCCACATTCTTCAAATTATTCTAGGTTGACTGAAGCGGCAGGAGCCCATCTCTACCAGCCGACCAAGCATGCTCAAGATTGTCTTTGTAGTCCGTGGCTCTCAGCCACATCGCCTCGAATCTGAAACCTTGCTGAACCGGAGACACACAACGTTGCCGAGAGCCGCGGTCCAGGCAGACATGAATTGGTTTGTGGTCAAAAGATGTGGCGATGACATTCTCAACATCACATGCAGCAAACAGATTGGAGAAATCATTGTTGGCCATGGCACGGTCAAGTCGGCATCTAACATGGCTGTTTGGGTCCTGTCGATTGCACCAGGTGAACTTCGGGCCCGAAAACCCTAAGTCCATAAGACTACAGTCCATCATACAGTCACGGAATGCAGCAATCTGAGCTTTAGACCGGTCCCTGGGCCCGCAGTGTTCATCTTGAGCTAGTACTCCATTGAAATCCCCACAGCATATCCAGGGACCCCTCCAGACCGATTGCATACGTCGGAGGAGCTCCCAAAAGAGGTGTCTATCCTCCCTTCGAGGCTCACCGTAGACAAAAGTCGCCCTCCACGGCACCCCATCATCAAGCTTAACATGAGTGTCAATACACCGCTTGCTGGCAGCCTTGACAGTAACATCCGCAGTAGAAGTCCAGAAGAGAGCCAGACCCCCGCTGAGGCCATCAGAGCTGACAGCATAACATCCAAAGAATCCCAAAGACCACATGAAATTCTTCACTCTCGTATCCCTCATCTTTGTCTCAGATAGAAAGAGGAGGGAGGGTCGGTAGAGCTTCACAAGCCAGCAAAGCTCGCCAACTGTCAAGTCCGACCCTAGGCCTCGACAGTTCCAGCAGATGAGACTCATTGTGTCTGGCGGGGCTGCACCACAGCCTCTGCCGGATCCACCGATCAGTAGTTGAAGAGCCTTTATTCTTGTTCGACTGCGAATCGGGGCCCTGCCCCCTGAGGGAGTCCTGGACTAAGGGGTCCTCGGGCGTCCGGCCTATTAGCCATGGGCCGGACTAATGGGCTGTGAAGACCGAAGACTGCACCCGTGTCCGGATGGGACTCTCCTTGGCGTGGAAGGCAAGCTTGGCGACCAGATATGTAGATTCCTTTCTTTGTAACCGACCTTGTGTAACCCTAGATCCTCCCGGTGTCTATATAAACCGGAGGACTTAGTCCGGAAGGGCAGATACTCATTACCATGGTCATACAGGCTAGACTTATAGGGTTTAGCCATTACGATCTCGTGGTAGATCAACTCTTGTAATACTCATATCCATCAAGATCAATCAAGCAGGAAGTAGGGTATTACCTCCATAGAGAGGGCCCGAACCTGGGTAAACATCATGTCCCCTGTCTCCTGTTACCATCGACCTTAGACGCACAGTTCGGGACCCCCTACCCGAGATCCGCCGGTTTTGACACCGACATTGGTGCTTTCATTGAGAGTTCCACTGTGCCGTCGACGACAGGGTCGATGACTCGCCTCGTCCTTAAAGACAATATCACCGCCGGAGGAGAACTGGCCCCAGGCCAAACCCTCCGGCTAGGCGGCTTTACCATGACCGCCCGTTCGGCCGCTAAGCCGACGATGACCTCCCGGGCCATCGAAAATCCCCTTTGTATCGACCCCAAACACTCCAAGCAGATGGATCCGGCGGAGTTTTCGTCTTTAAACGAGCACCTTGATCGCATCGTCGCCCTGGGAATCGCCATAGATTACAATCGGATCGGGCTTAAACCCGACCAAAGAGAAATTAAATCTCCATCGGTCACCCACCAGATAGCGGTAGTCGAGGAGCAAGACGGCGACTCTTCCCCTATACTGAAGACGGACTATGTCCGGGTCGCCAACCCTGTAGAGCCGGACACCCACCAGCAAAAGGAGGTGACCAGCCTTCCGAACATAGAATCGGGCGGCGGGCACAGGCAACCAGAAGATACTCCGGAGCCCGGACTCTTGAGTCTGGAAAACCTTCAGACTCCGGATCATCGACCGGGTCAGGGTCCGAATCCAATTCCACCCACCCACCCAGACATAAGCGCTCTCATGAGCATACAACAGCAGTCTCAGGAAACGGTCCACCACTTCTGGGCCAGATTCCTCCTTGTCAAGGACAAGGTTAAAGATTGCCTCGACGAGGACGCGATATTTGCGTTCTGCAACAATTGCACGAACGAAGGAATCCTCAACGCCATTAATCGCCGCCGTATACTACACTTCGCTGACTTGGAAACTATCGTACAGAAGTACAGCGCAATGGAAAGCGCCTGGAAAGATCAGGCAGCTTGTTGGGAGCCATCGGTCCCAACTCAACCGCTGGTCCAGGCGAAAAGGGCACATCCTCGTGACACGCCCAGTCTAATAGCCAAGAAACATAAACCCATTACGCGACATGGAACCGTTCTGGAGGGATGGCTCGATGGCCCATGCAAAATACACACAACACCAGACACCATACCAACCCACAGCCTTAGAGCATGTTGGATACTCCGGCAGGTAGCCAAGAGCGGCGAGGACATCCTTACAAAAAACGCCCGAGAGCAACACCCTCCAGAAGACGGCGACCCCAGAGTATTGACGGTCTTCGAGACATTCGCTTCAAACAGTAAGCGCAAAAGGGCACTCTGCGACCTCGCCGAAGTCTGCCACATCGCCGCGATAAACCCTTGGAACGACACGGCTATAACCTTTAATGCCGGTGACGAACCGAAATACAAGACAGTCCGAGCGCCAGCCGCATTAGTCCTTAGTCCCATCGTGGACAGCTTTAGACTCACCAAGGTCCTCATGGACGGCAGCAGCGGACTAAACCTCATCTATGAGGATACACTCCACAAAATGGAAATAGACAGGAGCCGCATCAAGCAAAGCAGCACGACCTTCCGAGGAATCATTCCTAGTCGGGAGGCGCGGTGTGCGGGAAAAATCACACTTGACGTGGTATTCGGCATGCCGGAGAATTATCGGTCTGAAGAGATCACCTTCCAAGTGGCTCCTTTCAGCAGCGGATACCACGCCCTGTTGGGGCGGGACGCTTTTACACGCTTCCAAGCTATACCCCATTACGGGTATATGAAGCTCAAAATGCCCGGACCAAACGGCATAATCACTCTTGTTAGTGATCCGGACATAGCACTCCGCGCCGAAAACAAAACCGCATCCCTGGCCCTTGAGGCATTATCTGAAGCCCTCGCGGCCGAAGAATTAACCGCACTGCGCTCTACGGTGGATAAGGACGATGTGATCTTAGACAAACGACCCAAATCCACCTCCTTCAAGCCGACAGAAGTAATAGTCAAATTCCAGGTCCACCCAACGAACCCCAAGAAGACAGCATCTATTGGAGCACAACTAGACCCAACGGTCGACGCCGCGCTACGGGATTTCCTTCGCGAAAACTGGGATATATTCGCCTGACACCCTTCTGATATGCCTGGAATCCCACGTAAACTGGCCGAGCATAGTCTCAATATATTAAAGGGATATAAACAAGTCAAACAAGCACTGCGGCGCTTTTCCGAACCCAAACGACAAGCCACGGGGGAGGAGTTAGCCAAGCTAATTGAGGCCGGATTCATTAGAGAAATAAAACATCCGGACTGGCTGGCAAACTTGGTGATGGTACCAAAGAAGGACAAATCCTGGCGCCTGTGCGTCGATTTCAAAGACCTCAACAAGGCTTGCCCTAAGGATCCCTTCCCTCTCCCCCGCATCGATCAAATCAACGATGCTACCGCAGGACACGACTCACTGTGTTTCCTTGATGCATATTCCGGATACCATCAAATCAAAATGAAGGAGTCCGATCAAGCTGCAACAACATTCATTACCCCATATGGGCCATTCTACTTCAACACCATGCCCTTTGGGCTTAAGAATGCCGGCGCCACATACCAACGCATGATTCAAACATGCCTGGAGAAACAGATCGGCAAGACAGTTGAAGCTTATGTCGACGACGTCGTCATCAAAACCAGGCACGTCGAGACACTAATAGACGATTTATGTCTCACATTCGACAACCTCCACGCGTATGACATTAAGCTCAATCCAGAAAAGTGCGTTTTCGGCGTCCCCGCTGGAAAACTGCTGGGCTTCATCGTTTCCAACAGAGGAATTGAAGCAAATCCAGCAAAAATCCGAGCTCTGTCACAATTGGCTACGCCAACAGACCTTAAACAAGTCCAAAAACTCGCGGGTTGCATGGCAGCTCTAAGCCGCTTTATCTCCAGATTGGGAGAAAAGGCACTACCACTCTATCGCCTTCTACGGCGAACCGATCACTTCGAGTGGACGGACGCGACAATAGCCGGACTGGAGGAAATAAAAACCCTTCTTGCGAGCAACCCAATCCTGGCCGCGCCAAACGTCGGTGAACCGATGTTATTATACATATCGGCAACACATCAAGTGGTGAGCGCCATGCTCGTCGTTGAACGAGAACAGGACGGACACAAATTCCCGCTTCAGAAGCCAGTATACTACGTATCCACTGTCCTCACACCATGCAAATCCCGGTACCCCCATTATCAAAAGATAGCATACGCGGTCTTCATGGCATCCCGAAAGCTCCGTCACTACTTCCAGTAGTGCTCGATTACGGTGGCTTCTGAAGTACCACTCAACGACATAATAAACAACCGCGATGCCACGGGCCGGATTGCCAAATGGGCCATTGAGCTCCCTCCATTTGATATTACATACAAACCACGTCGAGCTATCAAATCCCAAGTACTGTCTGACTTCGTCGCCGAATGGACAGAGGCTGAACTCCCTAAAGAGTACGACACATATTCCAATTGGGTTATGTACTTAGATGGCTCCAAAATGCTGGCAGGGCCAGGAGCGGGCGTCGTTTTAATGTCCCCTACTGGAGACGTCGTTTAGTACGTACTCCAAATACTATACACAGACTCCAACAATGCAGCCGAATACGAGGCCTTATTGCACGGTCTCCGGATGGCTGTCTCCATGGGCATACAACGCCTGGAAGTGCGCGGGGACTCAAACCTCGCAATATCCCAAATAAATGGAGACTTCGATGCCAAAGATCCGAAGATGGCAGATTATCGTAATGCCGTCATAAAAATGTCGGCTCGGTTCGAGGGGCTCGAGTTCCATCATGTGGCTCGAGAGAGTAATCAAGCGGCGGACGTTCTTGCTCGTATCGACGTTAAGCGCGACCCCGTCCTGCCTAATATCTTTCTGGAAAGGCTTTTTAAGCCATCCGTGGTGTGGCAGGGGAAAACAGCAACACTAGTCCGGATCCGAACATAACCCAGGTTCCGAAAACACCGACATCATCGGAGGCTCAGCCACCGAAATAACACCGTCGGCGCATCTCATCATGGTAGTCATTGCCCCCTGGACTGAACCCTTCTTGGCCTACCTTAACAGGAAGGAGCTTCCTGAGGACCAGAATGAGGCCCGCCGCATTGTCCGGCATTCGAAGGCCTACAAGGTTCATGACGGAGAGCTCTATAAGAAAAGCGCTACCGGAGTCCTTCAAAGATGTATCTCCGAGGAGGAGGGGCGGTAGCTACTGGCTGAGATTCATGCCGGTCTCGGCGGGCACCACGCCGCAGCTCGGGCCCTTGTTAGCAAGGCCTTCCGTACATGATTCTATTGGTAGACGGCCCGAGCGGATGCACATGACCTTGTCCAACGTTGCGTTGGATGCCAACTCTTCGCCAACCAAAGCCATATGCCCCCCACCGCCCTACAGACAATCCCCATCACTTGGCCTTTTGCGGTCTGGGGACTGGGTATGGTTGGACCCCTTAAAGGAGGAACCCATAAGAAAAATTATTTGCTAGTCATGGCGGACAAATTCACCAAGTGGATAGAGGATAAACCAGTTAAGACAGCCGAGTCGGGGCCAGTAATAGACTTTATATCCGGCGTTGTACACCGTTACGGTGTTCCGCACAACATCATCACTGATAACGGCTCCAATTTCACAGCTGACGAAGTGAAAACCTGGTGCGCTAATCTGGGCATCAAGCTCGATTACGCCTCTGTATATCATCCACAAACAAACGGTCAAGTCAAAAGAGCCAATGGTCTTATTATGAGCGGCATTAAGCCTAGACTAGTGCGGTCTTTGAAAGAGTCAGACAAGCACTGGGTTGAGGAGCTCGACTCCGTACTCTGGGGGTTGCGGACCACGTCCAATCGCACTACCCGATTCACACCTTTCTTCATGGTGTACGGCGCAGAGGCAGTACTACCCTGTGACATTATTCATGACTCACCTCGAGTGCGCATGTACGAAGAGAGAGGCCGAGCTCGATTGGCGGGACAACTTAGATGCCCTGGAGGAGCCACTACAAAAAAATACACTTCCGTGATGATACGTGTTTGTCACAGTAGGTCACGTTTTCTGTCATGCATGTACATCCATGACAAATTTATGACAGAATCAAGATAGCCATACCTGTGCTATCATAGAAGTGTTCCATGACATTACCAAAATTATCATCACGGAAGTGTCCACTTCCATGACGATAAATCGCGTGTCACAGAAGTGCTTTCGTCAAGGGTGACCGACACATGGCATCCACCGTAACGGACACCGTTAAGCTATCGGGTCCGGTTTTGGATCCAATAACCCGTTAACAGCCCCGACCAATGGGGATTTTCCATGTGTAAAATCATCATTGGCTGGAGGAAACACGTGTTGGCTCACCATTGGGACATATGTCATCCACTCATTGGACCCAAAGCGCCTATGATACGTCGACACGTGGCACGGCCCAACAGAGGCCCATTCCTATGAAAAGGCCGACCCGTTTGACTTGGTCAAAAGGTGGCGGGCCGGCCCACGGCAAGCCTGTTAACGGCCTGTTCGCATATAGCCCCTTTACAGCCCGCTATCCCAGGGCCCGTTTACGGCCTATCCGAATTAGGCCCAGTAGCGTCATCTGGGCCGTCCAATATAATTCCAGCCCGTTTTAACTTCTGGCCCATGTATGGCCCATGACGTCTTTCGGCCCATATGAGGCCCTTAGTAACCCTTGACCCCTTAACGGCCCGTGGTAAAACTGGCCCGTTATGAACAGTGTATCACTTTATACCCATTAACGGCCCATTATTCCGTTGGGCCGTTTCCAGCCCATGTTATCTTTCGGCCTTCTTAGGGCCCATTTATTCTTGGGATCATTTCCAGCATTCGGTTACTTACGGCCCGTTACTGTCATTTTCTGCTTGTGGGCCAAATTCTGCCCGTGGTTACAGTCGGCCCGTTTGTGGCTCGTTAATACGTTGGGCCGTTTTCATGTCGAAAAAAACCCGTTGGGCTGTTTTCATAGAGTTATCAAATACGGCCTATTAACGGCCCGTTATTGTCCACGAATAGTATGGCCCATGATTGGCGAAATGATGATACGCCCCGTAGAAGGCCCATGGATCCTACGGCCCGTAAAAGGCCCATGGATCGTACGGCCCGTATAGAAGGCCAATGGATCCTACGGCTCGTAGAAGGCCCATGGATCATACGGCCCGCAGGAGGCCCATGGTTACAACAGTCCGTGTGTTGCCATGATTATTTTGGCCTAGTTTCCAAAAATAGGTTATTATGGCCACTAGAAAAGCACAAAAAAAGAACTGCAGTGACTACAAGCAAACAACTAAACAAGACAATAAGGAAATAAATAAGCAAGCAATTAACGCTAGCCTATTACCGCTATTACACATATTACATCCACTGGGCATCAAAGTTCGCCACCAGTGCAAATATAGGGAACAAAGCAGCATATTACATACACTGGCCGACAAAATTGGCCACCAGTGCAAATAAAGGCGGCAGCAAAACAAGAGCATAACTGAAACAACTTCAGAAGAGCTCAAGAAACGTGGTATCCACCATGCTAGCAATAAGCTTAGCAAGCTTATTAGCTTTGTCCTGTTTGGCGCTAAAATCCTCCAACGCTTGCTGTTGCACCAGAAAGTATGCATCTGAATGCTCCAGGGACTTCCGCAGTCCTTCCGCTTCTTGTCGCAGCACAGCTGATCGATGTCTTTCAGCTGGTAGTTGAGACTCAAGAAACCAAACTGATTCAGACAGTGAGTTTGAATAGCTTGTGCAAGCGCTAGTGGCCAGTAACTCGAACACTAAACCAAGACAGGATTTTGGGGTTGTCTCACTGTCTTCGAGATAGTCTTCCTTAGCTATTTTATCAGCTTTGTTGGAGACCAACAAGGATGTGTCACTATCCTGAACCTTATCTGCATTACTTCCTTTACCATTGCTTAATAAGGCACTCTTCCCCAATATTCCGCCAGCATTCTAAAAGAAGAAACAAGCAGACACATAACAGGTTTAGCATGTACTAGTATATGAAACTCATTTCGGTGAACCAGTTCATTAGTAAGGTGGACAGGATTAAACTACCAAGTCTTCTATTGCCAGGTACTAGTACATAATAAAAGCATCAAACAAACATATATCTATGTCCTATGGTCACTGCATTGTCTTGCCAAATCAATATAGAGACACGGTTCAAATCATATCAGTTCAAGACAAAGCAGCAGTGAAAGAATACAAAGCGTGGGAAACTACACGGCACAACAAGATTTCAGATGGGTACCACGGGTCTGCATGTACAACAACACTATTGGCTTTGTTGTGATGCTAGTAATGTGCATGATATGAGAAGTCAACTGTACACACAATTGAAATTGAAATCAATAGAGCTATTGATAAGAGCAAGCCTGTTAAAGAAACACGCGTGAACATACCTGTTGTGCCATTGGAGTTTCGATTGGATCCTTCAATTTAAAAATAAGCTTGTATGAGTAAATATAGTGATACAAGAGCAAAGCAGTATGCACGATGGCAATCATAGTTAAAAAAGGCGCACCAAAGCGAGCACTTAAGCGTGCCTAGGCTCTAGGCGTTGGCGAAACGCATTACGCATAACTACGCTTAATCTGTGCATAACTGCGCATAAGCATGCACTTTGGTCAGTAAAGCGCAAGGCGATGGCAAAACGCACAATTAACGCCTAGCGCTTTTTTGAACTATGATAGCAATGAAATCTTAAATTAGAACAGTTGTTCTTCAGGTTTAGGCACTTGTTCTACATGAACAGAGTACAGTAAGACGCAAGAATATAGTACTTAAAAATAGAAAATGAGCTCATAGACCTTACCACATTCTTGGTTCGGGACCAGTACAGAACAAGGCGTTCCCAGTCATCGTCCAGTAAATGTGTCTCAGGAGAACGTAAGGGAATTTGATGAGTTTCTTTGCCGGTGAAGTACGTTTTCTTCAGGTAATTCCGATACTGCCACCAAGCATTCTTGAAGATAGCAGAGGTATTAGCACAAGTTACCTCATCCTGAGTTTCCAAATCGGTCCTTCTCTATAGAGAAAAATGGGAAAATTTACTGTATTATTACCATCATGGAGGTAGGATGTATGGGACAAAACAAAGTAATTGCCATGAATAACATTACTTACACATAACTCCTGGACAAACACATGCAACTGGCATTTTCCTTCATCTTCAGTATAATATTTCCAAGATGGGAAGATACGCACATACGATTTAACAACATCAAATGCGATAGATGCTAAACTACGACTAGCTGGTTGTGCTTCCTCCACAGGAATAGGCGTACTAACTGGTGGAGTTGGGGTTCGCCGTGGTAGTACTGGCCCTTTGGGCACTGGAGCTGCCTTACTAACTGCTCTTGTTTGGGAGCTCTGTGGTGGAGATGGTGCTGTGTCAAAAGGAACTGGGTTACTATCTGCTGGGGTTAGATTGGGTGAAGCTGGTTCTCTGTCCATCGCAGTAGGGGTACAATCTGCGAGAGTTTGTGTCGTGGATTTGTCACGGCAGATGTCCTCGTGTGAGGACTTAGTCGTGAGGCCAACGCATCTATGTGGTAGCTTGAGAGGGGTTGAGCGGAGTCAAGAGACGCAACGCAAGACAAGGATTTAGACAGCTTCGGGCCCCGGGAAACATCATCCGGTAACAACCCTACATGCTGTTTGTGGCTAGGTCTCATTATCATCATGAGGAAGTCGCCGTAAACCGGCTCTCCCAGTTATGTCTAGCCCTAAGATTATTTTCTCCTCCTCTCTTGGGGTGCCCTGCCCCTCCTTATATATGTTGAAGGGGCGGGTTACATGTAGAGTCCAACTCGGATTAAGACTTAAACTATTCTGACTTCTCTTCATAGGCTTCTTAACGTCTTGGGCTTCATAACGTCTTGGGCTTCATAACGTCTTGGGCTTCATAACGTCTCGGGCTTCATAACCCCAGGCGACTCTATCTGCCGGGTTATGACTGTCAACCAGTTATCACTGTCTGCCGGGTTATGACTGTCAACCAGTTATCACTGTGTGCCGGGTTATGTCTGTCAACCAGTTATCACTGTTTGCCGGGTTATGACTTTATGCCGGTTTATGATGGTCTGCCAGTTTATGATGGTCTGCCGGGTTATGACTTCCTGCCGGTTTATGATCTGACTTAACATCTGCCGGGTTATCATCTGACTTAACACCTGCCGGGTTATCATCTGACTTACCACCTGCCGGGTTATCATCTAACTTAACACCTGCCGGGTTATCATCTGACTTAACACCTGCCGGTTTACTAGGTCCCAGCCGGGTTATAACTCCGGCCGGGTCATACCGCGGGGTATATCCCCGACATTAGCCCCCAGTTTAATTTGGATTTATCCATGTTAAACTGATCCTGATCATCCTTAAGTCCTTGTCATTTCCTTCTTCTAGAAAATCCGAGTCAATAGACCAGCTTCATAATCAATTTGCTGACATTGGTTTGTCACCGAAAAATATTATGAAGAATAATTCATTTGACTTAGCTCCCAATGCTTAACAAAAATATTGGTCCTTGAAATACTCATCTGATCTTCAGCCGGTTTAAGGATGTAGAACTTGCCGGTTTATCATTGCCAAAATTGCCGGTTTATAAAATTTGATAGCACCGGGTCATAATTGTAGTGAACATCAAGCTTGAAAATATACCTCTTATATGCCTATCACTTGTAGCCCCCAAGTCTTAAGAAGGTAGCGTAGCAACAACTTAAGACTTGCTTCAATATAAATGTCACCGCCTTGAAGAAAACCAATTTGTTCATCTCCGTCATTAGTCATAAACTGAGTATTCCACATAGGTAGCCCCCAAGTGCCAGGTTGTCATGCTTGCAGCAACCTGGGACTTGAAATCGCTTTATGCTCATAAAAATTTCAACCAGTGTAGCCCCCAAGGGCCGGGTCATTATGCCGTAATGAGCAGGGACTTTGTGAATATAATCATGTAGACTTTGAACAACAACGTGTAGTCCCCAAGGGCCAGCTCAGTAAGATAATATTGAGCCGGGACTTTATATATACTTCATTGAGAATAACATTATATGATGTAACCCCCATCATGGGGCTTGAACCCACGACCACAAGGTTGAGAGCGTTGTGCTTTACCAACTGAGCAGTGGATCCTTCAATATAATGGATGAAAACTTGTGTACCTTGAATTGTTGACAGGAGCAATTGGTAGCTTCCAAGGGCCGGCTCATTATGATATGATGAGTCGGGTCTGCGATAAGAATAGTAAAAATGACTTTGCATTAGCCCCCAAGTGTCATGGTGCATGCTTGCAGTGACATGAGACTTGCATATTTGATGTGATCTTAACTTGAATAATGTAGCCCCCAAGTGCCGGGTCATAAGCCTGCAGCGACTTGGGACTATTCCTTCAATTGTAGAATAAATCATATCCATTGATAATATGATAGCCATTGCGCTAAAGCGACTTTGAAAACCTTGATCATAATACTGGTTATTGATAACCATAATAAAATCCAGCCATGTTGGCTATTAAATATTTGAATAATATACCCAATGATTTATAAGCGCATGATTCCAATGGCGCAATCCAAATATATACTGGCGACTTATAGTCGAAAGCCAGGCCGGGTTAATAAACACCAGATAATTTATCATCATACTAGCGACTTATAGTCCAGACTAGGCCGGGTCAATAAACACCGGTTTATCATAAAGTGGTGTAAACCTCAAAAAGAGAAAATTTGTCGAATAAAAGCATGGGAAGACGCGAGGCTTTTCATGGGCTGCCAGGCCCAAAATCGAGGCTTTTCATGGGCTGCCAGGCCACTGAGTTAAACCATTTTACAAAGCCTTTTAAGATGGACCTCACATTAACCAATCGTCGTTTTAACTTTGACAAGTTCAGGGTCTGTATAAGATTGACTTGCCAAACATTCGGCGGGTCGTACCAGGATTACCTAGGTGGAGTGACTTACTTAAAAAAGGCAGGATAACCCGGGGTTTTAGGTGAATGCACCTGGCTTCCTAGCCTGGCTTGATAGCCTATTACAAGGGTGTAGACTCTTTGTTCTTTGAGAAGCAAAGAACCCCCGAGCAATATTTTGAGCTGTGCTCAGTGGGTACCTATGTTTGAGTTGTGCTTTTGCAACACTCTCTTTGGCCCCCAAGTGATTTCCCTGGTGGCCTTACGCCGATCAAGAGGTGTAGCTATGGTTCGAATACGACCAAGCCCCCAAGTGACTTCCCTAGTGGCCTTACGCCGATCAAGAGGTGTAGCTATGGTTCGAATACGACCAAGCCCCCAAGTGATTATATATATATATATGGCTTTATAAGCCAGATCAATGGGTAAACAGAACTCCGCTTTATAAGCCGGAAACCCCCAAGTGATATATTTCTGAGCTCTGCTCGCCGGGTGCCTATGTTTGAGCTGTGATGTGCAACAAACTCTCTTTGGTCCCTTTAATTTTTCCTGAGAACTCGAAATTGCGAGAGATTATTCTTTTGAACCGGAATTTCTTAAACCGGATATTGAGAGCTTCAAAGCTTTGTGGGAGACATCTTTCCCTTGAGCCGGATTTTAAACCGGAATCCTTCTTTTTAAGCCGGAAATTTTCTGACAACCTTTAAATTTGCACCAATATGGCGGTTTAGGGTCCTGCATTAGATAACTTTGCAAGCCGGAGTACAACAATAACAACAAAGCCTTTAGTCCCAAACAAGTTGGGGTAGGCTAGAGGTGAAACCCATAAGATCTCGCAACCAACTCATGGCTCTGGCACATGGATAGCAAGTTTCCACGCACTCCTGTCCATAGCTAGCTCTTTGGTGATACTCCAATCCTTCAGGTCTCTCTTGACGGACTCCTCCCATGTCAAATTTGGTCTACCCCGCCCTCTCTTGACATTCCCTGCATGCTTTAGCCGTCTGCTATGCACGGGAGCTTCTGGAGGCCTGTGCTGAATATGCCCAAACCATCTCAGACGATGTTGGACAAGCTTCTCTTCAATTGGTGCTACCCCAACTCTATCTCGTATATCATCATTCACTCCTTTCCATGGCCATTCACGGCCCGCGAAGATCAACCACTCGTGCCCGAGATCACTATCCAATCAAAAACTAGACTTCCAAGATCCATCTCACTCAGACCCTTTTGAATGTAGCGGATAACAACGGAGTGGGGCTATCGAATTGATATGTATTCGAAAATCTTAGGAGCTAGTAATCACTGATATGCTCATATTGGTGACGTTATTGTTGCTGTAATCAAAGAAGGAGTGCCCAAAATGCCTCTAGAAAGATCAGACAGTAACGATCACGTAATATCAATTTATCGGCCTCTTTACACTTATGTTTAGCAGTGTACCTGGTCTTACTTCTTTTTCAGTTTACGCTTGTGTCCCAAGCTTGCAAGTTCGAAGAAGAGTATTGTATTGACCTGAATCAAGTTGTTTGCCTACCCGCCATTATGTCTTAGCTAGGAATGAGCTGTGAACAAATCGAAATAGTTGTTACTTGAGTCGATAATGACTTTGTGTCGGTTTGCTATTTTCTATAAATTGGACTGGTACCATGTATTGTAACATAAGCTTTTGTATAAGAGCTGAGATGTAGTTAAGATTACACTTGATCCTCTCTCTGTTTTGTTGCTTCTTTCCATTATCTCCAACAACTGGTATCAACACTAGGAACCTTCACGGTCAGGGTTGATTTTATTAGACCACTATGAACACTTGTAATTGGTTCTTTCTACTTCACGCATGGTTCTCTCTAGTTAGTGGAAGAGTGTACAACATAGGGATTGGTATCAGTCACACATTTAGGAAAGAAAGTGAAAGGGGAGGGCAAGAGCGGTTCGAAGGTCAATGAAATGATAAAAAACCACCAGGTCGAGTTTGCTTCTCCCTTCCTTTTGGTGTTTAGGATGTGAAGTTGATATAAGAAGAGAGGAAAGGGGAACTGCGCTAAATGGATAATTTCATCCTGGTGATGGGCTATTCCAATGGGCATGCATCTGAGATATGGGCTTTGAGCGTCGGAACGCCCACCTTTACAAGAGCTCAGTTCTAAGATTGTTTGCGCGCAGGCACCACTACTATTCTGTCTTTTCTTGTTATGCATCCGGTCCTATAAATCTTTTTTTTTCTGACCGGAGGAAGAGAAATAAAAACGTCACTTTGCTTGCCTTGGGGGACCTAATTAGGAGCTGATTGATTTCTTTAATAGATATGAAGATGCCTTGAATGAACCCAAGCAAGCCGAAATAGAATAATATAAGTATGAAGTGGACATTTATGGTTTAATTGGAAACATCTCTTTTCTATATAGATTTTGCCAGTGCCTCCCTTTGTGGCAGAGCGAGCGCCTTGACTAAGATAGATTGACTCTTTCATTCTTTTTTTATTTTATTCTGGTTCCAATCATTTGAGGAAAACCCCCTTTGGCATCAATGAAACTCTGTTATATAGGAGTTCAAAAACCTCATTTCGTTTGAGAGATAGAGGAATTTCTTCTTTCAACACGTACATCGACGAGGGTGTCGATGACTTGAGTGAGGAATGGTCATGTGCTAGAGGCCATACCTTTGGAGTAGGACCTCAACAAGGGCGTGTGCAGTTTAAATGTAAATGACGAGAGATATACTATCTTAATCAAGGCTAATTGCAAAAGGTTATAGGAAGATGGGAGAAAGACTATGATGAGACCAAAGCACCAGTGACGAAGATGGACTCGGTGAGAACCTTAATCTCATGCGCAGTCAACTTACTTTGGGTGGCCTTTACATCAGCTAGATGTGAAGAATGCTTTTCTTCATGGTGGTTATTTACAAGAAGAGATCCATATGGACATTCCTCGAAGTTTTGGAACAAACAGACTGATGGGAAGGTGTGTAGGCTCAAGAAATCTTTGTATGGCTTGAAACAGTCGCCACGGGCGTGGACAGGTTCAGGAGAGTTGTTTGTGGTATGGGCTAGTCTCAGTGTAACGGAGATCATACAGTACTGGCATAGACAAATCCATATCACCATTTTGGCGGTGTATGTGGATGATAAGGGGCCGCACGTCCAAGACAGCCTTTCATCTCAGTGCGCCATGGAACCCCCATCTTCCAATTCCTCTTACAGAGATCGTTGACTCACTTGCCTTATTTTGAGGAGACTTCCAAGCCAAAACAAGACAATGGGCAGTCACCAGATCTTCTTTATGGAGGTGGGACCGGGGACCTCCTCAGCAAGATCGCTGTACAGAATGCTTGCGCACAGTGGCCACACACACTTCTCCCTGACCTCCAAAAGCTCCCTATGACCCTTTGTACGGAGCATTCAAACGTGCGTGCGTATATGTGCATGTGCATGTGCGCATAGGCGCAGGAATAGATAAGCTCTTCATGCATGAAGAGCTTCTCTATCATGCGCGCGTGAGGACAGGGGCCCTCTGCTCCCCATCTCACCTCCCGGGTCTCCGGAAAAAGCTTGCCAGAGACTTGACTTATTGAACACCACGCTTGATGGGTATCGAGTGCGGTGTTGCATTGTCACTTTGGCAGTCCTTTTCCGCTTCCCGGTATGGAGCCGACGGTCCTTCGGACATGCCCTTTCAGGCGACCTGTGTTTTTGCTCAAGTCAACCAGTGCCCTGTGCCACTGACCGTTATATGTGTTTTTAGATCCGGTTTTCGGATCACAGTTTTAGGAAATGGGATTGGTATTGGCGCCCAACTCGACCGGACTCAAGGTGGGTAAGATGCTTGGAAAAGCTAACCACTCAGAACAAGGTTGACGAGGAGTGACCGACCACTTGAGGGAACGATCGAGGAGACCGATCTTCCTTCCAGGAAAGCAACTTTGCAAGCCGGAGTAATTGCTCTTTTAAAGAAAGCAATATATAATATAAAAATATACTGGATGGATTTCACCTGATACGCCAGGCCAGTAGTTATCCACCGTGGAGTTGATGATCACCATGGTGAAGCGGAAATCAATCATGGGTGAGTCAGCCGTAGGAGCAGACAGATGAGTCGGCCGCGATATTATAGGCCGGTGCGGACGGGCAAGTTGCCCTCCACGTTGTAAACCGGTGCGGACGCGTGAACTCGCCGTCCGTTCATCAGGTAATGTGACACGGAGGAAAACACCGTTTGTAGAATGTTGCCAGTGCGTGCTTTATACCCGCAGTATAACAATAATACCTGTATATAAAATACCAATAGGGCAGTGTAATGGTGCTCAGAGGAATTAAAATGTACCGATAAAATATATAGGAGGGATAACACCTGATTTATTGTCCAATCACGCATAGTTGCGTTGTACTAGAGTCAGCTTCTGCGGGAGGCCGACGAGCCAGAGCGATGCTGGAGTCGGTACGCGCGAGACTTGGCGGTCTGGCCGTGTTGGCGGCCTGGAGGCCGTGATCGGAAAAAACCGGCAAGGTAAAACTGACATGGACGTGAACGTCAGGCGCGATGTTGTATGCTGATGCAGATGGGGGCGTCGAGCGCGGCACCGTAAGCCGGCGTGGCAATTTAAACGTGGTGCTGTAAGCCGACGTAAACGTCGACGTCGAGTGTGGCGTTTGTGAGCCGGCGTGAAACAGGGCAAACCGGCTTGGCCACAGAAAATAATAAATGTCCTGAACCTGCGTACATAAGATTGCACAACGGATAATGAAATTCTTAATAGAATTAATTTGCAGAGCAATGATGTAGAAGAGATAGCACCTAATAACTTGCTCGAACGGTAGTTGTTCCAATGTCCGGAGTGCAGTCCGGCGATAAGTTAAGGACAGTATTACCAGCAATAACGCGGCAGCAAGCGACTTGAAACTGCCGGGGACCGTGGCGGTTTAAGACAGCGGAGGTGACCCTGATAAGGCGACTCAAGGTGGAGGAGAAAACGGCTTAGTGGCAGCGCGAGACTGTCGGTGGCTTATAGCAGCAACAGCTCAAAACTGTGGAAGCAGCAGCGGCGGCAAGCGGGACAGGGCCGACTTGAGGCAGAAGTAAACCGGCGAGGCGAAGCGAGCTTGGAGGCGGGTCGCGGCAGCACGCAGCAGAGGCGGCGACTTGCGGAGATCAGCAGAGGCGACGTTAACGGTGAACCGGCGCGGGGGCGGTTGGCGATTTAGCGACTGCAGCACAAGGCCGAGATAACCTAGTGACAGTGGCCAGCTTGTGGTCGCGACCGAGGAGGCTGGCGGCGGCTTGAGGCAGCAAAGGGCCTAGGGGGACCGACGACGCACAGGAGGCGGAACAGAGACGCGGCTTGGCGTGGTCCAGCTATGGAGGCGCGGCGGCCTGAGGAAGCCCAGCGCCCGGAGACCCGGTGCTGATATGTGCGCGTAACACAGCGCGATGGCGCAACGGCAACTCAGCGCAGCTTCGGCTTAAGACGCGGCCGGGCGGTTTGTCGAACCGGAGGCGAGACGAGGCGGCACCGGCTAGTTGGAGGCGCGAACCGAAAACGACAGAGGCTCCGTAACTCAATGAGGCAGGTCACCTGAGGAACCCAAGCCTGCAGACCATCCGTGTCCGGGTCGAGGCGAGTCACAGGCGAGGCCACGGGGCCGCGGCACACAAGGCAACCTATTGCAGCGGCAGCGTAAACCGGCTTGGCACGACAGAGTACGACTCGCCTGCAGAAGGGGAAGCGGAGGCTCGAGGCAGAGTTTGTGCAGAGTTGACTTGGAAGTGACTCAGCGCCCGTTCCGATCGCGGGACGGAGATCGGTGCGCCAACTATCATACCGCGGGGTATATCCCCGACAGTTTGGGTTTTGTGTGGTAGGGCTTGTTCTCGTGCATGTACAATCGGGGTGCTATCTCCACCAAGAGGTAGCACTGTTTTATTTGAAGACCTTGTTTTTAGTCCGCTAGATGCTGGCATCACCCGTTCCAATTCAAATGGCTGATAAACAGGAAACATAGTTGAATGTACATACATTGTATGAGAGACAAATGCAATAGATAGTGTGGAAGAAAGAGGGCATGAAATAGTTGACATGTATATTGTTTAACTAAAACGGATAGCATGACATAATTTCACATATATGATGTCTATCTAAACTGGATAGCATAGCATAACATAATTCAAAGATATGATGAATAACTAAACAGGATCGCATGACATAATTCACCTACATGTTATCTGAGTAATCATGATCGCATCATTTAATTCACATATGTGATTTATATGCTAAACAGAGGGCATTAGATATGATGTCTGAACTAAGAACATGGTGTTGAATATTGTGTATATGATGTCTAAACTATGCAATGCAAGACACCATATGCATGATATGAGCAGTATAACCATGCCAAGTTAGAGCATATACCTCGGTGGGGGAATAGGACTGGTCATCTATCTCGGAATCCATCTCTGAGGAGCTATCGGGACCCAACAAGAGATCTGCTTCGACAGGTAGCACTGTCTGCTCTGAAGGCCTTGTTTTCACTCCAGATTTTTCAATCTCCCACCCAAATGGCTGATTCACAGGAAGAGTAGTTTAATGTACAAACATTGTCGACAAATGGAAATGTAATGAAGAAAAGGACGGGCAAGATATCATTCAAATATATGATGCCTGGTTAAACAGGATGGCATTGCACATTTCATGTATATTATGGCTGGCTAAAAGACATGAGACTGCATAATTCCCATATATGATATAGAAACTAAACAGGTGGCATTACAGAACATGTCTAAACTAAGCAGATGACATATATGATGTCAAAAGTAGGCACTGCAAGGCAACATATGCATGATATGACTAACATCATCATGCCAAGGTAGAGCAAACACCTTGGGGGTAAATAGGAGTGGTCAGCGGCGTCTGAATCCGCCTCAGAACAGATATCTTCCTCTGGATTACAATCTGGAGAGGGGTGGGGAGGGTTTGCCATTGAACCCACCATGGAGCGATGTCTGCATGACATTGTATTGCCGCGCAAAACTCTTCTCTTTTTCTCTACATGTTCAGCATGACTGTGTACAATATCTGACATGCATACGAAAAAATATGGTGAGATTATGTAAGGAGAGCATGCAGAAATTTAGAGTGATGGTAACAACCAGTGGATGGATCCAAAAATAATGATAGCAGGCTGATGATTGCTTTAATTTAATAAAAAGACAGATGATGATTGCTTTACTATTTGTTTCCCACCCAAGATGAACAACATAGGCATACCCTAGGTAGATATTAGACAGAGATACTATTCATTGCTTCCTCGATATGTGCCCACAACTAATTTAGAACTCAAGTTTGAACATTAATTTGGACCTGACTTGGAGTCCAAGAGGTGAACACGACGATAAAGTAGCAGGTAATTTTAAGCAATGCATAACATAAGCAGAAACAAAAGAGTGCGACCTCTCTTGTGGACCCGTGTACTCCTCAGGTTCATCTGCTGAGTCGATGATGGTGATGCCGTTGCGGTGGGTGCCGGCGGCAGGGAAGGAGATCTGAGGCGGCGAAAGACGGTCAGGAGTCGTGATGTCTGGTTTGGTGGATGTTTCTGTCGATGGAGCAGCTCAGTTGAGGTGGACGACGTCGCGGCAGGAGCAGGACAAACCACACAAAGTTCCCTTCGACACCTACCTGTAACTGAAGTAATTCTGTAAGGGCTCATTTGGCTTGCATGATTCTAAAAACGCAGGGATAGGAAAAACACCGGAATAGGATAGGAATGCACATGGTAAACAGAGCATTTGTAAACACAGGATTTCTGTCAACTTGAGGCTTGTTGGTTGGTTTACAGGAATTGGAAGAGCAGAGGAATGCAAAGAAACATGGCCAAAATAAAGTGAAACCATATGAAAGCGTGTACAGTTAGAATGTTATTCTGCCACTAATGCACTTGGTCTTGTTTTCATGCATAGGATTTTGAAAAGTAGGTCCAGGTGGATGTTTTGCTTCATTCCTTTCAACAAAATGCATGAATAATTGAATAGTAGAGTGCCATTGGAAAATTCCCTATTGCTATGTTTTTCCGTTGAACCAAAATAGCCCTAATGGATCGACATGAATGTATAGTAATAAGTGATGCAACAAGTGTACAACCTCTTTGCCGTAGCCGTGCCGACCTCAGCATCATTGGGTTGGTCGCTGAAGCAATTGAGGCAGAGGTGGCTGTCGGAGGTGTGGAGGAAGATCTGAGGAATCTGTAGACGGCGTCCAGGGCACTGCTCTGTTGTGATGGATCATTCTGTCGTTGGAGCAGCCCCGGTGAGCCGTAAGACGTCAAGGCTGAAGCAGCACAAGACAGACATTGTCAATCTCAAGTGGCATTCTAACAGCATCTCCAATAGATGATGTAAAATAGATGTAAAATTTACATCACCAAAAACCACCTGACTACAACAGATGAGGTAAAAACTCTTGACTCTGAACTTAACTGTCAAAACTGAAATTTACTGTGGAATCTAAATGTTACTGTCGAAACTGAACGCAATGGTAGCAGAGAGGCACTTGATATGTAGTTTAGGGAGGGCATGCAGTTCATCTTCAACCTGCACCCCCCTGAGCCGCGTGCCACCACCGGCCGAACCGCCGCCTCGCCACCCCAAAACAACTCCCCACCGCCGGTCCGCCGCCGCCCCGGCCAGCCCTATAGGGCCCCCGCCCCCACCCTGAACCCTAAGATAGATAGTGGGGTACCTCTTCGGCGAGCGCCCGTCCCCGCTGCGGGTGGTTCTTCCTTAACTCCGGCGAGACCCCCCACCCCCTGAAAATCGACTGACCCAAAAGTCGATTCAGTCGACTGAAGTGTAGCTAAATCGGAGCAGAGCAGCAGCACGAGCGAGGGGGAGAGCAGCAGCAGCTGGGCGAGCGAGAGCCGGAGCAGCAGCAGCATGAGCGAGCGTGAGCCGGAGCAGTAGCAGCAGATCTGGCTGGTATGGACGCTGCCGCCGAAGGGGCCTCGCACTGGGGGAGAGCCGCCGTGGAGATGTCGCCCGCGGCGCCGGCTTCAAGGTAGCCGCTCCATGGGGGTGCGGGATGGAGCACCGTTGGCGCCGGGAGGTCGAGCTAAGGAGAAGGTGCGATGCGATGAGTGTACAACCTCTTTGGTGGCGCCGAGTAGCCCTCGGCTTCGTCCGAGGAGTCGGTGAGGATGCTGCGGTTCCGGTGGAGCAGGTTAAGGCGGCGCTGTGGGGATGGAGCAGCCGCGATAGACAAGGCGATCGTCGGAGCAGCTCCTTCGAGGTGGAGGTCGGGGCGGCTGAACCGGCGGGACGACGAGATGGACGACGGATCCTCATCCGGGGAGGTGGACGAGGGACGTCGAGCTGTTGCGGTGGACGACATCGTCGGGGAAGAGGCTCGGCTGGGCAGCGGTGAGGTGGCGGACGGAGGAGGGTGGGGTTTCGCGGCTGGAGCGGAGAGGTTATGGCGGCCTGGGATTTCGAATGGCAAAAAGGAGGCGATGGGAGGGGGTGAACCATGACTTAGGGACGCGCTTGTCCAAAATGTAGGGTGTGTTACAAAAGTACCCCCACCGATTTGAACTAGCGGCCCTTTCGGCTCAGGGTTAGAAGGGGGATTTCGCGTGTCGGGATTTGGCAGCTGGAGGGAGTTTTCGCGCGCGTTGTAATTTCGGGATAGCAAGGCGCGGGTTGTGAAGGCGCCAGTTTTGGGAGCACGATATCTGAATTTTCGGGATATAACAAGGCGCGGGTTGAATTTTAGGGACAAACCTAACGTGTAATATTGTACTTGTACGTACCAAATCAATTCGCACTTCCCTCAACCAAAAAGAAAACGAAAAAAATAAAACTATTCACACCATACAAAGAGAGAGTCTTGCCCCGTTTTACTATAAAAATGCTATTCAAAGCTACTCCCTCCTTCCATCTATATAGGGCCTAATGCGTTTTTCGATGCTAACTTTGACCAAATATTAGAGCAATAATATATGACATGCAACTTACACAAAGCACACCGTTAAATTCGTCTGTGAAAGGTTCTTTCAATGATATAATTTTCACATTGTGCATGTCATGTACTATTAATCTTGTCAATAGTCAAAGGCGGTCTTAAAAAATGCATTACGCCCTATATAGATGGAAGGAGGGAGTATGAATCCATGTTATGTCCAATTAATTTTTTCGCTTGCTGTATAATGCATGTAACCTACTCATACCAACATTTTAGTGCATTCCAAATGTCTATACTACTGCAGCAGTTCGAACTGAATTTGAATTCGTTTCTCTATTTCAATAAGAATCTACAATCATGATTGTTGCCAACTTCAACCATCATTCGTGTATTACCTTAATAACACACCACATGATTACTATAGAGATAGATATGAACTATGTGTACTACATGAACTCGAATTCTATTTTTTGAATACACTTGATGTTGATTCCAAATAATAGTACATTTGATGTACTAACTATATATTCATAATCTAAACCATGTTCCATACGTGTACACCGTGTTTATCACACATAGTATAGTGCCCCGCCCCCTACATTATGACAAGTATTTAGACCTGAGCTGCAAAAGCCACACATTAGCCCAAATTATGATCAATGTTCTATATATTATACGTAGTACTAGCAAGATGCCCATGCGTTCCACAGAACATCAACATGATCAAGGGGAGGCCTAATTTGCAAATATGGAGAGGGGTGTGGGCAATTTTTTTCAAAATTGCCATAGTTTCCTTCCTATCCGTCAGATATAAATCGGACGGCCTATATTGAAGGATAGCAGGCACACCATCATCAACAACTCTGTTTTTATAAGAGTAGAGATAAAATATATTATATGTAGTATAACATGTTCATAACCACACCATGTGTATCACCGTTATATATATTCACACATGCGTCGGTTTAAAACACTATGATAAATTCTTCAAATATCCGAATTCGCTTTTTATAATGAAGTATGATCTCTATTCGTCTTTTACACCCACACAATCCTCTTATCTTTGTAGCTAGCTAGCGCTAATTAACTTTCTCTCGTGCATGCACACGCCCGCATCCCTCTCACCCTCCCTCAGCATTCTCTAGCTCCATCGCGCAAATTCGTCTTTTCACTTTAGGTCGTTCACCCACGGTGTGTGTAGGCCCCCCAGCTCCTTCTTTACGGCACACATCGATCGATATGCCTCTCTAGCCAGGTGTGCCTAGCACAAAACACAAGCTTCCCCTCTTCTCTTATCACCGTCCATGCCTCACTCCCACCACTCTTTTCATCGATCTCGTACTCGCACACTCCTCCCCCCTCGATATAGTATGACTCTCGCACCACCTCCTAGATGCATCCCTCTCTCTCTATCCTTCTCCCCATGCCTCATTTGCTTCTAACACACACATGCATGTATACCGGTCGATCTCCCAACATATACCTAGGTCGACTTTAACTATTCCACCCCATCGATCGACGTACCTCACAAGTTATGTCTCTCCTTTCTCTGACAAAGGACGATTGATCTTCCTATGTAGTTATGTCTGCTTACCACAGCCATATCACCCCCTCATTATTCGTGCATGCCTCCTGACCCGTCTCTCACACGCACGTGCACAGACAGGCAGCCATCCCCTCTCTTATTGATATTGCAGGCGTGCCCTCTGGTTGTCTAGCAAGCCTATCCCACCATTACCACCCCCTCCAACAATCTAGCTCTGTCTCTCTCCCAACCTTATCCCTCTCCTACACATATGCATGGATGCCGATCGATCTCCCTTAATACATGAGGTAGATCGATCTCCCTTAATACGTGAGGTAGGCCTCTCTCCTCCTCCACACATATACCAGCCATTGTACCTCTATAGTTAATTAGGCTTCCCTCCCCCCACCACACACCGATAGTCGAGCGCTGTAGGTAGGTATCCATGCCACAGAGACAAACTGCACCTGTCCCCTCTCACGTTCTAGTAGGCCAGCCACTCTATATCTTTGACGTGGGCACACACAAATTCGATGGCACTCTTTATCGATCGCGCGCGCACACACACACACACATCATCCCTCTCTTCGATTCTATGGACACCTCAAGCCGATGATACCTCCACTCTCTTCTCGTGGATCGCCCCCTCTATATATATGATATATCCAGGACTCTATTTCACACACATTGCATATGTTACATTTTTTGATTGACCCCCCCCCCCAAAAAACTCTCACGAACCCACACACTATATCTCTCTACGTTTGTATCTCTCTCACACAACCCCACGTAGGTGGTGTGCGTATACAAGAAGAGAATAGGTGCACCGTGCACGTACTCACGCTTCGTGCCCAGCCACACCCGCGCGGGTACACGGTGGAGCTCATTTCTGTACGAAATGGCAGCCCACGTGCTAATTTGAACGCGTGTAGCGGTTGTTTACCTACGGAGGTCGTGTACCACGCGTGCACGAAACAAAGTTCGACTTGATGCGTTGGCGCGTTATTTTTAAATAAAGTTATATCGCTCAATGGCACGTACACAGAATATAAAACGATTTTTATGGAGAAAAAGGTAGTCCGCTCCACTATATACAATGGAGCCTGCCTGCCTGGTTTGTCTCTCTTCAGAGTATCTCACACAAGGCTGCGGTGGCCTCTCTCTCTCTCACCGTTGGTCACTGATCCGGCCGCATCCCGTCCGCCGGCGGAAAGGGAGGACGTGCATCGTTTCTCCGTTCGACGGCGCCGAGGCAGCACGTCCCGATCTGCGGTACACGCGTTCTCTCTGACCAAGCTCCGGCGTGGTAGGGCCTACGCCACCTGCTCGCTGCCGCAGTATGGGCAGATTCCGCCCGCCGCCGCTCACCTAGTTACATCCCGACGACCTCCAGGTATCCCCTCCGGCCTTGCTCCACTGCCCGTCTTCCCACGTCGCTGCATGTGGATCTTCCATAGTTCTTTGCCCAAAACGTAGCTCGTCCGGCGTACTTTCCATATTGCAATCTCGTCCTCACACCGTTTTAGACAAACACAACCGTGTTGTTATCTTCCCTTAGGACAAGGAATATGCTTCTTTTTTGTCGTCGCATGTGTCATCAACTGTTATTGGCCAGTAATTGTTTCCTTTCTACCTCTTTTTTGCAAACAGGGCTATCCATTTCACCTCGTTGCTATTGCGACCTTTTGGTGAACTGCACAAATCACTTTTTTCTTAAGAGTGTTTTGTGCAGTTCTACCAAAATGTCACACGGGCAACGTCTCTACATTTCAGTGCGACTGCACAAAGGGAGATTGGTTTTGCTCTATCCTCCTCATCCAACTCCGAGCCTAATCTTCTCCAACTAGTTAGTCTTAAGAGAGACTGCAAAGGTGACCGGCTTCTATTTGTGTGTTTATTGTTTCATCAGCAGTCCTCTATTATCGTAATCACACTTAATATCTTTGGAACAGGGACGCTCAGCTCTATTTTAGTGGAACTGCACAAAATGATCGGAATGTTGCATGCTCCAGACAGCTACTTTTTTCCCAACATGCCTTGTTGATTTAGACAGAGCTGGGGGGACGTTGCTGCCAATGAAAGCATGGATCAATTTTAATTTAACACCTTCTCACAACTTTGTCTTCAGTTGTGATGTAAATATTAGCTCTGATTAGCAAGGAAGTTAGTTTTTTATTGTTTCCGAAAGAGCATCGATGGCAAGACACACGAAACAAAAGCTGAAAGCTCACACCATTGTACAATTTCATGTCGCTGGAAAATTATTTGTATAGTACGTCAATTATGTAAACAAATGCTGGAAGCTTGATAGCATTGCCAGAAGCCTCTTCGGCATCCGGGTCCATGTGCCATGCACAAAATTATACTCCTTCGTTCCTAAATATTTGTCTTTTTACAAATTTCAAATGGGCATATTTTAGAGTGTAGATTCACTCATTTTGCTTCGTATGTGTACTCCCTCCGTTCCTAAATATTTGTCTTTCTAGAGATTTCAACAAGTGACTACATACGGAGCAAAATGAGTGAATCTACACTCTAAAATATGTCTATATACATCCGTATGTAGTAGTCCATTTGAATCTCTAAAAAGACAAATATTTGAGTAGTCACTCGTTGAAATCTCTAGAAAGACAAATACTCCGGAGTATATTTAAGAACCGAGGGGGTAGTGCACAGCCGCATGGGAGACTCAGACCGGTCGTTGCGCCGCATTAATAGTGAGTAATGAGCAGTCAAATCATAAGCCCCACCTTTCCCACTGTAAGTTGCTCGGAAGAAGCAACCATCAATACGCTCTTCTTTGAATCCGCTCATACTACTCCATCCGTCACTGTTTATAGAGCGCGCTTCAGAAAAAGAGAAAATCTCTGGGACCAAGGCGACTAGCGATCGGCCTGAAAAATAGCATTGGTAGTTATAGCACGGCGTCTATTACTAGAGGAAATAATGCGTACACACATGCATGCAGTGCTTCCACCCCGGGTACACACATGCATGCACTTACTCCACTCCGTAGTACTACATCGAGAGAAAATTGCGGTTACCACGCCCTAATTAATTGAGCATTAAACCAAACGCGTCTAAAGTCTCTCTGGTGGTGGAAATGCATTGAGAGAAATGCATCATAATGAAGCGCGCCCTGTAAACTGTGACGGAGGGAGGAGTAGTATGAAGGTGCAAAACCAAGTACGCGTATGGCCAGTCGGTCAACGCACCTCCTCTTGGCATATCACTGACATGTGGGACCGGAGTGTGAGCAAACCGATCTCAATTGACGGCAAAATGGCCAACCCACAGACGGGCTCGCACGGAGGCCAAGATATATTCGAGCATGGTTGATCGATATCATCATTACATGTTGGGCTGCCGTTTTCCGCCCTTCTCCGGAATAAATGTGTACTTTATCAGAGATTAAAAAAATAAGAGTACAGAGGCTCCACCATGCGGTTCTAGTAGTAGTACTACTCGTACTACTAAACCTTGCGCTTGGCTCTTCGCCTCTTCGTGAAGTCGAACAATGATGGTACTCCGCATGTTCGGTACTACAGTGTATGCCTCTGGCAATCTGACACCGAATGAACTGATGCATGTCCACCGCCTGGGCGAGGGTACGTTGCATTAGTCAAAAGGCGTAAGCGAGCTTCACCTTGTCCTGCAAGCTTCTCCTCGTTCTGCGAGTTGACGGGACACACCAACAAGTAGTGCTAGTCCATACTCCCTCCTTTCCGGTTAATATGGCTTAATCTTTTTTGCGGGTAAATGAGAGAGCTTTATTCATATATAAGCATTCTTAGGACGATCAGCCAAGACACTGGTCACTAGGAAGCGAGGTACCCCGCAAAAAAAGAAGTAGGAAGCGAGGTGTTTCATCAAGCCAGCTCTCGGCCACATTCAAAGTGCAGCAAGCACGGTTCGCACAAAGATGCGCCGCAAGGTTTGCTGACCTGTTTACATGCTGAATAACAAAAAAAGAGGAAATATTACCGAGCGCTCCTATTTGTAACAGGATATGAGCCAGAATTAAGCGAGAATTGTGGCGAGTGTTCCATGCAATCAACTTCCATTATCACATGCGAGAACCCTCGAAGAGAACCAAATGTGTTGAAGATTGCTTTATCACATTTTAAAAATATAATAAGAGTGCAGACGCTCCTCCATCCGGTTCCTAGTACTAGTATAGTACATACCTCTATAGACTATAGTAGTAGTACTAGTACTAGTAAACTTTGCGCTTGGCTGTTCGCCTCTTCGGGAAGTGCAACAATAATAGTACTAGTATAGTGTATGCTTCTGGCAATCTGACACCGAATTAACTGTTGCACGTCCACCGCCTGAGCGAAGGAGAGCTTGCATTAGTCAAAAGTTTCTCCTTGTCCTGCGAGCCACCGCGCGCAAGCTTCTCCCGTCCTGCAAGCTTCTCCTCGTTCGGCAAGTTGACGGGACACAGCAAAGTAATGCTAGTCCATACTGCCTCCTCTCCGGTTAATATGGCTTAATTTCAAACGAGATAAATACACTGTCTGTCACTGTATATTTGTAAAAATACGGTCAGTGGACTTCATAATACGCTCATTGCGCTCAATATATACATTTTCCGGTGTTTATACGGTCACTAGCTCACCCTGGCTGAGTATGTGTGTGCATGCACGTGTAGGTTGAGCACTTGAGCGTGACCGTGTGTGTTCCGTCGTGTGCTCGGACATGCATGCATTAGGGCGTCGCGCGTTTTTGCGTCCATGTGTACGTGTGACTGTTGCATACACGTAGGGGGAGTACGTGTAGGGGCCACTAAAGGAGCAGTCAAATCACACAGTAAGTTAGTCGGAAGAAGCAACCATCATTTCACTCTTCAATGACACGTACGCAATATAAAATGGTTGATATGGAGAGAAAAAGAAAACCACTATATATACACTAGCAGGAGCCTAAGCTACAAGCCTGCTTGCTTGGGTTGCTCTCTTCACAAGCATAGAACGACGGTGGCCACACCGCTGGTCACATATCCGGCCTGATCCCGCAGCTGGGGGAAGGGAACAATGTTCTGCGTAGACGCGGTCGACATCGGCGAGGGAGAAAATCCACAGTCGGTGCGTCCCAATCGGGGGTCACCGCGGTATGGGCCGATGCCGCGTCCCAACCGCCCTTCTAGCTACAGCCCGACGTCCCAGGTAGTCCATCTTCCTTTTGGAGCCGGCTTGCTCCACTGCCGCAGCTCCCCACGTAGCTCCATCTCCATGTCGATCTTTCTCTACTTCTACCGGCTTCTACTTGTGATGAGTTTATGTCTCATGAACTAGTGCCAGTACTATTATTCTAATCACACTTCTTCAATATCTTTGCCATCAGGGATGCTCAGCTCGATTTTAGTGGAACTGCACAAAAGCATCGTATGATCCGAGGGTGCCAGCCGTCTTTCCTTCGACAGGTTCTACCTGGCCAGGAAATTAAATCCTGTTTAGGGTTTAGGGTTTAAGTCGTAGTGACCCCATCAGTAGTTTTTCTTTCGTACACGCTCTCACAACTTTTGTCTTTAGTTGTGAAGTAAATATTGGCTATGATCTGTGAATCATTGAGATGCATCAGCATGCGTGTTAGTTTTCCTTTGTATTTGATGGAATGTTGTAACGGGGCAACCTTGTAGGAATGAAAATGGAGTGGAAAGTTTCCGTTTTTCCGGAGAAAAAATGGAAACGGAGAGAAACCAACGTTTCGTTTCGTTGGATCGCGCCATCGAGCAAAACCAACGTTTAAATCACGTCTGTCGCGTTCGTGTCTCACCCTCCTCCACGGCTCGACCCCACACGGTCGCTCGGCATGCCACTCACCGCAAACCGAGTATACGATAACTTTCCCGCCTGCTTGTCGATGGATCGCGCCATGGAGTACTAGTACTACTGGAAGAGATTGACGAGTTGGGGGAGGACAGCTAGCTGTAGCACGGACTCCCAAGAACTTTTTACATGCATGTTGTGGCCGGCTATTGCGACCTTTGAACGCGGAGCAGTCGCGTGCACCAGGAAGCGGCGCGGGCGACGCTCTCTCGGCCGGCGCGCCGCTTCAATGCCGGCGCCAGTGAGAGGTCGCGTCCGCTCTGGCCGGGCATGAATGCGGCACTGACCGTTTCGGGCGGGAAGCACGCGCGGGTGATGAAGAGGGTTCGGGTTGGTCAGGAGCGGCCGTGGCAGCGGTCCGGACGCCCGCAAACAAGAGATGTTGTACGTTAATATTGCCGCGTATATAATTAACAACGTAAATAATGTGCCAGTTGGACAAATATGATTGGAGATGGAGATGGAAATGGAATTTTACGTAAACACGGATATGCATGTCTATGTCTATGTGTGTGTGCGCGACGACTCTCGCGACCTGGAAGCGGGGGCGTGTTTTTGATCGAGTTTTCTTTCTTGGTACGTTAAAAAATTGTCCGCCAGTTTTCGTTTCTTTTTTCCGGGAACGCGCGTATTCTATTTAAAACCACTGCTATGGAGAGATTGTTTTACTCCATTATAGCCTCTTGTTTGATAGAGTTTCTCGCGTCTCGCTCTCTCACCCTCTCCATATCAAAACAAGATGACAGTGTCCACACTATCTCTCTCCTCACCGGTGGTCACAGATCCGGCCGAATCCCGTCCGCTGCGGGAGGTGAGGAGGTGCAGCGTTGACGTTGTCGCCGTCGGCGATGGAGGAAGCCGATGCGCACCGTCCTCTCGGAGCCGGCGCTGGCGCGGACGAAGGTCCTCCGCGCCCTTGTTCGCTGCCGTCGTGTGGGCAGATCCCGCCCGCCCGCCTAAGCGACATCTCGCCCACCTGAGGTATAACTTCTTGTACTGGTCCAGCTCCCCAGGTCGCTGCATGCGGGTTTTCTTCTATGCGACTACTCCCCAGCTCCCCATGTATAGTAGCTAGGGTTCGTCGGCTGGTCCAACATCACCTACTATTATAGAGGAAATGCCACTCGAAAAGTTGTCCTGATTTATGCCTCGGTGGAGGTATACATGTTGTTTCGACAAAAAGTACATGGTGGTTGTGCGGTCATTGTCCATATGCTCCTATTGCTGCTGCTAATCTAATACTATCACTGGTTAAATGAAGAAATGCTTTTTTTCTCGGGTATCCTGGTTTAGTTCCCATCAAGATAATCATGATGCTTCTGTTTGTTGGTGTACTTTTCATAATTCTTATTGACAATTGAGATGTCGTTGTTAATCTTGTAAAACAAAGTAACAACACTATATCCCTTTTTTATATTTTTGGAAACAGCGATGCGTATCTCCATACCCGGGCATGTCTTCCTCAATTTTAGTGGAACTGCACAAAATTGGATGGCCATTGTTGTTCCGCCTCACTGTCCTCTGCCACGTGGTTCTTCCTTCCTCGAGCTTGACTACTGAGAAGAAACAGACCACAGTGAGGATTTGTCGAACTTCATAGGTGCCTCACCCAAACTTGATGCCAAATGGATGATGCATCACCACGATGACCTATCGATGCTCATGGTTGCGCCTCATGGTTGCGTCGGCTGGTGAAGCTGATCGATTTTCAATGAAAAACAAGCTGTCTTCCATCAGTGCTCTTTGCTTGTTACCCACAAAGATGATATCCTTCGTCAGTTCACCTTGGTTGCGTTGGAGACGCAGTCGTCTTTCACGTTGGTGCAATTTTATCACACAATTGGCTATGAACCAAATGTTTCCTCGAAGAAGGATCGACGTTGGTACTAAGAGCATAAGTTTTGTATTGATTTCTAAGCCTTCTCACAACTTTGTCTCCAGCTCCCCTGTAATTTTATTTGTCCAGCTATTAACTTTGATTAAAAAATGGTGTGGACTAAAAACCCGGATGGACGTAGTAGCCCTCCATTTTTATTTACTCCGCATATTAGATTTGACTGAAGTCAAACTTTGTAAAGTTTGACCAAGTTTAGGCCGAACACAACAAACCATAATTATTAGAGAGGGCAAACTGTACATACTCTCAAACCTTTCCGATAATTGAAATTAAAATTCTTTATTTGTACACACTCTCACACGTTTCCGATAATTTGGCGCATGTGTGGTTGTTCACTTAAGGGAGGGTAGTGTACCGCACGTGAAGGACAGGAAGTGCGACCAGGACGCGTGGATCGTTAGTTCATCGGAAGTACTCCCTCCGTTCCTAAATATTTGTCTTTCAAGTGGTTTGCAATGGACTACCACATACGGATGTATATAGACATTTTTTACAGTGTAGATTCACTCATTTTGCTCCGTATGTAGTCATTTGTTGAAATCTCTAGAAAGACAAATATTTAGGAACAGAGGGAGTAGTAGTTTTCTTCACTGGTACGTTAAATAAAGAGTTTCGTTTCGTACTTACACAATTTAAAACGATTGTTATGGAGAGAATAAGAAAACCACTCCACTATATATTAGTCGTATACACGAGTACTATATGGACGCAGCTTCATTGACTTTAGTGCACCTGCCTTTGGGTTTATGACAGGTGGGCCCAAAATGTGGCTGGCCCACCTGTCATACAGCCAAAAGCAGGTGCAGTTAAGGCACCGGAGCTCAGTCCGTACTACAGTATATATATAAGCTGGAGCCTCAGCGCTTGTTCGCTAGGGTTTGCACTCTCCACACTCTCGCCGCACTACATATATATACACGCTGGAGGCTCAGCGTTCCTTTGCTAGGGTTTGCTATATTCACTGTCTCTCACCCTCTTCACCAGATCTAAACAAGACTGCGTTGTGGCCTCTGTCTCTCTCACCCCCCTCACAGCTGGCGAAGGAGGCGTCCGGATCCCGTCGCACCGGGAAGGGGAGGAGGTGCAGCGTTCACTCTATCGCCTTCGGCGAGGGAGGCAATCCACTGCCGGCTGCGCTTTTCTCTTTCACCCAGCGCCTGTGCGGGAGGGCCACCGACCCCTTCTTCCTCGCTGCCGTACGTAGTGTGGGCAGATCCGACCTCCCGCCGCACGCCTTGCCACATCCCGACGACCCTAAGGTATAAGTTTCTTTGAAACCGTCATTGGTCTAGCTGCATGCGGATCTTTTTCGATTCTGTAGTCGAATCTAGGTCTTGGTTCAAAGAGGAAAGAAGGGTGCGGTGGGGTGGAGCATGAATCTAGGACGTGGTTCAATGAGGAAAGGAGGGAGGGAAAGTAGTATAGACTAGCTATCCAGCCGCTTTGTTGGTCGAAAAGGGAAAAAGGGGGTAACCCAGTACACACATCTGTAAGGAACCGAACTCTTTGTTGAAAAGGGAAAGAAACTGGGGGGTCGGGTAGTTTGTGCAGGACTAGATTTGCTGCCCTCACATAGGAAAAAGTTTCAAAGAGAACAATATGGGACCAACGCAGATATGCTTCTTGGCTACATACTCGGCATCACCCATTTATATGTGTGGACGCACATGGTGCTGGCATGTCCCATGTCCCATCCACATGATCTTGCAGTGTGTTTTGAGATTTTGTGCTACTTGTATTGGTACTGTTTTAAATAAATGTTGAATTGAATCTATTGTATTTCTCTGTTTTCCCATTAAGTAGTGAACAAAAATGGTACCAACCCAGACATGATGCTTGTTGCTTTGTTACAACAAACTCTGCATCACCCCCTTTATAAGTAGATGGAAGCACATGGTGTTGTTGCGCCCACTCGCCCCTGGAGATATTTATGCTTTTTTCTTAATCTAATGCTGATGGTAAAATTAAGCAATGCCACTCTCAGAATTAACTACTGAACTATTTTAAGAGAATTTCTCTGTTAATATGAATCAATGCAACCGTTTTAGAGATGCTACTGTCCTATACTTTGTTTTCCATCAAGATAAGGTAGATGCTTCTTTTTGTGGCCGCATGTTTCATCCTCCTTTATTGGCAGTAATTGTTTCCTTTTTTGCCTCTGTTAAATCAGGGATATCTATTCAACTTGTTGCTATAGCAAACTTAAATGTCACACCGGCGACTTTACTTGATTTCAGTGCAACTGCACAAAACGAGATTGGATTTCCTATTCGTGTTGGCAGATTCGTACGTGATCTTGTGTGCGTCATGACAGGTTGGTACTTGCCTTCATCCACATGATCGTGCAGTGTGTTTTGAGATGTTGTGCTACTTGTATTGGTACTGTTTTAAATAAATGTTGAATTGAAGCTATTGTATTGCTGTCTTTTCCCATTAAGTAGTGAACAAAAATGGGACCAACCCAGACATTATGCTTGTTGCTTTGTTACAACAAACTCTGCATCACCCCCTTTATAAGTAGATGGAAGCACATGTTGTTGTTGCGCCCACTCTCCCCTGGAACTGTTTATGCTTTTTGTTAATCTAATGCCGCTGGTAAAATTAAGCAATGCCACTCTCAGAATTAACTACTGAATCTTATTTCAAAACTGCAACACTTGTTAGGGATTGGCGGGATTACCATTTTTGTGGCCGCATGTTTCATCCTCCTTTATTGGCCAGTAATTGATTCCTTTTTTGCCTCTGTTAAAACAGGGATATCTATTCAACTTGTTGCTATTGCGACATTTTGCTTCGCTTAATTTTGGTGGAACTGCACAAAATGAGACCGGATTTCCATATATGTGTTGAGATCTCTTTAGATCTTCCTCAGGAGTTGTTTCAAATCTTGGTCTTGAAAGGTCAGTACCTACTTTCCTCAGAATTAACTACTGAATCTTAGTTCAAAACTGCAACACTTGTTAGGGATCGGCGGGAGTACCATTTCTGTTAGGGATCGGCCGGAGTACATGTTTAAGAAATGTATTGTTCAGATAATGTCTCTGTTATTATATATCAGTTACAGTGTTTTACAAATGGTACTATCCTGCTTTGTAGTTCTTTCTACATGTTTAACCAAGGTATTGTTAAGATAATGTCTCTGTTAAAATGAATCAGTCGCATTGTTTTAGGAATGATACTTTTCTGCTTTGTCGTTCTTTATACATGTTGAAACAAGGCATTGTTAAGATAATGTCTCAGTTAATATGAATGAATCACACTGATTGAGAATTGCTACTCTCCTGCTTTGTTTCCCATTAAGATAAGGTAGATCAGTAGATGTTTTTCTTCTGGGAGTACAAGTCATCAACCGTTATTTCTCAGTAATTGTTTCCCTTATACCTATTGTTGCTTACAGGGATATCAAAATTAAAGCTCGGTTTTATTCCGACTTTGATTTTAGTTGAACTGCACAAAAGGAGCCAATGTGTCTAAGGCAAACTGCTGCATTAGTGGGTCCAGTTGGTCTTACCACTTTGCAGAAAGAAGCAGTCACTGTTTGCGCTACATTACACAAGGAATGATCGAGAAGCTTTACAGAGTATTAGTAGACGCTGGTGACATGACTAGTCTGCAGAGAGCATAGGAAACTCTACAACACGTGGAGTGCACTGGGCAAAAAGTGCCCAAACAAGTACAGGAAGCCAGGACAGGACTCCAAATCTGTCAATGTCATTCTAAGCAACAATGATGGGGCATCTGGGTATGGTAATCTGTTTACCGTACTTTCAGTTTGTTAGTCCACCGATTGGTGGGTTGACACTGGGGCCAATATTCATGTGTGTGCTGCTGTGTCTTTGTTTTCTTGCAGCATATAAATACGATATCCACAGGGATGCTCAGCTTGATTTTAGTGGAACTGCACAAAATGTCCAGATGGTTTGTGTCCTCCATAATACTTCATCATGCACAATACATCGAATGGTTCTCTAATCATTCGTCGTCACCTTGAGCCACCGGACTATATGTTTGAATGGTGCTGCCAGCGTCGGCCATTAAGAAGGGTAAGAAGAAAGACAAAAAGAGAGATGGCTGCTTTACTTGTGGTTCGGAGGAACACTGGGCAAACAAGTGCCCAAACAAGTACCAAGAAGCCAGGACAGGACTCCAAGTCTGTCAATGTCACTCTAAGCAACAATGATGGGGCATCTGGGTATGGTAATCTGTTTACCGTACTTTCAGTTTGTTAGTCCACCGATTGGTGGGTTGACACTGGGGCCAATATTCATGTGTGTGCTGATGTGTCTTTGTTTTCTGGCAGCATATAAATACGAAATCCACAGGGATGCTCAGCTTGATTTTAGTGGAACTGCACAAAATGTTCAGATGGTTCGTGTCCTCCATAATACTTCATCATGCACAATACATCGAATGGTTCTCTAATCATTCGTCGTCACCTTGAGCCACCGGACTATCAGATGACAAACTGATGACAAACCCTGCCCGTTCCACAATCATAGGCATTACATATTTTGAATGGGAAAAGCTTGTCAAAGTTGACATTAGTTTAATATATTGGAATTGGAAAACCTTGTCAATTTTTGCTCATTGATGTTAGCCAGAAGACATGCATTTGATATTTTTGAGTGGGACGCCCTTTGCTGTGAGCAACGTCGATCGTTTTTTCCTATTCCTGTCTTCAGTTCAGAAGTAAATATTTACTCTGCTGAGATGCATAGTCACATGAATGTTGACTTATGTAAGATATTTTAAGAGTTTGTTCTGAATATTGTCTATGTAATGCCAGGCCTTGTGTTTGATTGCAAAGTTGAGCTTGGAATGTTGTGGCATGCGGCATCACGAGCTGTTCACCGTGCCTCCTGAGAATAATGCTTCGTATTGTTTTGCATGTCGATCTAATGCCAGTGATTTGCTTGTTAGGAAGATCATCCTCTTCTGTTGTTTCCGTGCTTAAGAAGTTCATCGTCTTATGTTTCATTCATAGCCTATACGACAAGTCGGGTAGGTTAGACGTGAAACCATATGATCTTCCGACCAACTCATCATCTTAGGCCGTGATTGGATCGTCGTTTTCCAACCAAAACCGCTTGTAAAACTGACGCTTGTAAATAAAAGCAGATGGTCTCGGGCGAAGCGCTTGGTTGGTCGATTTCGACTAGTAAAATATACACTGGTCTCTCAAATTACACGCGTAACCCGCCGGTTTTACTTACAGACCTCGGGCCCTCGGTTTCATTACGCCTGTATTTTACGCGTTGTTTCCGATGACGAGTAAATTACACTTGTATCTTAATACAGGTGTGAAATAAACCAGAGCTCCCAAGCGCGGCCTTACCGTTTCATGCCGTCTCAGTCTCTCGAAGGTGCTCATAGGTGTCCGATGATCCTGGCTTCCTGAATGAGCAGCGGGCGCTGTATCAGACCATCCGTAGGGCCCGCGAGGCCCTCTCCGTCGTCCTTCGAGTTGTTGCGCTCGCCGTGGCGCCGAGCATTGTTAACATGGTCAATGAACATGAGGATTCAGGAGATGACTTTATTTTGACTGGATGACAGTAGGGACCCACTAGGGCCATAGCCGTACGTACGCAAGTGCCTCCTTATTATGTACAACTATATTTTTTTGCTTCCTCCTGGTTTCCTGACATCACGGTCCCACACCATTGTCAACCTATGTAGTCAATATAAACGAGAGAATTGCACAAGGTGCGGCCGACAGCTGGGACCAAGCAGCTCGAGCAGTATTTGTGTTTTTGAGGCGTGAGCACTGCAGAGTTTTTCTTGGCGATGTTTTCGTTGTTGTTCAGAGGAGAGCAGGGTATTAACTGGGCGGGCTGTGGCCCGTCTAGCCCAGGACAGATATCCAGCCCAGATATTAATTTTTTTCAAGATGAAAATGGCTAGCCCAGCTATACGTTTTTTTGAGGAATACCCAGGCAAGGTCAACTTGTTATTCTCCGCCCCGCTGGGCTGCAAATCTTTCCTAGGAGGGATGCATTAGGCTTAACAGGAAAATGGGCTTTAAAAAAATAATAAATGGGATGTAATTATAAAAACTGGGCAGTAACTATAAAAAATGCACCAAACACGAAATTAGTTTATAAAATATTATTTATGGATTTTGAAAATCTTAATTTTTAATTGTTGCGCGCGCAATGTTTCGTTAGATTTTTACGTAATACAAATTTATATTTAATCTGACTAGAAATTTCGGGATAAAAATATTTCGGATCCCGTCAAAATGTGGGAAATTTTATTGAATTCTGTCTTGAACGGTTGGTTGAAATTATTAATCGTTGTCCTAGCTAGAAAATGGGTTGTACTTTTAACATAGTGTAAATGGGTTGTAGTAAATTCCATTAGAATTCAAAAATGGGCTGTACATTCTTACAAATCGCAAATGGGCTATAAGTTCTCTGCCACACACTTGTGGGCCTACTAAGTTGACGCGTCACTTAAAACAAAAAGAAGTTGACGCGTATGCAAGGCTTTGTCAACTTATTATAGTCAACACACGGTTCTAGCAGCAGTGGCCGTTGGATGTCCATCCAACGGATGCCGTGGTTCTTCTTCAATCTCGGATATTCTAGCTTCACCCGCCCAAAAAATGATTCCTCCCCCTAACATCTGGGGCGCACCGTTTCGGAAGCTGACCTCTGGGCCTACTAAGTTGATGCGTACCAAGGGCTTTGTGAACTTAGTCAATATGAACGATTTTAGCTGCAGTGACCGTACGATGTCCATCCAACGGCCGTAGTGCTTCTTCAACCTCTGGTCTTCTTGCTCCAGCCGCCCAAAGTAGCGCCGGTCGTGCCGCCTGCTCCTGCCTCCCGTGGCCGGCTGTGTTTCCGCAGAGGCCTCATCGCCCCCTACTACTCCCACCGCTGGCCAGGCCATCTCTCCTCTCACCCACACCCCCTGTTATTCTGCGGCGACGGCAGCCTCACACCACAGCCGGACCAGTGAACCCTCGTACTCCTCTCCGCGTGGGCTTCCACTGCCGCGTCTTCCCCGGCTCCGCGCCATCTGAGGGAGTCCTGGACTAAGGGGTCCTCGGGCGTCCGGCCTGTTATCCATGGGCCGGACTGGTGGGCCGTGAAGACATGAAGACTGAAGACTATGCTCGTGTCCGGATTGGACTCTACTGGTGCGGAAGGCAAGCTAGGCGACCTATTATGAAGATTTCCTCCTGTGTAACCGACCTCATGTAACCCTAGATCTCTCCGGTGTCTATATAAACCGGAGAGCATAGTCCGGATATGGGAGATTCATTACCATATTCACATAGGCTAGACTTCTAGGGTTTAGCCATTACGATCTCGTGGTAGATCAAATCTTGTAACACTCATATTCATCAAGATCAATCAAGCATGAAGTAGGGTATTACCTCCATAGAGAGGGCCTGAACCTGGGTAAACATTGTGTCCCCCGTCTCTTGTTGCCATCGATCCTAGACGCACAGTTCGGGACCCCCTACCCGAGATCCACCGGTTTTGACACCGACATTGGTGCTTTCATTGAGAGTTCCACTGTGCCGTCGACATAAGGCTCGATGCCCCCTTCAATCATCGGTGGTGGCGCCGTTCAGGGAGAAACCTTTCTCGCCGGACAAATCTTTGTGTTCGGCGGCTTCGTACTGCGGGCCAACTCGCTCGGCCATCTGGAGCAGATCGATAGCTACGCCCCTGGCCATCAGGTCAGATTCGGAAGTTTGAACTATGTCGCGGACATCCGTGGGGACTTGATCTTCGATGGATTTGAGACCGTGGCAATCGCTCCCCTTCGCCCCGTTGAACATGGCTTAAACCTGTCATCGGGCCGCATCTAGAAGATAGCTCCTGTAACAACTCCGACCTTAGATCCGAAGCAGATCAAGACGTCCGAAGATGGGAGACTCAACCCCATCACGGGGGCCACCGAGTCTGCGGCGTTGGAGCCGTGCGCAGATCCCACTTCATACGATACCTGCAGCAACGGAACCCGGACTCATCTCCGATATCGAGTTTTGAACCCTGCGAGCTCGCGGATACCGAACTCGACCATTTATCGATATTCAAGTTCAGCGCCGTAGATGTCTTTCAGCACTTGCCTATGGGCGATCTACTGAGCTCACTAAAAAACCTATCCCTGGCAGATGGCTCGTCGCCGAACTATGTCCGGTTCGACCTTACGGTGGATGACGGAGAATTTTGCTTCCCACCCGCCACCCACTTCATAGCCACTGTCGAAGACCCAACCAACATGCTTGACCTCCGCCCCGAAGACATCGACGGTATGGACGACGATGAGGGGCAAGGCCGGAGCTTACTATCTGCTAGACGCAGGACGACCACTTCCTGGTATGATGTGTGTATGGTAGACACACCCAACGACGATATCGACGATGGCAAGGAGGATCTAGTTGAGGATAAACCTCCTGGTACACAATCCGAACACCGGCGCCCCCGGCGCCACTCTAGGTCACGTCGACCAAGAGAAAACAATACTAGCAACGGAGGTGATACTACTCCGGACAACAAAGACCCTGTTGAGGCAGGATCTGAATAGGAGGACCAGGAAAGCGGGCAAGATAGCCCCGATGAACAGGTCATGTACGAAGACTCGGAGGATAGCAATTATCTTCCCCTCTCCAAGGAAGAGGAGAGCCTCGACAACGAAGAATTCATCATGCCGGAGGAACCTCTCGAGCAGGAGCGCTTTAAACGCCGACTAATAGCCACATCAAGGAATCTAAGAATAAGGGAGCTACAGCTTCAATGAAGCCAAGATCTGCTCAATGATAAATGGACCGAGGTCCTAGCCGCCATAGAATACGGCCCTAGTGGCCCGGACAAAAGCCACCCCAAGTGCAGGTGGCTCCCTCCACATGATGGCAAGGTGCTGGAGCCCGATCCACCATCGAATAATGCGGCAGGTCAACCACAGTTCGGTCCGGATAAAGCAGCAGCCCAAGCAGAATACCATACCAAACAATCCGGCCGTAAGAACAAGAACAAGACGGTTCGGGAAAACAATGGCGACATCCGCCAAAGTTTAGTGGGCGGAGCAGGACAGAAAAGATCGACGTACAGATCGCGGGGATATGCCCCGACCGGTTATGATGGTCAACCAGCCGGACTCAACCAAGCCAACCACGCTCGAAGCCGCCAACGGCATCCAAAGGAGGTGCTTCACAGTGTGGCCCAACATAGAGGAGCCACGCACCCGCTTTGCTTCACCAACGAGGTAATGGAGCATGAATTTCTAGACGGGTTCAAACCCATCAACGTCGAATCATATGATGGAACAACAGATCCCGCAGTATGGATTGAGGACTATCTCCTCCATATCTACCTGGCTCGCGGAGACGACCTTCATGCCATTAAATACCTGCCTCTCAAGCTTAAGGGGCCAGCAAGGTACTGGCTAAACAGTTTGTCAGAAAATTCTATTGGCAGCTGGGAAGATTTCGAAGACACCTTTCATGATAACTTCCAAGGAATATATATCCGGCCACCAGATGCCGACGACTTAAGTCATATTGTCCAACAGCCAGGCGAGTCAGCCAGGGAGCTCTGGACCAGGTTCTTAGTCAAAAAGAACCAAATTGTCGACTGTCCGGACGCGGAAGCCCTCGCGGCCTTCAAACATAGCGTCCGGGATGAATGGCTCGCACGCCACCTCGGCCAGGAAGGACCTAATCCATGACCGCCCTTACTACTCTAATGACTCGCTTTTGTGCGGGAGAAGACAACTGGCTCGCTCGTAAAAGCAACAGCGCCAGCGACCCGGGCACTTCCGAAATCCGAGACGGCAACGGCAAGCCACGACTAACCGAACACAATAGCCGCAACAATAATGATAGATTACGCGACATAGCGGTCAACGACGGATTTCACAATCCGAAGCCCGGTCAATGGAAGAAGCCATTTAAGGCCAGCCAGGATGGACCATCCGCCCTCGATAGGATACTGGACCGACCTTGTCAGATTCACGGTCACCCTGATAAGCCAGCCAATCACACCAACAGAAACTGTTGGGTCTTTAAGCAGGCAGGCAAACTTAACGCTGAATACAAGGGGAGGAGGCCACCAAGCGATAAAGACGACGGAGCGGCTCGCCAGCCGAACACCAGGGGCCAGAAACAGTTTCCCTCCGACGTTCGACCACTACCGGCGCGAAAATAGCAGTTCGGCTTCCGCCACCCACCCACTATGCTGGCAAGATTTACACCACGCGTACATCACTATGCGCTCAAGATACCATGGGCATTGGCGGCAGCACAATACGGGCACCCCTGCAAGCATTCTCGTAACGTTTTTTTATCCGTTTTCTTCACTTTTTCTTTATTATAAACAGGTGACCAACAGGACATCACCTACAATGGACTTTATCGAAGTTCGGATCCGTACAAGGGGCTACTTCCGTTAAGGATTCCCCTCCTAGAGGACGGGCAGCGCAGACGTGCGACAGGAGGTCCAAAATAGCTTTTTGTAGACCGCACTCTTTATTTTGAGCCTGTACTATGCCCTTTTTCCTCCGTTCCTGACCCCGAGCATGTCAAATAGCCGGGCTGTGGTTTTCCTTATATATATATATATATGAATTTATCATTGGCATATTTGCTCCACTCCCAGTAAACTTTATCCGAGCTAATCTTAAAATACTCTTGCTACAATGAGTACGGCCATAACGGCTGTGTCACAGGACGCGTCTCGGCATAACGTGCCAGAGGCCCGGTATGGGAACAAATGAGTCGCCAATAAAATTCCAACCAACTCTATAGCGTACTTCGGCGTCGCAAGTTTGGCCTTATATGCATCAGCTCCGAATCATTGTCTTTGGTCAATAGTTGGGTTGCCCGGCTCCTGTGCTTGCTACCCTCCGTTCCGCTTTATCAGCTAGGGTAGTAAAGGGAGAACTACTGCGATTGTGCCCTGGCTTTGACCGGATGAGCACCTTAGTAGAGAAAGCCGAAAACTGACTGTCATGATGCGGCGAGAGCTGGTCAACCACTTGACGACTTATTTGAATCTTTAGCGATTCTCCATGTTACACGAAGGATCTTTTTCAGATCAAAACATGTAAGGCACAATATTACGATACGCCGCATACATACCAGGGGCTATGTCGTAGCCCCACCATAAAACTCCTATGGCTAAGTGAAAGTGTTAACGCACTATAGTCCGATTGCCTGGTTCGCCGCATTATCACCTCCTTTATGGACCAAGACGTTGGATAAAGAGTGATTCAATGCTTTTTCGAACACCCCCGTATTTCCTACGAGGGGGCTGAAGCCGACGACTGGAAAACTTTCAAATTATATTAAAACGGCCGCACAGGAGGACAAGCTTTCGAGCAAAAAATAGACTAACTATAAAGTTGTCTGTTACAACCCTTGTACACATCACTTGAATATTATGTCTTTCGAGCATTGACCCTCTATCAAGCGGGCGACCTCTAGGACATCTCCAAAATAATGCTCTGGTTCCGGACGGTCCTTGCCTTTGGGTGGACTCTTCATCGCAACATCGATGGCCTTCATCTTCCCCCAGAATGTCTTGACTCAGGCGAAGGCCATCCGTGCACCTTCAATGCACACCGACCGCTTCACAAAGTCGATACGCGGCACCGCGCTAGCAAGCCGCTGCACCAAGCCGAAGTAACTATTCAGAACAGGTTCGGTCGGCCACAAACGGACTACGACGTTCTTCATGGCAGCGCCGGATATCCTATGCAGCTCGACCCACTGGGACATCTGTTCATTCAGCAACAGAGGGCGCTTCGACGCGCCAAATTGCGACCAGAAAAGCTTCTCCGTTGCATACCCCTCTTGCGCCTGATAAAACTGCGCCGCATCGGAAGAACTCTTCGGCAAGTCTGAAAATTGTCTGCAGAACTCCATACTTGGTTAAGATGAGCATAGTTCGGATCGCCGAACTTAGCCTGTAGCAAAAAGAGCTTGCCAGCCACAATCTCCCCAGCTTGCCGGATCTCCTCACGGGCTGCTCTGAATTCAGACCGTGCTTCTCTCACCTCTCGTAAGGCCTTGTCAAGTTCAGCCATTTTGGCTTCATTTTCCTTCTCAAGAAGTTTACAGCGGCCAGCCGCATTCTCTAACTCGCGCGCCATGGTGGACATTGCCTCCTTGTCCTGGCGTCGCGCGGCTTGTTCGGCCTTCAATTCAGCCGATGCCTTTTCGGCAGCCGCATTACTAAACCAGGCCTGCTCCTTGGCCTGGGCTAGCTCTGCCTGAAGGGCTTCCACGGCGGCAGCACAATCTGCATTGATGCACATTTCATATCAAACTCTCTTCAGAGTCAGGCTTACATTACAAGCATATTGGTGTAAGGAATGCTCGAAATATATACCTTGCGAGTCGTTAAGACGCCTGTTGATCAAAGCAATGTCATCCTCCACAATATCCAGCGTTCGCTGCAGCTCGGTTACCTCCGAATTTCGGGCAGTGGCAGGAGGGGAGACATCCTGCTTTCCAAATTAAACCAAGGTTAGTACCTGAAGATCTCTTTTCGATCCTCCGATCACTTCCTTTGGAAGGCGATCCGAGTCTCAGGGGCTACTGCATACACAAGAGGTGCATTCTGTCAATATTATTCAATTGGCAACATTACATCACAAACCTCAAAACCTCTCAGAAGGCTCGTAAAAGCCTCGTTCAACCCGCTCTTCACGGATACAACTTTTTCGACCACCGTAACCATTAAGGCACGGTGCTCCTCTGAAACGGACGCTCGTCGCAGCATGTCCGTCAGCATCTCTGGCACTCCTGGGTCTTCGGACACCGCTGCCGGAGCACGACATTCCTTTGAAGGAATCCGCTTACCCGCCTCCAGCATTGTCTCCGGTTGTAAACCGGACAGTTCGTGGTCGTCTGTAACGCCCCGGATGTGACTTTCCATATTTGTAACTCCAACTCTTCCCATTTTCGGCTTTAAGTTATGAGATTCCCTTCGTGGTTGGGTTTTGTCTTTCATTTTGCATTTTTTTCATGTCATGTATCTCATATCATGTCATCAAGTGCATCACATTTGCATACGTGTTCGTCTCATGCATCTGGCATTTTCCCCGTTGTCCCTTTTGCAATCCGACACTCCCACATCCACCGGCGTACCCCTCTTGTCTCTTTTCGTGAGCGGGTGTTAAACGTTCTCGGAATGGACCGAGGTTTTCCAAGTGGCCTTGGTACACCACCGGTAGACCACCTGTCAAGTTTCATTCCATTTGGAGGTCGTTTGATGCTCCAACGGTTAACCGGGTAACCGCAAAGGCCTTTTGTGTGTGGCAGCCCAACACCCCTCCAAAACAGCCCAATAACCCATCTAAGCCCCCTCCATGCTCTCCGCCGTTCGATCACGATCATGTGGGCGAAAACTACACCCCATTTGGAGTCTCCTAGCTCCCTCTAGCTATAAATATGTGCACCCCTCCTCCAAATCCGGGTCCAAAACCCTAGCCCCGCTCCCTCGCGCCGCCGGACACCTTCCCCGCCACCGACGGACGTGTCCGCGCCGTCACCCGACGAATCCGGGGGCGACACGTGGCAGTCCCACGCCCACATCGTCGCCGGTCGCCTGGGGCCCAGATCCGGCCCGCCCCGGGT